>NC_132998.1:11227221-11534125 GCF_048564905.1 Vicugna pacos
TTGCAGCACCTGTGGTGTAGCCACATTCCCAACACGTTTCCATAGGGCCAAGGAAACAAGGCTTGGTGTAGGCTGTGTCATGGCCCCAGGCTCTCCTCTGGCTGTGAGTACCAAGGGCTGGCCCAGGGAGGCAGTGCAGCCAAGAGGCAAGGGCCTGGGCCCTGTAGTTAGAGAGCTGGGGTCTGAATCCTGCTCCCGTTTGACAGCTGTGTGACCTTGGGGATGTATGACTCTCTCTGTACCGCCGTCTCTACCTGCCAGGTGGGGTTGATGACAATAGTATTTCCCAAAGGGCTGTTGAGGGTTACACAGGACAGTGCGTAAAGCACAGAACAAGTGGCTGGCTCTGCCCCAGCGCTGGGTGCTGGGGAACTGGCATAAGGACCAGCCTGTCATTTCAGAGCTGGAGGGAACCTCCCTCACAGAACATTCTCCACATTCCCCCAACCGCAGGGGGAAGTGACTTGTTTGGATTCACTCAGTAAGTCTGGGCCACTGCTTAGATTCTTAATTGTACCATTTATCATGCTGCTTTGTACTGGACTGTGTACTTTGCATTCGTTATCTTTTGAAATCCTCATGGCCACTCTGCAAGCCATGCATTATACCCTTTAACAGACTGAGAAATTGAGCTTCAGTGAGCTTCAGGCCACCTCCAGGCTCATGCAGTAAAGTGTCTGAACCTGGATTCAAACCCAGGTGTCTTTGATTCAAAGGGCACACTGTCCCCCAAGTCTCTGGGGTCTCTCCTCACATCCAGCTCAGCTGATGTAGGAACTAGAGTGTGTCCTAGGAACCTGGGAAGGAGGTGGGGTTCCTCTCCAGGGAAGGTCCCTCCTATGGGAGGCTGACTAGCAGGAGCTTGTGGACTGGGCCTCAGTCTCTGTGTGAGATGGACAAGGTGTAACTGGCCTGAGGCTGGGGGCAGGGAGACAGCCTGCTCTACCCGCTACCACTGCATGGAGACAGTGATGCTGGAGGGCAGAATGAAGGAGAAGGGCAAGAAAGATGGGCTGGTAGTTAGTGGGGGATATAGGTCAAGTATGTCTTTTTGAATATGAGAAAGATTTAAAGTTTGCTGGGGGGATGGAGCCAGGCCACGGGAGTGGGGAAGAAGAGTTAATTAATGGGGCAAGGTCCCAGCCTGGGTCAGGTGTGGTCATGGGTTGGAGTGCAGGGACTCTCGGCCTCCTAGCTTGCAAAATGGGTATAGATGTAGATAAAAGTGAAAACAGAAGGCCAGATGTGAGGGACATGGGCCCCTGGCTAAAACCGAAGGGCACTGCCTGGAGCAGAAGGACTGTGCCTGAGGGGATGGAGGGTAGATATCCAGCGGGCGAGATGCTGTGGACAAGGGCCTCTCTGGGTAGAGCTTGGAGCAGCCTGGAAGGGGCTAATCCCGGAGTAGATGAGACAGAGTGGGTGTAGAGCCGGGAGGACAGGTTTGGAGTGTGGGTTCCTGGAGTCCACAACTGCTGAGGTGGAGTTCTTTGGTGTGGAAGGAACCTGAGTACAAGAGGGTGGGGACTTGAGCGAAGACTGCTGCAGGCCAGGGCTGGAGCTAGGTGAGAGAGGCAGGGAGGAACCACATGACAGCGACGGGGAGGAGCAGAGGGCCTGGCAGAGGGTGAAGGAAAAGTGTGTGAAGGAGTCCAGACACAGAGGCTTCCTTACCGCGTCTAGGTATGTCCTTCTGGGAGGGTCCACCCTTTCCCCCCAGCGTGCCTAGTTTAGTAAGTTCAGGGAAAATGCTCTCGTTAAGGTCAAATCTCTTTTCTCCATGTTAAGGAGCCAAAGCACAGATAGTGAATAGAAAAAAACAGGTTTGGGGTCCATGTCAACAACACAGATTTGCATTTGTATGACTCTGATGTTACCACTTATGATCCTGCAACCGGAACCACTTGAGACTTGTCAGGGTTACCCCCTTTGACACTAGGTAAAGCCTCTATCCCTTGGAGATCCTTCAGTAGGAGCTGGAGAGCTACACATCTGCCTCCCACAGAGCTCATCCTCAACTCTGTTCTGCTGCCATTGGTGGCCGGGATCACCTCTCAGATGGAGGCGAAACCACCTCAAGAACACCCCTTTCAAAGCTATCTATAGCTCATGCCTTCCCTAGGGCACTGGAGATGAGAGTGAATAGTTTTCAAAGACTGTCGTCTCCCATTGACATCAGGTCACAGTCCAAAGAGGTGGTACAGTCACGTTGCTGCAGATAAGGGCAACTGTGGAGAACCCAAGAAGAGGCTGAATTACTTTTAGTCTCTTCTACCTCTCCCCTGACATATACCCATTTCCAAGGCTCCAGTGATCTGAACTTTCTTGGTGCTCCCTCCAGGTTTGCAATGTATGGTTATGTAGGTTGTGCACTGCACATGAACCCTACTTCTAAAGGGGCACAATTCACATCACAGACATAACAGATCTGTAGATTTATTAAAGTTTTCCAGAAGGTGACAGTAAGACATCTTGAGGGAGGGAATAGGGCATATGAGCTAGCCCAGCCCTGGCTTTCTGAATGCATTGTGCTCTGCATCTTTGAAGGTGCTGGAATCCTCTAGCCTGTCTGGTCGACTTGGCCTCTTCCTCTTCAAGGTCCAGTAAAGGCCTTCTCAATCAGGTGTTGCACGCTCCCGGAGCCCCTGACACACACCACTATTTTACTCCCTCACAAAGGATGTCATCTGTCTCCTCCATCTAGCTGAACCATCATATTCACCTTTCAATCTGCCCCCTTGCCTAGCACAGCACTTAGTATATGCTCAATAATATTCTGTAGAAGAAAGAAGGTTGAACGTGTAACATTAATTTGCCTTATCAAAAGCTTAGGTTTGAGCAAAACCCGTCTCTGGCACATCATGGGCCCATTTAGTCTCTGAGATTTTATCCTCAGATCAGGCCACCAACCAGTCGGAGCCATGTTCCTGGATAGTGCTATTCCCCAGGCCCTGAATCCCTTTCACCAGTTTGGCTCATGCCTAGACTGGTGCTGAGAGACTGTAAGGAACAGCCATGTAACATTACTGTTGTGTTCACAGCCTGGCTCTCCAAGAGGCCATTGTTTATTACCTCTCACAGGTTGGCTTCCTGAGGTCCATGGAAAAAAGTTCTGTGATTTCTATGCCAGGAACATTTTCGTCTCTTTGGAGTATGATAGTGTTCTTTACTTTGCAAAGTGAGTTCTTTGGTTCCTGGTAAATTCAGAGACGAATCTGTGACCCACTTTCTATGATGTGCACAAACTCTGCATTGCTGTGGAGTAACTTTGCCTCATCTTCTCTAGAATATGTGTCTATTCTAAACTACCTTTTTGTATGGTGGTGAACATTCTGGCAATGAAGCAGGGGGCAGCACCTGCTCTGGGCAGCTTTCATGAGCAGATTTGGGTCTGGAACCCAGGTGCTCTGACTTCATCAGTCAGAGACTAATAGAAGAAACCAAGTAGAAATGAAGTGAATGCTTCTGGGTCAGTCTCTGGGGTTTTCCAGGGATGATGAGCCACTACGGTGGACACTGGCACCCTCACTTCAGGGACAAAGGGGGTACTGAACTCTCAGGGAAGGCTAAGGTGAACAGAGCATTCAGGACTATCAAATTGCTGGGCCAGCGCTAGCCCAGGAGCCCTGGGCAGGCCTCACTCATCTTTACATAACCCCAGTGCCTAGCATATGATGAAAGTGCAGCAAATATCTGTTTCTGAATGAGCCCCACCTAGGTTTGACTATTCCCAGCACTGGTGGGGCAAGGGCTGGGGACCAGGGGCACCCACTGTCTGACCGTTCATTACAGTAGGTCTGAAAGGACCATGTGTTCTAAAGGGTAGGGCTGGAGTGGCCAGGCCAGAACAAAACAATAGGCATTGCTTAAAGGTAAAGTTAGGAACAAATATGTCATTTCCAGATCCATCTTGGTTCTGAGTTAAGTGTTTTCAGATAACTTTGATCATGGAACATGAGGGGCAAGTCAAGTATGGTGTTTTTGGTGCCTGGAGAAGGGGGCCCCAGAAGAGTGGATCGGAGAGTGGTGGATGCCGAAAAACCAGCCTGTCCTAAGCTATGGTCTAAGGGGGTCGGCCTGTGGCTGGTGGTCAGTGGGTCCGCAGAGGTTCTAGCCGCTTCTCTCTCTTGCCTGCAGCTCTGTCGAAGATGCACTGGACACCGGAACACGCCCAGCCCCTCAACCAGTGGCCAGAGCAGCACTTGGACGTCTCCTCCACCACCCCATCGCCAGCTCACAAGTTGGAGTTGCCCCCTGGGGGTCGTCAGCGCTGCCACTATGCTTGGGCACACGACGACATCTCTGCCCTCACTGCCTCCAACCTCCTCAAGCGCTACGCAGAGAAATATTCGGGGGTCCTGGACTCGCCCTACGAGCGCCCCACCCTGGGAGGCTACGGCGACGCCGCCTTCCTCAACGGCGCCAAGGGGGACCCCGAGCCCTGGCCGGGGCCAGAGAACCCCTACCCCTTGGCCTCGCTCCACGAGGGCCTCCCGGGAACCAAGTCCGGCAGTGGGGGAGGCTCCGGGGGCCTCGGGGGATCCCCGGTTTTAGCCGGGAACCTGCCTGAACCCCTCTACGCCGGCAACGCGTGCGGGGGCCCGTCGGCGGCACCCGAGTACGCGGCTGGCTACGGCGGCGGGTACCTGGCGCCCAGTTACTGCTCGCAGACGGGCGCCGCGCTTCCCCCGCCACCCCCGGCCGCGCTCCTGCAGCCCCCACCCCCGCCGGGCTACGGCCCCTCCGGGCCTCTGTACAATTACCCGGCAGGGGGCTACGCCGCGCAGCCGGGCTACGCTACCCTTCCGCCACCGCCGGCCCCGCCCCCGGCCCCCTACCTGACCTCGGGCTTGGCGGCACCCACGCCCCTGCCCGCACCCGCCCCGCCCCGGCCGGCGCCCGCCTCCTACGGCTTCCAGGCGGCTGCGGCGGGCGCGGAGGCCGGGGTGTCGCTGAAGCGCAAGGCCGCCGACGAGGGCGCCGAGGGCCGCTACCGCAAGTATGTCTACGAGCCTGCCAAGGCCCCGGCGGCCGACGGCACCTCCTACCCTGCCGCGGACAACGGTGAGTGTCGGGGCAACGGGTTCCGGTCTAAGCCGCCGGGAGCCGCCGAGGAGGCGTCGGGCAAGTACGGCAGCGGCGTCCCCCTCAAGGTCCTGGGCTCTCCCGTCTACGGCCCACAACTCGAGCCCTTTGAGAAGTTCCCGGAGCGGGCCCCGGCGCTGGCTCCTCGCGGGGGCTTTACGGTGCCGTTGGGGGAGCCTCCCAAAGGTGTGGACCCGGGGGCCCTGGAGCTGGTGACCAGCAAGATGGTGGACTGCGGGCCGCCGGTGCAGTGGGCGGACGTGGCAGGCCAGGGCGCGCTCAAGGCGGCGCTGGAGGAGGAGCTGGTGTGGCCCCTGCTGAGGCCGCCCGCCTACCCGGGCAGCCCGCGCCCGCCGCGGACCGTGCTGCTCTTCGGGCCGCGAGGCGCAGGCAAAGCACTGCTCGGCCGCTGCCTGGCCACCCAGCTGGGTGCTACGCTGCTGCGCCTGCGCGGAGCGACGCTGGCCGCACCGGGCGCCTCCGAAGGTGCGCGCCTCCTCCAGGCCGCCTTCGCGGCTGCGCGCTGCCGCCCGCCCGCTGTGCTCCTCATCAGCGAGCTGGACGCGCTGCTTCCCGCCCGGGACGAGGGCGCGGCCGCCGCGGGCGTCCTACAAGCGCCACTCCTGGCCTGCCTGGACGGCGGCTGCGGCGCAGGGGCCGACGGCGTGCTGGTCGTGGGCACGACCTCGCGGCCCTCGGCCCTGGACGAGGCGACCCGCCGGCGCTTCGCTCTTCGCTTCTACGTGACGCTGCCCGACGGCCCGGCTCGCGGGCAGATCCTACAGCGGGCGCTGGCCCAGCAGGGCTGCGCGCTGAGCGAGCGGGAGCTGGCGGCCCTGGTGCAGGGCACCCAGGGCTTCTCCGGGGGCGAGCTGGGGCAGCTGTGCCAGCAGGCTGCGGCCGGGGCGGGCCACCCGGGGCTGCAGCGCCCCCTCTCCTACAAGGACTTGGAGGCGGCGCTGGCCAAGGTGGGCCCCAGGGCCTCGCCCAAGGACTTGGACTTGTTCGTGGAGTGGGACAAAATGTACGGCTTCGGACACTGACTGCGCCTGGGGAGGCCGCGGGAGCCGCCGCCCCCTCGGTTCCGGAGGGAAGTCTTTAACCCCACCAAGCTAGGCGTGCCGGGGTGAGGGAAAAGGGGGCTGCTTGTGGGTTTTTTTCGTGGGAAGGAAAATGCTTCTGCTAGGCAGATAGATGCCATATGCGCTATGTACTCAGGTTTTCCCTATTTATTGTGGACGGGAAGCTCGCCATCTCCGCCCCGCAGCCGGCCGGCCCAGGGGGCCTAAGGAACTCCTGCTCTCTCGCCACAATCCTTTTGTCTCCTCGCTTTCTGAATGGCTTCCTCCCCCTCCTCCACTTCCCCCTTTCTCTGCCTTCTCGTAGTTTTCTCTCCCTGTCGCTTTGTCACTGACCGTACCACCCCTCCCCACCCCAGCCCTGTTTCTCTTTTGCTCCTCCTTCTGTCTCTATCACCCTCTATGCTTCTGTCTCCTTCCCTTGCTCTCCAGCCTTTCTTGTTTCTTGGTCCCTTTCCCTGCCTTCTGTCCCTCATTCAAAGACACATGCGCCTTTGCAGGAGATCCGGAGGTCCAGGGGCTGAGGAGGGGGTAGGGAGTCCTCTGCCTCCCTCACCCAGCCAAAACCTTGGGTCTGTGGGAGTCAAGCAAAAAAGAGAAAACCACCCAAAGAAGGTTTTTTGTTTGTTTTTGAGGGGGGAAATCCCAGAAATGTAGCTTGTTTAATATTTTAGGCCTCTTATTTTTGTAAGATGTGTAGAATTTGCTGTTTTTCTTTCTTTTTCTTTTCTTTGTTTCTTTTCTTTCCTTTTCTTTCTTTCTTTCTTTCTTTCTTTCTTTCTTTCTTTCTTTCTTTCTTTCTTTCTTTCTTTCTTTCTTTCTTTCTTTTTTTTTTTGACAACTCAGGAAGAAACTGATCTCAGAAAGAATGTTAGATTTTGGCTGCTCTCCTGTGCCCCCCTTTCACCCTAGGAAAGCAAATTCTCCCAGAAGACTCAGAAAGTGAGACCTATGGGAAAGGGGAGAGGAAGACCCAGAGGCCACACTTAAACCCCTGCTCTTCTTGGGACAGAAGCAGAATGTATTGCTAGGGCCTCCTCCTCAGGCCCAAGGTTGTAGGTAAGGGTGAGGGGGACTGGGTTTGGAATTTGAGAGGTGGTAGGTCTTGCACCCTTCCTGCTGCTGTTCCCGCTGGGCCCCACCCCTCAGCATAGTGTTTTCTGTGGAGGGTTGGTTATCCAGAGTTGGGATGCCCTGGCCCACTGCCTGCCCCAGACGCAGAAAGTAGGCTGAGAGGGCCCAAATGGGATAGTGACTCAAGCAGAAAGTCCCCGGAGAGGTCATCTCACCTGTCCCTTGCCTAGGCAGAGGTGTCCTATAACTTATGCTAAATGGATTTCCTCTGGAAGGAACAAAGTCTGGTCACAGGTCTGGTTGGGCAAAAAGAGTTGACTACAGACTCAGCCTCCCTGGTCTGGTGGGAGGCTCTGAGGAGGGGTGAATGAACATCTGTTACAGGAGAAGTTTCTGTGGGGAGTCGTACATCTCCCATCCTCTTAGGGTCCTAGGTCTCGAACTCCAGGGGCTGTGAGAGGGGGAAGGAGATGGGCAGGTTCTTTTCCCCTGAATAGACATCGGGGGTTTATTCTTGGCCCCAGTCAGACTTTCCCCCAGAAGCCTAGGCTTGGGTACCCTTCCTTGTGAGAACCATACTCCCCTGTCCCACCAACTTTCCCTTGATAGGGCTTTGGCAGTTTGCCCCCTCCCCCTCAGGGAGCCCATTTCACAACTCTGACCTGTGGTCCAAAGAGGGAGGGTACAGGCTGTCACCCCACCTCTTCTCTGCCCCACCCCAGCCTCCCTCCTGTTCCCCTACCACCGAATGGCTCCTGCAGTCTCTGTACCGCCTCCCACTCCCAGCTGGAATGGATGCCTGTGGGGAACATTTCAGGTGCCAAGGTGCTGAGGGCCTGTTCTGGCCTAGAAGTGCTAACAGGAAAGCTGCTCTGTTCTTCCCCTTTTTCCCTTGGTCCCTGGCCTTCCTCTCCTTGGAGCTGGCTGATTGCAGGGCTTTGGTGCCTCAGAAACTGGGTGTAGGGTCTTGGCTGTGAAAGGCCCCCAGGGGGAGCAGGGAGTGAGCAGGTTCTCTCAGGTGTGTATATGTATATGAGGGGTAGGTGGAGGTCATTGGGGAGGTGGAGTTGGGATCCCAGCCTTCCCTTCAGGAGGCAGGCAGCTCTGGGGGTTGGGGGGAAGAGCTCACTGACCGGGTCCCAGGGCCCCCACCACCTCCTCTACTGGCCTTGGGGAGCTTTGCACAAAGAGACAGCCCCCAGTCTACTAGCACCTACCTCATAGCTACCGGGGCAGGTGGGGGAAGGGCAGGTCCAGCTCTGGCAATTTTGGGGGGGCATACCAAAGAATCCAGGGGCAGGGGTGTGGGGAGGGCAGACTCTGCAAGCTGGCCCTTTCCTTCCTGTACCCAGATTGGGATTGGGGTCCTCTCCTCCAGCTGTAACCATTTCTACCTCATTTTGCTGCGTGTTGTACATGGACGTATTTATCTCCTGTCTGATGATGCTCTGCAGTTTGGTCTGTCTACCTCAGAAGAGACTGTATTTTAAAAGAAAGTATTACACAGTATTAAAGCGATAACACGTGGTTTCCAGAGGATTTCTTTGGGGCAGCAGGGTGTGGGGAGCCCTCTGGGAAATGCTTGGGCTTCCAGGTCTGCTGGTGCCATGGTGTGGCTCTGTGGTGGGTGTTTCTATTCCTTCAGCAAAACATGACTGTGGGACTCCTTTTATTCACTCTGGCACAGCCAGTGCATACCACACACTGGGCATTGAGGCTACCAGGTGAAAAGCCTGTGGATAGGAAAGGCCTGCCTGCAATTCTGAGCTCTTTGGGGTGGACTTTGAGCCAGCATGGGGGATAAAGAAGAGCTCACATGTTTGTTGAGTGAGTGAATAAATGAATGCATGGAAGGAAGGAGGGCTGAAAAGGAAGGTTCATTCAGGACCTGGACAGCAGCCCTTGTTCGCCAGAGCTAGGATTGTATTTGCACTCCATCCTTGGATGGAGGGAGAGTGGACAGAGGGCAGGGTGTGGATACAGTGAGTTCCAGTCTTTGAGGCCATATGGGATCCTTTGTCCCCAAACTCTGTCCTTGACAGCTCATCATAAACTGGAGCATAGAAAACTAGGAAGGAACATCTTGCCGAAAAAGCTGTATTGAGATGTTTAGACCCACAACTTCCTGAGGCCCTTAAATGCTCTCAGCAAAATCATCGCAAATGCACCAGAGCGCAAGGGAAGCAGGCACCGCTGGCTTCCTCAGGCCCAAGCTTAGGGCATATCTGGGGCTTTCAAGTCAAAGCAAGCCCAAGGCCAGACCCTGCAAATAGTTTCCCCTCTGACAGAAGCTAGTGTGTGCCTGGACGTGGGGGCTCCAGGGCATTGCCCCGGGACTCAGTGACCCCAACCCTCCCCACTCTTGGCGGTCCAGACCCCCCCCACCTCGCACTCTAGTTGGTTTATTACACACCTACCCTGTGCAGTCACTGCATAGCACTGAGGATTCAGAAATGGTTAAGCCCAGCCATTGTTCTGGAGAGCCCATGATACAGAATGGGAAAGCTCAAAGATAGATCATTTGAAAATACAGCTGGATAAGGTGGCTTTAGGAGGGACTATACCAAAAATTTTATATTCTCACATCTGGCACAGTATTTGTTGCATAGAAGACACTGAATAAATGTTGACTAAATCCTCGAATTAATTTCCAGGTAAGTGTCCCAATGGAGGATGCACAGGCTGTCTCAAGAATGCCCAGAAAAGATCCTGACTTGTGGTGGTGGTAGGGTGTCCGAAAAACTTCCTGGACAGGATTGGGTGGGTACAGGCCAGCAAACCTATGGAGGCTGGAAACTGCACCCTGTAATTTGTTACAAGAGCATAAAGTGAGGGCAGCCGTGTGGAGGGGTAGTGAGGCCGGAGGAATCAGTAGGACCACAATGCTTCATCAGCAGGAACTTCCATGTCCTGTGAAGAGCTGAAGCTCCGTGATGAAGCCTGCATGTGTAGGGCAGGGGGCGGGTAGGTGGCTGGTGGACAGGAACTGATTTGCAAGTTAAGAGTTCACATACTGATTCAGCAAATCTTTACTGAGCACCTGTTATGCACTCGTTGCTATGGGGACAATAGATGGACCTTACAGTGTGGTGGGAGGGGGACTAAAAAGGCAGCGCTGCAGGGTGCTGTGGGAGTAAATAGGAGGGGTACTTATTGGAGACAGGGCAAAGGGTGTGGCTGGGAGGTAGAGTGGGCTTCCCAGAAGGGACCTGTCAGCTGAGGAGTGACTGAGGCAGAGCAGAGTGCAGTCCAAAATCTGAAGGAGAGCCTGAGCCAAGTTTGCTTGGGGAAAGGAAGCAAGTTCTTTCCTAGAGTGTGTGGAGGGCCGGTGGGGACCTGGGGAGGAGCTTACCTTATCTGAGCTAGAGGATGAGGGTTTGGATGCACCCGTGGGAGGATGGAAACTGGTAGCATCTGTACATAATAAGTATTTAGTAGGTAATAAGAGAATTTGGGAGTTGGATATTGGAGATAGAGGAGAGCAAGGGGTCTAGAGTTTTGGTGGAAGGTGAGGGGCAGTAAATGGGTTAAAAGAGGTGTTGGAAACTTGATAAGTTAGAAATTCGTGGGACAGCCAGGAGGCCTCGGGCAGGCATTTGAATGAAAGGGCCCAGAATTCTAGCCTCCCGGGGGCCAAGTCCCACTAACTCCAATCCCTGGGTTTTCTGAGATCCTTCCCTCTTAACTCCTTGTTTCTTGGGTTGGGAGATCCTGCTCCGACAAGTCGCCCATATCAAAGGCCCCCTTTTCCGTCCCTGTATGTAACCAGCCCCCATCCGTAGGTGTTGGCGCCCCTCCCCCACCCATGGGCATTCTTTGTTCCTCCCCCTACACTCCGTGGGGTCGCGGTCACCACCTGGTGATGGCGGTGCGGGCTCTGGCGGGGGCCCTGGCCCTGCTGCTCTGGGGCTGGGCGCTGGCTCCAGCAGGGGCCATGGATGCCATGGGCCCTCACGCGGCTGTCCGCCTGGCCGAGCTGCTGACCCCGGAGGAGTGCGGCCACTTCCAGTCGCTCCTGAAGGCGCCGGAGCCGGACGTCGAGGCTGAGTTGGCCAGGCTTTCCGAGGACCAGCTGGCGCGGCCGGAGCCGGTGCCCACGTCGGCGTTGCCGGGTCGGCTGCGGAGGCAGCGGCGCGAGGCGGCTGGCCCGGAGGCCGAGCCCGAGGACGTGTCCGACGGCTGCCGCGAGGGGCTGGCAACCTGGTTGGCTGCTGAGGCTCCATCCCTGTCATGGGACCGTGTGGCCCGGGCCCTGCGGCGCAGCGGTCGCCCGGACGTGGCCCGGGAGCTGGGCAAGAACCTCCACCAACAGGCGGCGCTGCAGCTGCGCAAGTTCGGGCAGCGCTACCTGCCACCGCCTGGCGTCCCCGCCCCGGCCCCGGCCCCGGCCCCGGCCCCCGCCCCGCGCCTCCGCCGCGCCTCGGTCCCCGAGACCAATTGGGACGAGCTGGAGCTGATCGTGGAGCGACTGCCCCAGGCGCCGTACGAGCGGAGCCCCACAGGCTGGGCCGGGCCGCTGGCGCTCGGCTTCCTCACCGGCTTCGGTGGAGCGCTGGGCGTCGGGGCGCTGCTCATCCTGCTCACGCCGTGGATCACGGGTGGCGACGGCGTGCGGTCCCATAGTCCCCGGCCGCCCGCCCCTCCCCTCCTGGGGCCCGCTGGGGCGCCCCGCTTCGGGGAAGTGGAGCCGCTTTTGACTGCATCCCCGGGGCCCTGGGCTGCAGGTGGACCAGACCCCTCCTTGCCTCCATGTCCCTGGCTGTGAAGTGGGAGCAGGGTCCTGGTGGGGTGCTGCCTTTGACATGTTATAAAAGTTATGAAATACGCAAAGGTGGGAGCAATCGGTTTTGTTGGTTGGTTAGAAATGACCTGCATAGCGAGGGGGGCTGCCAGTGGACGAGAAGGGTCTCAGGTGCCAGTCTACCAGAGAGGGCAGGGGATGCAGGCCCTCCCGATTCTTATCAGCTTAAGTTCCTTCTTTATCTCGCTCTTATTCTCTAAGAGCTACCATTTATCAAGGACTGTGTGCCAGGCCCTAGGCTAAGCAGTTACATACATTATTTGATACAATCTTCAAAACGCAAGAAAGAGGAAATTATCCCCACTACACGTAAGGCAGCTGGCCACAATTAGTGGCATAGCCAGAGCTGCCTGAGCTGAGAGTTTGAGCTCCAGAGGGAATGATCTGTGAGCAGTAAGGGAGCTGGGGTGAAATGGTGGGAACTAGAACAAGGTGTAGAGCTTCTGTTTACTCAGAGGTCCTGCTGGAGCCCCTGCGGGGGCAGCACAGCTAGAGGTGTGCCCACTTCCAGGGGCTGATGCCTCCAGGCTGCTCTCTCCATTCGGGCAAGGCCTCCTGAAGCTCGACCTGCAGCCCCCAACTTTTCCCACCCACATGAGTGGCAGGGCACTGCCAGCCCATCAGAGGAGTTGAGCCTGGGTGAGCCCCTCACACAGACTGCCCAGACTGCACCCCACACCATGGGGAAGGTGAGAGGCCAGCTATGGGGTCCTGCTGGACAGCAGTGCTGGACTCCCAGGCCACCGTGGGCCGAAGGGCTTTGGTGTGAGAGCAGTGACAGAATGACAGGCCAGTCCAAGAGGAGAGTTGAAAACAAGATTGACGTAACCCTTTATTGCAAATTCTAAAGTAAAAAGATGTACAGTACAAAGTAAAATTGAAATTTCAGACTATAAACTTCCAATCCACTTATACATTCTCATTTCTCAAGCATTTCTGCCATTTCCGCATAAACGGAACAGGGAACAAGTCGAGGGGGTGGGGGAAGGAGATACAGCAAGGGAAAAAAAATTAAGTGTCTAGAATAATCACAAACCCCAGAAGCAAGTGAAAGGAAAGACATTTTCTCGACCTGCTGTCCTGGTGATGAGAAGCGGGGGTGGTTGGAGCAGTGCAGTTTAAAATGGCTCTCAGAATAGCAGCACTTATGGTACCATTTTATCCTCCGTAAGTCCAAATAATACTTTGCCCTTCCCTAGTGCCTTTGCCTCTGTATCTCAAAAACACTTTACACAACATTTAGTTAAAGCCTCACAACACCCCTGTGAGGTAGGTCAGTATTATTATCCCCATTTTACAGATGGGGAAACTGAGGCACAGAGAGGTTAAGTGACTTGCCCAAGGCCACACAGCGAGTCAGTGGTCGAGCTGGGGATGGAACACAGGAGTTCTGTCCCTTTTCTGGAACCACTGGACTGCGCTCCCCTTGACCTATATACATTCTTCACACACACACACACCACACGTGCACACCCGCCCACCCCACCCCACTTAGCCTCTATGTACAGCAAACAGCAGTGGGGGGCAGGGGCAGGGAGTGCCTCAGGAGTGTTTTAATGGAGGAAATCTTGGTACTCTTGGAAAGGGAATCCAAGAAAGCACAGAGCTGAGCTCCAGCACAGACTGTGCAAACCTTGGGCCTCTCCCACAACCCAGACTTCCTCTTCTCTCCTGATGTCCCCCTGGCTGGCTAGTTGCAGCCGATTCTTTAGGGGGTGGGGGTACCTGAAAATGAACGAAGCTTTTTGCAAAACTTTGGGCAACATCTGAGAAAAGAAAGAGGCATCGTTACAGAAGATGCCCAGGACTCAAGTCACAAAGTCGTAACCCATGGCAATCTCACCTCCACAGCAGGCCTGGAGGCTGGGGGCTGGGGGGAGGGGGGGGGAGGATGGGGACTGACCTACCAGCCATCTCTCTCCAGAGAGGAGCTACTGGAGCGGACTAGAGTGGGCACTTCAAAATCCTCCTGAGTGTTCCTGGACCGGGAGACATGGCCTAGAGAGGGATGTCCCCAAAGCGGGGCAGGGCGAGGGAAGGGGAGGGGTGCCCCTCTTCCCTGCACGAACGTGAACGAGACCAGCCCTAGTTTGCTGGCCTCGCGGTCGGGGTGATGGAGGGCAGGGCCTGGCATTAGCTAGCAGAGTGGAGGCTGTGGGGCATCGTGCTTGCCCGAGCTTTGGGGCGTTGGAATGGTTTTTTCCTTAGCGTACTGGTGAAAAAGGTAGAAAGGAAGAAGTAAGGCCAGCCCAGCTGATTGGCTGACATCTTCTGTGGGGGCTCTGCCAGGGGGACTGGTGAGGAAGGGGTTTCATGGGCCTCGGAGCACGGGCCCGGTGTGGGGAGGAATGACACATGCAGTGGGTGAGTGGGGATCTGGGGGATCAGGACCTTGCTTTCCTCTCCAATCTCTACTTCTTAGCCAGAACTTTGCAAGAAACCCTCCGATTTCTCTCCCTTCCATTCCCCTCTTTTCCCTAGATGTGCTAGTAAGGTCCCAATTCCCAGACCCCTCCCAGGAATCAAAAATTGGGAGAGTCAAGCAACAAACGCACACCAAGACAGGCTTCCCTTGTACAGTAAAAAGGGTCATTTTTATTGTGTTTCCTTTTGGCTTATAGTAGTGGTGTACTGTTTATCACGTCTCGCTTAGAGCAGTGCTGGCCTCCATGCATTCACTAATACACTAGTCTTCACTATTGGTCTTTTACAAGCCTACATTGGTTGCAGCAAAAAATAAAAGAACTCTGAGCACTGTCGTTCCAGGGGCTTTGACTGGGAGTTTCTCTTAATCTCTTCCCAGTCAACTTCTGAGGCCAAAAGTGGCTCATTTAGAGAGGAGCGGAAGGAGGTCGTGATGACTTGGCGTTTTTCCTGCGCTCGCCCTCTGCTTTAAATGAGTCTCCTCATCCTAAGCAACAAGGAGGTTAAGGAAAGAAGCCGGGAAAGTGTTTTTCACACACAAACCAGCAACCGTGACAGCTGCTGCTCAGTGGCTTTGGCTCTGCATTTTAGATTAACAGCATCACACGTCTTTTTGCTTTTTGTCCTTTTTTTTTTAAAGGTGGATTGTGGAGTATAAATACTGCACCAAGGACCTGGCTACAAAAAATAAATATTTATATTGTATTTATATATCTATATATATATATGTGCAGTGATACTGTGGCTGCTGCTGCTTTTTGATTGGCTTCGTTAATATTTGGCAAAGCGTTGCCACTTAGCCACTCAGTGAAGGCAGACGAGGGCGCCATCACTGATTCTTTCAGTTCAATGCCTGTTAACTGCGGGTGTAAACTGCTGGTGATGGTGTCATTTACTACCAAAGAAGTGTGGAGCAGGGCGGGTGAGTGAGTGAGACAGTGAGAGAGTGAGCGAGTGGAGGGATGGTGGGTAGGGGGAAAAGAAGGCGGGAAAAGTTTAACCTAAAAAAGTGAACCGTCAAATAGAGCGGAGGTGGCTTCTTCCCTATGAAGCTGGCTGATGGGTGTCAGATACCAAGGCCCGTGTGCGAGTTACTGAGGAGACAGCCTGCTGGGTGGGGACCAGGGTCTAGGGGAGGAGAAAGGTCAGCTCTCAGAAAAATCTTATTAATATGCTCTAGCAGCTGAATGACATCACTAGCACGAGCACTTGGCGTACAGAGCGGGATCTTATAGCTCTGTTGCCCATCTCAAGACCTAAGAACAAGAACAATTATGAAGTTTAGCCAATCTTGCATAGAAGTGGTTAGAATTTATTGCACATTGGAACAAAAATATATTTTTTTTGTTGTTTTGGAAAAGACCATTAGCAATAAAAAATTTTTTGTCTGTCTGTCTGGTTTGGGGATGTACATTGGCTGACAGCATCTAAGTTCTAAGAGGAAAGAAAAGTATAAAAAATAAAAATAAACATGACAATGGCATAAGCCAGAAGCCATTTCCTATTTAATAAGTTAATAATTTGTATTTACAAAAAGGCATGCCGATAAAATAAAATGATATATTACAGTATTTATAATTCTCTTAAAAAGAATGACCACACATGTCAGCTTCTGTTTTGTGCTGTTTACGATATAGCCTGTACATGTTACTATACATTCATCCTAGCGGTTAGCAGGGTCACCAGAAAATAAATAAATAAATAAATGAATAAAACACCTCCCCAACCTGGTATTGGGTGTAGTATAAAAAGTTCTATGGATGATGCTGCAGAAACAGGCTTATGAGAGCTGGACAGTTTCTAACGGTCCAACAAGATAGGAAGCTCTGCTTACTGACTTGCTGTGGTTTGTTCTACACAAAACTTAGTCAGGTGGACTGTGAAATCACATCCAGGGTGCTTCTACTGCAAGGCAGATTGGTGTCTGATTTTTTTTTTTCCCTCTCTCTATTGTATGGTTCAGGAAGAATTTATTTTGATTTGGTTTGCATGCTCAAGTCTCTCCCCATCCTTTGAACAGACTTCCTGACACATTCAACTGCAGCATCTTAGCTCTGCAACCTAGTCAGGTGAGAAACCCCTGGACTAAAAACTGTCTTCCCTGAAGCAGGAGATGGGACAGCAAATGTGACGCTCCCCCAAAGCCACCCTCCAGTGATAGTGGGCAGGTCGCTAAGCAGGTAGCAAAACTGGCTGAAAGGAAATGCGCTGGGGGAGGCTGGAACTTCTTAAAAATTCATATGAAACTGCTTTCTCATGAGAACCAGTGCAATAAAGAAACCCAGTGTGCTTGGTTCGGAGGCGGCGCCATCTCTACCGAGGTCCCACCAGTGACTATTTATTCTAATAACAAATGAAAGAAACCACAGCCGTAGCTCCAGTGCTACTGCCCTCGCCCACGTCTGTGGGTGAAGGAAGCCCTGCTTGGTGGGAGAATGTGATGGAGGCAGGAGGACTCATGCAGTGTGTGAGCTTGCGACAACCCCTCTGTGGAAGGAGGAGGCCTGTTTGGAATATCTGACCCCTCTCTGTGTGGACCCAAGCCCGGAGAAAGCCACAATGTAGAAGGACATGATACTGAAGGAGTGAGCACCCCTTTACCCCCAACGAAAGGTTGTTTTAAGTTCCCCAAATGACCCTCTAGAGATAACATGCTACTCTGAATAGCACTTTTATCTCTACCCCCGCAAAGGTGTCAGTTCTCCAGCCTGAAGGCTAAACAATCATCATAAATATTGCAAGATACAAATGAAAAAAAATTTTTTTGATTTTTGTTTTTAGCCCTAGGATTTGGTTTTACAGTGACATTAATACAAGCCATTTGAGATCAAAATTTCCCCATGTACGGGACACAGAGCAGCATTAAATAGTTCATCTTTTGAAATGTGCAACAATGGCTGTATGTTAGAGATGTCTGTTAAACATGTACACACAACGGATCCATCTGCTTGTTGGACTGGGTTTGTTTTTTTGTTGGTGGTGGTGGTCAATTGGTTGGTTATGCTTCCCTACCCAGAAGGTGTATGAAAGACTTCTAAGAATTCATAAAGAATTATAGCGGGTATGGAACTCTTACCATTTTTTCTCCAAATACAGTGAACGGTGCAGGGCTGGGTCCTGTCCAAAGGCTGACCCAGTGCAGGGGCCAGGATTAGTAGTGTCCTGTGGTGTATGGTTCTCATGCATGACTTCTGATCACGGCATGCCATCATGCAAATCATTTCTACGCATTGAACGAGCACAATGTTTGGAATTGGCCTGAGCAAGTCCTCCTCAGCCTGAAGAAACCTGATTGTATTCCCCCACCCATCTCCAAACCACGTGAAGCCCATGTGGAGAAGATGCGGTTTATGTCAAAGAAACTGACAATTAATGACATGGGCTAAATGTGAGTGTGTGTGTGATTTTTCTTTTTGCTGCTTAGCTTAACTAATGTAAGAATGCAAATATAGTTTGCATGAACAAACAAACTTTTAAAGTGATGCTTTCTGCTTCTGAGAATCAATAAAATGAAAAAATAAAATCCATTTGGCTGCAACGGAAATACGCTGGTCCCGGCAGCCTCTCCTCTGTTTTTGTATCCTGTTAGTTTTGTCCTAAGTTGCATTGACTGATGTGGAACATGCAGTAACCACCTGCCCAAGCATTAGAAAATCTGTGAGTCCAGGGAGCAGGGTCCTTTGCCCTTGGCAGGTCACTGCTCAAGATGCAACCGTGTTACATGGTAAGCAGACTACGTTTGGTATAGATCTTCAGGGTAAAGTGTCTCCACAGCTGTTCTGCATTGATAATATTCAGGAAGTTTGTAAACAATCTTTCACTTGCAAGTTTTAAATCTGTACAGTGTTTAATTTTTGCTTTCCTCTAACACTTGGACTCTCTGACCTCTTTTTGTCTTTTGGCTCTTTCCCTTCTTCCTTCCTCTGCCCGTTGCTGTTTCTCCTTCTCGGGTTTAGTTACACTGTCATAGGATGGGAGGGAGGCTGTAGACGGGGTGCTCTCTTTTTTCTCCCGGTGCGTGCCTCCATTCTCCAGCTTATTGGAAGTTGTCTTTTTGCAAATAAAGCCCCGCCTTGCTAAATGTCCCCGGTAGGCGCGCTGCAGGACCACTGCCGACACCTCTTCCTGCTTGCGCCGCAGTGTTGTCGTGATCGGCTCGTAAGACACTTTGGATGGGTTGGATGCCACGAACCGCTCCTCCATCTGCTGCCGAAGGATGTCCAACTCTCCGCTATCTCCCAGGACCCGCTTGGTGAAGGCAAAAAGGATGTCCAAGCAGTGGATGCGATCCCCGCTGACCATTGGCAGATCCATGGCGATGAGCTCAATGGTGTTGGGCTTGGGCACTCGGAGAGGATGCTCCAAGGCATCTGCAAAGTCTGCCAGCTTACAGTACTCGATGAACTGGGTGGCGTCGGGGTCGAACTTCTCCCAGATCTCATAGAAGGTCTCAAAGTCGTCCTCGCTCAGAGGGTCTGCACTTTCCTCCGTGGCAACGCTGAAGTTCTCCAGGATGATGGCAATGTACATGTTCACCACAATCAGGAAGGAGATGATGATGTAGCTCACAAAGAAGAAGATACCCACTGAGGGGTTCCCGCAATCTCCTTTAAAGCCACTCCCTGGGTGTTCCTTATCCAGGCTGCAGTCAGGGGGGCGGTTTAGGATGGGCAGCAGCAGGCCATCCCAACCAGCTGAGGTGGTGATCTGAAACAGGCAGATCATGCTGTTGCCAAAGGTTTCAAAGTTGAACATATCATCGATGCCGGCCTCATGCTTCACATATGCAAAATTGGACATCCCAAAGATGGAGAAGATGAACATGACCAAGAAGAGCAGAAGGCCGATGTTGAACAGAGCAGGCAAGGACATCATTAAGGCAAAGAGCAGGGTGCGAATCCCTTTGGCACCTTTGATCAGACGCAAGATGCGCCCAATACGGGCCAATCGGATGACTCGGAATAGGGTTGGGGAAACAAAGTATTTCTCAATTAAATCAGCCAGGAACATTCCTAAGAAGAGGAATAGAAGACAGGTTACTAAGACTGGAGATGCCCTTTCTCTTTACTTATGTCACCTGGTGCCATGGAATCCTTAACTTCAGAGGACTTTATAGAATAATTGCCTAAATCTTCAATCTGAACTCTAATAATAATAAAAAAAGAAAACCACATGTTTCAAACATTAAGAAAAGCAGAGAAAACAATACAATGGACACCTGTGTACCAACACCCAAGTGAAATGGATGGCAGCATCTTACCGAATTGCTTTCCGCTCATCATCCCCAGAAGCAACCACTATACTGCAGAGGGCACGTGTCATTCCAGTGTCTTCATAATTTTGCTGTGTATGAACCCGTAAGTGATATATAGATAGCATCCTACTACATTTAAAGAATTATACCGTATCCATCTTTCTAGATCTCTTGCTTTTTTCTATATATAATGATTATTTGTTAGTAATTAATGCTTGTAAACATTTGTACATAAATTATTGTATTCAAATTTGGGATGCAAGTGCAAAGTACTGGTATGTTGGTCCCCCCCCCCCCCAGGAGTTTTTTTCCTTAAAGTATAGTCAATTTACAATGTTGTGTTAATCTCTGGTATACAGAATAGTGATTCATTTATATATATATATATATATATATATATATATATATATATATATATATATTCCTTTTCATATTCTTTTCCATCATAGGCCATTACAAGGTATTGAATATAGTTTCCTGTGCTATACTTTGTTGGACCTTGTTGTTTATCTATTTTATACATAGTAGTTAGTATCTGCAAATCCTGAACTCCCAATTTATTCCTTGCTACCCCTTTTCCCCTGTGGTAACCGTAAGTTTATTTCCTATGTCTGTGAGCCTCTGTTTTGTAAATAAGTTCATTTGTGTCCTTTTTTTTTTAGGTTCTGCATGTAAGTGATATATGGTATTTTTCTTCCTCTTTCTGGCTTACTTCACTTGGAATGATGATCTCCAGGTCTATCCATGTTGCTGAAAATGGCATTATTTCATTCTTTTTTATGGCTGAGTAGTATTCCATTGTGTATGTATGTGTGTACAAACACACACACACCCCACATCTTCTTTATCCAGTCATCTGTTGATGGACATTTAGGTTGCTTCATGTCTTGGCTATTGTAAATAGTGCTGCTATGAATACTGGGGTGCATGTATCTTTTTGAATGAGTTTCCTCTGGATATATGCCCAGGGGTGGGATTGCTGGGTCATAGGGTAAGTCTATTTTCAGTTTTTTAAGGAACCTCCATACTGTTTTCCATAATGGCTGCACCAAACTACATTCCCACCAAAGTACAGGAGGGTTCCCTTTTCTCCACACCTTCTCCAGCATTTATTGTTTGTGGACTTTTTAATCATGGCCATTCTGACTGGTGTGAGGTGATACCTCATTGTAGTTTTGATTTGCATTTCTCTTATAATTAATGATATTGAGCATTTTTTTTCATGTGCCTATTAGCCATTTTTATGTCTTCATTAGAGAATTGCTTGTTTGGGTCTTCTGCCCATTTTTTGACTCAGTTGTTTTTGTTGTTGTTATTGAATTGTATGAGCTGTTTGTATATTCTGGAAATTAAGTCCTTGTCAGTCACATCATTTGCAAATATTTTTCTCCCATTCTGTAGGTTGTCTTTTTGTTTTATTTATGGTTTCTTTTGCTGTGCAAAAAAGCTTAATAAGTTTAATTAGGTCCCATTTATTCATTTTTGCTTTTATTTCTATTGCCTCAGTAGACTGTCCTAAGAGAACATTGCTAAGATTTATGTCAGAGAAAGTTTTGCTTATGTTCTCTTCTAGGAGGTTCATGATGTCTTGTCTAATGTGTAAGTCTTTAAGCCATTTTGTGTATGGCGTGAGACAGTGTTCTGATTTCACTGACACGCGGCTGTCCAGCTTTCCCAACACCACTTGTCAAAGAGGCTGTCTTTTCTCCATTGTATATTCTTGCCTCCTTTGTCAAAGATTAATTGACTGTAGGTGTGTGGGTTTATTTCTGGGCTCTCTATTCTGTTCCATTGATCCCTATGTCTGTTTTTGTGCCAATACCATGCTCTTTTTTTGGGGGGGGTGGTTATCTATCCCCACCCCCCCTACTGTTTTGATTAGTGTAGTTCTGTAGTATTGTCTGAGGTCTAGGAGAGTTATTCCTCCAGCTTTATCCTTTTCCTTCAGTACTGCTTTGGCAATTCTGGGTCTTTTGTGATTCCATATAAATTTGAGGATTATTTGTTCTAGTTCTGTGAAAAATGTCCTAGATAATTTGATAGGGATCACATTAAATCTGTAGATTGCTTTTGGTAGTGTGGGCATTTTAACAATATTAATTCTTCTAATCCAAGAGCATAGGATATCTTTCCATTTCTTTAAATCATCTTTAATTTCCTTAATCAATGTTTTATAGTTCTCTGCATATAACTCTTTTACCTCCTTAGTCAGGTGTATTCCTAAGTATTTTATTTTTTGGATGTGATTTTAAAAGGGGTTGTCTTTTACTTTCTTTTTCTGGTATTTCATTGTTAGTGTAAAGAAATGCAGCAGATTTCTGTGCATAATCTTGTATCCTGCTACCTTGCTGATTTCGTTTATTAGCATTAGTTTTTGTGTGGAGCCTTTTGGGTTTTCTATATATAGTACCATGTTATCTGCATATAGTGACAGTTTTACCTCTTCTATTTCCATTTGTATCCCTTTTATTTCTTTTTGTCTGATTGCTATGGCTAGGACTTCCAATACCATGTTGAATAGAAGTGGTGAGAGTGGGCATCCTTGTCTTGTTCCACATTTTAGCGAGAATGTGTTCAACTTCTCACTGTTGAGTATTATGCTGGCTGTGGGTTTGTCACAAATAGCTTTTATTATGTTGAGATACGTTTCCTCTATACCCACTTTGGTAAGAGTTTTTATCATAAATTGATGTTAAATTTTATCAAAAGCTTTTCAGCACCTACTGAGATGATCATGTGATTTTTGTCCTTTCTTTTGTTGATGTGGTGTATCACATTGATTTGTGTAGGATGATCCACCCTTGTGTTCCTGGGATGAATCCAACTTGATTGTAGTGTAATGGTCTTTTTCATGTGTTGTGGGCTTCTGTTTGCTAATATTTTGTTGAGAATTTTTGCATCTATATTCATCAAAGGTGTTGGCCTGTAATTTTCTTTTTTGGGAATGTCTTTGCCTGGTTTTGGTATCAGGGTGATGGTGGCTTCATAGAATGAGCCTAGGAGTGTTCCTTCCTCTTCAGTCTTTTGGAAGAGTTTGAGAAGGACTGGTATAAGTTCTTCTTTGTAGTAGAATTCCCCAGGGAAGCCATCTGGTCCTGGACTTCTGTTTGCAGGGAGGGTTTTGTTTTTGTTTTTGTTTTTAACTCATTCTACTTTATTTCTAGTGATTGGTCTATTCAAATTATCTATTTATTCTTGCTTCAGTTTTGGTGGACTGTATGGTTCTAGAAACTTGTCCATTTCTTCTAGGCTGTCCAGTTTGTTTCCATGTAACTGTTCATAGTAGTCTTTTGGGTTATTTTTTATTTTAGCATTTCTGTGGTATTGGTTGTCATTTCTACTCTTTCATTTCTTATTTTGTTTATTTGGGTCCTCTCTGTTTTTCTTTGGTAAGCCTGGCCAGTGGTTTGTTGATTTTGTTTACCCTTACAAAAAACCAGGTCTTGGTTTTATTGATTTAAAAACAATTTAAAAATTTTTCTATTTTATTTATTTCCTACCTGATCTTTATTATTTCTTTCCTTCTGCTAACTTTAGGTTTTGTTTGTACTTCTTTTTCTAATTCTTTAGATGGTAGGTTAGGTTGTTTATTTGAGGTTTGTCTTATTTTTGAGGAAGGCCTGTATTGCTGTAAACATCCCTCTTTAGGGCTGCTTTTGCTGCATCCCATAGATTTTGTGTGGTTGTTTATATTGTCATTTGTCTCAAGGTATTTTTAAATTTCCTCTTTGATTTCATTCTTGACTTTTTTTTTTTTTTTTTTTTTTTTAGTAGCATGTTGTTTAGACTCCATCAAACATTTTTTCTTGTTTCTCTGTCTGAGGTTGATTTCCAGGTTCAAGCCATTGTGGCCAGAAAAGATGCCTGAAATAATCACATCCTCTTAAATTTGTTTAGGCTCGTTTTGTATCTGAGTATGTGGTCTATCCTAGAGAATGTTCCATGTGCAGTTGAAAAGAATGTATGTTCTGGTTTTTTTGTTTTTTGGTTTTTTTTGATGTAATGTCTTGAAGATATCAATTACGTCTGACTGTTCTATTGTTTCATTTAGTATCTCCATTGCCTTACTGATTTTCTGTCTGGAAGATCTGTCCCACGATGTTAGTGGGGTGTTAAAGTCTCCTACTATTACTGTATTCCCATCCGTCTCTCCCTTTTTGTCTGTTAGTATTTGTTTTATGTACTGGTATTTGTCTGTTAGTATTTGTTTTATGCTCCTGTATTGGGTGCATATATGTGTGAGGTCCATGTCCTTCTATTCCGCCACCTTGAAGCTCCTCCTCTAACTGGCTTTTGATACTTAACATTATGTTTGTGATATTGATCTCTGATGTTAAAATAATTTTAATTATTCGTTTTAATAGTTGGATGGTATTTCATTTCACTAATAGGTCCTCATTTATCTGTTTTCCCACTCAAGGATACTTAGTTTTTTTCAGATTTGTCCGTGCATGACTTTCTGACTCTTCTGCTTGGGTTATGGATTCTTCTCCAAAACACTCTTAAATTTCCACATCCACAAACAGTACATGAGAAGTCCCGGCTCCACCCCATGACTTCACTACCCTGTGACTGTGAAGTCTTACTTATTCTGCTAATGCCACCAATTCTCAAAGCACTGTCTTCCTGGCTCTGAAAAGACATTTTTGGTTTCTCATTGCCCCATGTCCCTACCTCACCAGACTAGCCAACAAACTGAAGGGACCTCTTAGGAGTGGTATTTAACTCAGAGCTTCTAGATTTTATGTTTAAAGCCATAAATCAGAAACCAGTATCAGCAGATAAAAATGTCAAGGCATAAATAGGATGTAAAAGTAGAGGGTGAAACATACACATCAGAGGGCCTTTTTCTGTTCACATTCATCCAGGGCTCACCTCCACCAGAGCACTTGCTTTTAAAACCCCAGAGTGATAATGGGAGCCCAGAGAGGGCTGCTGAAGGAGGAAATGGAAGGTTGGGAAGTGACAGCTGAAGGGACAGCAGTGACATGTGCTTCTCTGTCAGTGTCTTCTCTTACTGTCGAGGCCCCCACAAGACAGTGCGGGCTTCAACTGATGAGAGACTTAATTCAAGTAAGGAAATATCTTTCAACCATGACGATTCATAAACACTGGGCTCATGAACTGTAGGAGGCTTAGTTGAAGATTTTAAGCCAGGAAAGAATCTTAACTTTCAGGAAGGGAGAAGGTGCAGGGAGTTCAGAGCAGGCCAGGTAACCCACTGGCGTCTCCTCTGGAGCTAAAATTCCCTGGGTTGCTTGAGCTTTCAAGAAAGACCCAAGGTAATTTCCCAGCTCTCCTCTTTTTACTTCTCAGGTCATACCCAGTGACCACAAGAAGTCAGGCGGTAAACGGAAAACTTACATTCCGTATACGGTGGGGCAAGTAAGGCTTCAGGGAGGAGATGATGCCTGAGTAGGGTTTGTAGGATGAATGTGTGTTTGTGCCTAGAGAAGGGGAGAGTGATGGGCAGATAGCACTCTAGCCAGTGGGATCAACAGCCGAGGGCTCCTCTAGGAGGTTCCAGTGTGAGTTTTACCCCAACTCGCCTTAATTTAAAAAGATTTTTTCTATACTTTTGTTTCTAAACAAATTAATATTTTTAAAAAATCCCGATCATCAAAAGAAACTTTTCTTCCTCATTTTTGCCTGCTATCTGAGAACAGAGGACATGGTGTGGTCTGTGGGTTTTCCATCCCACTCAATGATGGGTGGGAAGAAAAAGTTCAAGAACAGTGGACAAGGGCAGCACTGTCCAAAGTGTGTTTTGTGGGAGGTTAGGAGTGTGGACTTGAGGCTCGGGGGCTGGGCTCACTCACTTACCAGCCACGTGTCTCAGTTACTGCTCTGTGCCTTGGTTCCTCATGATACCCAGGGGGCTGATGTGAGGATTACATGCATTAAAAGATGTGAGGCACTTAGAATGGCGAATGGCACACAGAATTAAAATATGAGATATCATTATCATTACTTGAGAACAGGGTGTTGTGCTTGAATAAAGGTGGGATGGTGTGTTAAAGTTAAACAGCATTCTTTACTCTGAGGCTTCCAAGAGCCTCCTATAGGCTCACGTGCCCAGTGACGCTCCAAAGGGAAATTCAATGTACAGTGTTGCCAAAGTAGCTTCATCATGGGATTCTTTTCTTGGGGAGAAATGTATGAGGTGTGTGTTCCTATATCAACACCTTCTGGACATGCTGCTCTGGAGGACAGAACTAGAAAGTGGGAGGGCCAGCTGCCTTCAGGTGCCCATGGTCACCACCTCGCTAAACCAGCTTGTCTGCTGGAGCTCTGGGACTGGCTCCATAGGTCTCAGACACTCTGTCTCTGCTAGCATAAATCAGTCAAACCCGCATGGAACCAAGGCAGTGTTTCATCACTTGAGATACCCTTTAGGAAGGCAAGAAAGTTTGGAGGAGGGCAATCAATAGGACCGCATTTCCTCTGCCTGCCAGGGCATCCGACCTCCTCCATGCCTTTAGGTTGAAGCAATGCCCCATGGTCACTGTTAAAAACCAACTTGGATTCTGCCCCTGCCACTTCCTAGTTGGGTGACCCTGGACATCTTTACAGTGAAGATAATAAAATACCTTACTTCTTGGGCAGTCATAAGGATCAAATGAGATAAAGCAAGTGAAGAAACTCTCAAACTACCTGGCACCATAAAATCTCAGTAAGTAAGCACTGCCATTATCATCAGGACTGCCACTGCCATCATCATCAGCACTGCCACTGCCATCACCGCCAGAATTCTCCTAGACCATCTCATTAACATCCAGCAATCTCTTCCCATGCCTTCTCCCACTTTATACTACTGTTATAGCCCTATTTTAAAAATATATTTCTTTTACCTTTCCTGTTAGAATGCAAACTCTTTGAAAGCAAGAACCAAATCTAATCTTTTCCCTCTCCTCAACCACAGAATTTACAATCCGAGACTACCATGAACACTCAGAGAAACTCGGTGACCATGTAACCTGCTGGGCAGGCCCACAAGATGACTTGGGGACGCCCATGGATGTGACCTGAGAGTAACTTGTCTGCATTTCAGACCTCTTCTCATTCACTGCACTCCCAGGAATCCCCTCATCGGGGCCAGTCAGGCCCCTCCGCCCCTCCCCCTCATGCTCCACTCACCCACAATGGAGAGGATGACCACCACGAAGTCAAAGATGTTCCAGCCGATGGTGAAGTAGTAGTGCCTCAGGGCGAACATTTTGAGCACACACTCGCAGGTGAAGAAGATGACGAAGACCAGGTTGATCCAGTAGAGAATATTCTCCATCTGCTTGCTCTGAGTGTCTGTCTCCACCATCATCGTCACCATGTTAAGGCAGATGAGCATCATGATAACAATGTCAAAGGCTTGCTGAGTGACAAAATCGAAGATGATACCTTGGATTTTGTTCTGGAGGGGGTGGGAGGGGGAAAAAGGTATGAAAAAATTCATGAATACTTTTCCCAGAAGACTGTGGAAGTTGCTGTCCTCTTAATCGAAGTTCTCTCTGCTTTATCTGCTGGGATACTGGCCAGCCCTGTGCTGTGGCTCTGTCCGGGTGCCAGGAGCATGGAAAGACCAACATCCATAATCTCTTACCAAGAGTTTCCTAAAATCACCACTCTTCGCGTCTGTGCCATCACATGCTTCCGGGGGACGGGGGGCGGGGGTCTTCCTACCGCTCCAACTGCTTCTTTTTAATCTCACTTGCTGGCCATTTCTTCTCTTACTTACTCTTCTTTCTCCCTTGGAGGGCTCATCTCCCATCTACTCCTACTGCTTACACATTATCTATGTACTTAAGTTTCCCACGTTGTCTCCTTCAGCTCATGTCTTTCTTCTGAACTCCTGGGTGGCTTACTTGACATCCCTCCTGGATGACTCAGAAGCACCTCAGGCTTCACAGGTCCAAAGCAGCACTCCGTCCTTTCCCTGGCTCCTCTCCCAGCTTGTTCCCCTCTCACCTCCATTATTCATCCAGTCTCTAAGCCAGAGACCTGAGGGCCATTCTTGCTCTTTCCTCTCCCTCAAAACCCATACAATCCATTGCACATCCTGTTGCTTCTTCCTCCAGAAATATCACTTGAATTCATCCACTTCATTCCATCTCTGCTGCCCTACTCTGGCCTCAGCTACCGTCATCTTTCATCTGGACTTCTGGAACAGTCTCCTGACCAGCATCCCTACTTCCTCTCTTGGCCACTTCCAATGCTGCCTCCACACATAGCAAGTGTGATTATTCAGAACCATAAATGGATCACATCACTCTCCTACTTAAAACCTTTCACTGACTAGTTTCTCCCTGGACTTGCAACAGAATTCCCGGGTTAACCTGGCTTAAAAATGCCTTTCACAGTCAGATCTTGCTCCCCTCATGCCCCTCTTCCAGCTCATCACCACCTGGCTGCACGAATGTTTTCTGGTTTTAGGGCTTCACTTGGTTTTTCAGGATCTCTCTCGCCCTCTTTTTTTTTTTTTTTAATAATCTTTTTTTATTTGTTTACTTAATTTTTTAATGGTGGTAGTGGGGATTGAACCCAGGACCTCGTGCATGCTAAGCATGCGCTCTACCACTGAGCTATACCCTCCCCCATCTCCAGGATTTCTTTCTGTGGCATTTTGGCTCTTTCTCATCCACTCAAAGAGATCTTCCTTAGTGAGGCTTCCTCTGATGGCTCTGTTGCAGGAGATTCCCCACCCCAGGCCTCCGTTACTCACTGTCACGACCCTTCCATCAATTTTTTTCTCACAACATCTGCATTTTATATTAAAACTGTTTGCTTATTTTTTATCTATAGTCCCACTATATTGTAACTCCATGATTGTGGCATCTAAATTTTGTTCATCACTTTTTGCCTGGTGCCTGGTACACATAGATCTGTAACTATTTGCAGAGTAACTCTTTATTGGTGCTTTCTACCACAGTGAGCTTTTTTATATTTTAGTGTGGGAGAAAATGCACCCGAGTTCCCAAGTACTGAACAGAACTCTTAGAAATGCCAGTCCTCGTCCATCCCCTCCCTCTGGTCATATTTCTGTCACATAGTGGAAACTAACATCAAGGGAATAGAAAAAAACAGTCTCTTTCTTAAGATATCCCTGATTTAAAAAAAATTTTAATTAAAAAAACTTGGGGGGGTAATTAGGTTTACTTATTTATTTATTTTTTGGAGGAGGTACTAGGGATCGAACCCAGGACCTCACGCATGCTAAGCATGCGCTCTACCACTTGAGCTATACTCTCCCCGTTTAATGTTTTTTAAGTACCTAGGAATTTGAACTTAAGCTTATTTTCAGGATTACTTGGTGGTTTTCAAACTGTTCTGCAAAGCCCCAGGGGTTTCCTTTCCCTCAGATGTTGGTGAGGGGGTGTGCCAGGAACAGGGGTGTATGGGACTAAGTTGGGAAAATGCTCTGGGACTCCCACTCCTGATTCAAACAAAGCAGCTCTACTTTTATTTTTTACAAATCAGGTTGCCAGGTAAGCTTTCAAGAGTTCTGCTGTTTTTGTTGTTGTTGTTGTTTCATTTTGTTTTTTAATAAAGTTACTTTAAATGAAAGTTACTGAAGAAGGAACTTTGACCCTGGCTTTTGGGGGGTCATGTCCCACCCAGTGGGGTATATGGCTTCCGGCGCAGAGCATCTCCTCTGAAGCAAGAGGACAGCCACCGACACAAGGGTTGAGCAGGTTCCCAGTCCCCAAAACTGTTTTACAAAGGGCTCAGTTCAAGGAGGAAATCAGGCCGTTAGCCTCCCCTAGTTTCACCCTCTCCTGCTCCCACAAATAACCAGAAAGCAGCATTATTTTAGCTTCTGGGCACATCCTTGCACAGACTGACTTGTAGAGAGCTGAGAATATAATGACCAAATCCTATCTTGAGCTGGTAGGCAAGAGATCAGCGTTCATTTTCACTTTGCCTTGTTAATTGTTAGTGGTCTCTGAACACATAGCTTTACCAGGGCCAGAGCTGGTGTGGGGCAAAGGCCGATTCTCTGCTGCTGTCCAAGGAAGGCTCAGAGGAACCATCAGGCACAAATGCAAAAGCTGCCCCCACCTTAATTCCTGTCCTTCTGCTGTCTTCCTGAGCTCTCCTGGATGGGACAGCGAGGAGAGGACTGGCGCATCGGCCGCCCACCACTCACCCCTGTCCCCCCTCTGCCCGCTGCCTGCACAGTGCACTCACCAGGGGGCGGGGGATGGGCTTTTGTGGTTTCTTTGAGCCCAGCTTTTTCATGGCATTGTAGTACTTCTTCTGTTCTTCGGTCATGAAGATGTCCTGACCTCCAAAGTAAAGGAGGGAAAAAGAGAACGTGCAATTACAACTTGCTGTCACGTGCTCCGGGTTTGGACTTAAGGCAGCCACCTGAGAACCCAGGGGACTCACCCCCTTTCCTCTGCAGAGGTCAGTCTCACTAGTAGTTGCCCCAGAGCGAGGCAGACCTGGGACAACAATTCTGATTCAAAGAGATGCCTGCCTTTGTTTTCAGCTTGGGATTTCTGAGACCTGGCTAGGAAGGAAGGAAGGAAGAAAATGGGCCCCCCAGTTACAGACCCTCAGGGAAGGGTCAACTTGAGAGCCATGACTCTGAACACATCTCACTGATTCATAAATTTTGGTGAGGGCCTTCTTTCTTGATACAATTCCAGAAAAAAACATTTTAAAATTAAAGGATTTTCAAGTCCTGGCGAATGTCCCATTTATTCCCAACAATATGAAAAATTTAGAAATCTTGGTGGGAGCGAACAATTTGGGGCGTTCCTTGGAGTCTATTGGAACAGATTTGATTTACAAAATGAAGGAAAAGAGTCGTCTTTTCCATTTGCTTTGGAAACACTGCTGACCATCTGGGACAAGTGAGGAAGTGGAAGGATAACCCCTCACACCCCACTTTGCTCGTGGAGCCCAGGGGTTAACAGATAGTGACAAGTTAGACAGTTTCCACTTCTCACTGCTTCTCACTTTCCTTTTCATCCTGTCACTTGACCCTTTCCTGCCTCCCTCTGGTGGGAGGCCAAACCCAGTAGAAAGCCGCAAGAATTTCTTGTAAATCTGGCACTAGTAAAGTGCTAGTTTGGCCGAGTAAATGTGGTCAACCACACACTGCAAAATCCAGCCCCCAACAGAACGAGCTGGTTGGGGCTCATGTACAGTGGGGCCAGCAGCACGGTGAGGTGATAATAATGGATTTCAGAGAAAAGAGAGGCGGTTTCTGTCTCGAGAGAGAGGGACAGAAGTGCCTCTCATATGGGTTGCCCTCCGGCCACTAGCATTGCGGGGAGGAAACCTATCTTTTTCTTCTGTTGATTGAAGTTATCAATGATGACACCAATGAACAGGTTCAAGGTGAAGAAGGAGCCGAAGATGATGAAGATGACAAAGTAGATGTACATGTAGATGTTGTCCTCATACTTAGGCTGTTCATCAGGCTGTCAAAGGACAGGAGAAAAAAGAGAATCAGCTCCCAGCCTGGGGGTCGGGTTGGGGGCACTCTGACGTGCCAAGGCTTCCCCACCCTGGCAGATCCTGTCCAGAGAAGGCGTAACTGCTGAGTGACTTATGTGAAGGATATAAAATCCCAGGGTGAGAGGGAGGGGACCGCTGTCTGCCAGCAGCCACACACATTCCAAGGGTGAAAACCAAAAGCCTAGTCATCTGGCGCCACTATGAGAACAGAGTGGCGATTCGCTGAGAGGGGGACAGTGATCTATAATCAGTAAGATGAGCAATAAATGTTGTAAACCTCTCTCTCTCCCTTGCTGAGCCCCACCATGCTGCCTGCTTTCTAGCCATTTCAGAAGGTTGAGGTTTCACCAGGTGCATCCTTACCTTTCGGGAATCTACAGCTGCGTACATGATGTCCATCCAGCCTTTGAAGGTTGCCTGGCAAACAGAGTCGGTCATTAGACTGGGCCTGGAAGGGGCGGGCAGGAGACTAGGCAGGGTCCCAAAGGCAGGCTTAGATTCAGTGAGAACACAAGACAGGGAGTTTGGGCGCAGCCTCACGTGGACACAGAATTTTCTGTTTGTTAATCCAGGTCCCAGGGAAGCTCTGTCTAAACCTCTGAGAATAACATCAAAGCTTGGCAGAGAAACATGTTGACAAAGGTAGTTTGGATCAACACTTTTACAAAAGGTCTTTAAAATGGGCCTGAGGTTGCCTACATATAGCTAGGGCAAACTCGCATTTATGAATGAATGGCAGGAATCTACTGAGGGTGATTAGAACTTACTCCTCCATTAAGAAGGCATTTTTTTTTGAAAGGTGTTAAATAAGCAAAGTGGGGGGGGGGTTCTGAAAAATTCATAGCTGTATTTAAAAATCCCACAAGGGCAGGACTTTCGGCCTAAAATACACCTGTTCAGCCAATGGCAGCGGCAGTACTGGCTTCATCCTACGCAGCCCCTTCCTAGTCCTCCCTCTGTATCTAACCTGATTTGGGAAACAAACACAGGAAACCAATTTACTGTTGTCCATGTTTTCCTTTTGTTCTATTTATGCTGTATTTACTCAACCAGATTTGAAGGTTTTTCAGGACATGGGCAATTCTTTATTCAGCTGGTGGCCCTAATAGTGCCAAGCACAGTGCCTCACATATGGCGGGACTCAACACAGTGTCTGGCTGTTATGTGCACTGGTTTCCTGGAGCTGCTCCAGCTCAGGTTCAATTTGTGGGTGCAACTGCTTAAACTGGGAGAGAACAACAAAAGAGCTCTGGAGTGAGACAAACCACTGCTCATCCATCGGCTCTGCCTCCTCCTCCTAGCTAGCAGCAAGTGCCTGCTGCATGCAAGGCCGAGCTGAGAGCTTCACCTGCATTATCACATTTAATATTGCCAACAACTATATGTTACAGGCATGGCTGTAACAGTAACAAAGAAACATAATAGCAAATACCATTAATTAAGCACTGCTACGTGCCAGGCATTGTGCTAAGAAATGTTAATAAATGATCATGAATCCCTTTAACCATACAAGGTATTATTACTCAGATTTAACAGATGAAGAAATAGACTTCTAGTGGGTAATTTGTCCAAGGTTACATATCCATAAACACCAGAGTGTGGCTCAAACCTACACCTGTCCGATTCCAAAGCCTAGGAGCTTTGCATCATGCTGTCTTGTCAGACACTCCCGAAACTGGCCAGAGAGGAAGAGAAAACCAGACATGATGGAATGCTGCATTTCTTACTGTGATACGTTAACTTGAGACGTTGGGGTTGAGTGGCAGCATCATAATCCTGTCACATTGTCATCCTCTTTTGTTAACATTAGTGTAGCTGTTACGTAGGATTGCTTGGCTCCATCAAAACTGCTTTTTTTTTTTTTTGCTTTTTTGTTTTTGGTCTATGCACTTACCTTATTTTTTCTTTCTCTTTAACTACATACTCTGTCCTGGGGAGAGAGATGGTCTCTGCAGCTTTATCAAGCTGCAGGAACCTTTGTTGCTAAGTAAGCAGCACTCTGCTTCTGTGCAAAGTGAGGGATTCCCTTGAGTGAGCTCTTACAGAAGTCTGAATACTCAGGAAACGTGCGTCCCCCTGGAACTGGTTTGGGAAATGACATGGTTCTCTCTGACCCTCTAAGAGCAATCCTGATTCTGGACACAGGGTTGACAAGGAGCCAAATGAGACTTCGGCTAGCCATCCGGCCTTCGTAGGACTGGAAATAACGATCCTTACCACCTGAAGAAGCGCCAGGTATCCTGCCCCAACGTTGTCGAAGTTGATCTTCACGTTCTTCCATCTGATGTCTGTGTTGTTCCCCTCCATGAGCTTCTCACATTCAGTTTTATTGTTGACATCTTCAATTTCAAATCGGATCTCAGAAGACTCATTAAAGCAGTAGTGGTACTTTCCCGCGAACAGGTTAACTCCCATGATGCTGAAAATCAGCCAGAAGATGAGACACACCAGCAGCACATTCATGATGGAGGGGATGGCGCCCACCAAGGCATTCACCACCACCTGCATTGGAAGGGGGAGGCTGCTGAGAGTCAGGAAGAAATACAGGCACACACACTATTTTGATTTCCAGGAGGGGAATGACCCGGTGTGGCTTGATCTAACTATGGAAGCATTATGTGCCCTTTGGAATTAGGGTAACCAGACAGATCCAGAAGGACCAAAATTTTCTAAATCTATTAAATATATTTTGAGGAATTCTTAAAGTTACATATTTATTTCATTGAGCACAAATTCCCTGCCCAAGTGGTCTCTCCCCTAGGCCCCAAGCTGGGGCCAAAAAAATTATTTTTGTCTAGTCTCCCACCTCACCAACTCATAAAATATGCCCCATGGGAAAATCTGAGCGGTTTCAAGCTCACTAGTTGCCTTTCAACAGACATTCCCCCTCTGCAAAACAAGGTAAGATTGTTCCAAATCAGAGAACCACCCTTTGGGGTTAGCAGTGAATCAGTCAACGGTACATAAAGTCTCTTTCATGACTACGCAAGGCCAGTTATCATATTTCAGGCAATAGCTGAGCATGCATATTTTGCAGGCTCAAAAAAAAAAAAGCTATATTCCCTCTACCAAACAGTATAAAATAAAATCTCAACAGATGTGTTTTTCACGCAAGATTCATTATTCTTTAAGCCTTTTTTTCTTTCTTTTTTTTCCTGACTTTGCTGGCTTCTAGATCTATGAGTCGCCCCCTGCTTGGCTAATGCTGCTGTCTCTCTGCTCAATCTGGGGCTTGACTCAACTTTTTACAATGTATTACTAGAAAAAGGACTAGCTTAGGGGTTTTTTGGAGCATTTTGGGTTAGATCACTGCTCTTGAAACCCCCAAATTAGCATATTGTTAGAAATCACTGACTCTGGTAAACTCAGGGCTGAAAAAAAGCAAAGGAAAAGAAACACCCTTACGAATCCAAGTTTCTGGGTTGTTTTCACTTTGATTTTGCTTCACACTAGAGATGAGAGGAGCTAGACAACACTTGCACTGCTGAAGCAGTGTTCCCTAAAGGCGTTCAGAGTGCTCACAAAAATAGCATTTCAGGCGGTGGGGTGGAACACGACGCCGGTGTTCATTGCTGCCCTGATTCTCTCAAGCAGGACTGCTCAGGCCCAGGAAGGCGACCCTAAAATGGCAAGCACGTTTCTTCCCTTTTCTAGTATTGTAGGAGGATAAAAGGAGTTCAGATGAAGACCCTGGATATAAATGAAGTCTTCTAATGTTTTGTTAGAAGGAGGTGACAAGTATCACCACATCCCTGCATCAGTTTTTCAGTGCAGGGAAGCCGGGACCAGCACGGCACGGAGAGGGCCCGAACGGCCGTGCTGGGGAGGGAACACTAGGGGGCAGCTCTGGGCTCTAACTGGAGCCCGACTTGGGATCGGGTTTTCCTTCTCTTCTGTCTTTGCAACGTCAGTCGTGGGAGCACAAGACTGAGAAGAGCTGTCTGTCCTGTGCTGTATGAAAAAGGGTAACAATATTCTGCTAAGGAGCCGCTCTTCCTTGGATTAAAATACTAATTTTGTGTTTCTCCAATTCACACATGAAAGCCTTTAGATTGAGAGGCAGTTATTTCTTAATTCTTAGACCAAGAAATCTCTTCTAGCTCTAATAGCTCTGTCATTAGTATAAAATAATTATACTTCCATTGGCCTTTAGTTTGAGTAAGGAAAGCCAGAATATCTGAAGTCTATGAAATCCCCAATGTTAATTTGGAGAATGATAGTCATATTTATTTATGTTGCCAAATTTGTCAGGTGATTGGATTTGAAGTTAACCTCCTCTTTTCTACAGTTGCTCACTCTTTGATGGGAGCACTATGCAGCAATGAAATGTGCAAAAGAACAGGCAAATGAGGATGACCTACAAACGGAATAATTATGTCTCAAAAGTTCAGAGAGTAGGTTATGTAAAGTTTCAAAAGCTCCAGTCTATGTGACAGCATTCTGCAGCAGAGCTTAGGGGAGAGATCATGACCTTCTGTTAGAGCATCACAAGTGTGCCACAGGGAAGGTGGCCCCAAAGATTTGAAACCGAAATGTTGCGTTTTATCTCAACTGAGAATATACCTCCTCTGGGAACTCTTCTGATTATCTTAACCCAGTCTCACCTGTCCAACAGTGTCTGTGTGTCACAGTTAAATATGGGGTAATATTTACAGCAGGGGAGAATAATTAGCTAATTGACTAAGGGATCTCTTTGCACTTTAATACTCACAGATCTGATCAAAGGAATCAATACACAAAAGTATTTACCAAGCTTTGTTCTCTGATATGTATGACATAAAATTCCTATAAAATCCAGTGTACTTATAAGATGTCAATGAATTTTCATTTATAATGAAAGTTTTCTTAGCTTCATTTTATGACTAAAACAGTAAACAGAGTTGATGAAATTTACTCACAATTCTGCCTTGCTGTGAACATTAGTTAATATTCTCAGCAACCAAATGGCAAGAAACCATGCTTTCTTATTCTGAAGTCTCACACTATATATATATATATATATATATATATATATATATATATATATATACATATATAAATGATAATTCAAGTTTCCATGAATAGTTTCCATCACCTTTAATTATGATGAAATTCACTGTTGTTAAAAATTAAGTATAGAAATACAATTCAAAGCTAGGTTATAGCAATCTATAAACTTACTTTTTTCAATGGAAGTCTATATTTAGCAATTGATACAAATCTCATTTAACTGACGAAAAAATTACAATGGATACTAATTCTTTCAGCATCTTTTCTCTGTAATGCCTAGAACATTGTTGCTCATTAAATACTATAAAGTCTGTCAAAAAGATTTTAATATCTGGCAGAGGGAACATGGCTTTAATGGACAACTGTGTGCTGACAATCAACAAAAATGCATGCATGTTTCATAGCATTACTATTTTATACCCTCAAAAATTTAATAGCACAGCAACATCTTTAAATAATGATTACTATGGAGGAGAGAAAAGCAAAGAACTACACTGAGTATTCCTTTGCCAATAGCATGGGTGTTTCAATGTTCTGGTCTTTGGTTTGAAGAAGAAGAGAGGAAGAGACTGAAGTCAGTGTCCCAGCACAGACTAGGGCCACCTGTTCCCTCTCAAGTCAAGGTCTGAGCACAGTGACAGTTGAGGCCATCTGCATTGATGGTATTCAGTCTGTGAATATCTCGTTTAGAATTTTCCAAGGGTAACCCCTCAAGTGTTGACATACTCAAGGACCCAGGCCAAGAAATGAAAAACACACCCCAGTGGAAGAGTGACATTCAAATAAAATGTAGGTACCTAATTCGGTTTATTGCTGGGGAACTTACTCTAAGCTTAGGCAAATTCACTCTTCTTACAGTTATTCTTCCACAGAAGAGCTGGGACACTGCAGGACAGGAATGGGTCCCGAACTTTCACCACCAGCCCAGCCAGAAGTGGCTGCGCTATCGGTGACTGGAGTCAACCACATGAGGTCACATCCTATACCAGAGCTCCCTTCACTGAACATTTATTGTGTGAAATCCTGGCTTTGGGCTCAAACTTGTTCTTGCCCACATGATCTCCTTTGAAAAAACCTTCACTTACTAAGTGCTTTTCAAATAAAACTTTCTACTCTTCTGGTCATCCATTTTGGACCTCTGGGCTCCTAAACGACTTGGAAGGTGACAAGTAAAAGTTCTGAGAGAATGGAAACTGTGAGTCCAGGGAAGGTGAGGAGAGGAGGAGCCAAAGGGAAGAAGGGTGGCCACACAAAGTGCTCCTGTGTTCAGACTATTCCAATACTCCCCACGCGAGCAGCTGGTCCCTGAGGACTCCTTCTGCCACAGGGCGGGACTGGCAGTAGTGGGCACCCAGAAGGCGAAAGTCAGGAGCGAGCGTCAGGTGGGCATGTTTTTCAGGTTTGCTTTGGGTATTACCAGGCCTGTTTTAGGAGACCCGGGATCCTTCCTGGGGCATGTGGAGGATCGGAGGCTACTGAGGTCAGGTACAATGCTGCAATTATTGTCTTCAACAGCCTTCTTTTAGTTCAGTTTTCAGTGACCAAAACAGATTATCAACTCTATAACAAAACTAGAATGATTTACTAAAAAATGATTTAACCCCTTCTGAAAAAAGTGGGTAGGTGGGGGAGGAGCGAAGCATTCTGATCCTATTTTAAATGACACCATGGTCACTTCAATCACTGAGCCCTCTGCAATATACTCTCTCTCCTTAAATTTAGCCCAAGCATAATAATGACCTGATGGCACACATTCTGATATCTCTCTTATCGGTGGGAGAAAGACTTAGAATCCCAGGTTTTGTTTAAATTGAATTAAAATAAATTTATGCTGCTGTGGAACTGACCTTCCTGCAGATGGTTTCAGGTGGGTTGCAGAAAGCTTATAAACCAAACTGTGACTGTGCTACAGGAGAAACGCAAATTTCTTGCAGAAACCATTTGTCTGAATAAACTAAAATAATACAATAACATTCCCAAGTCCCATGAATTTTCCATCTTCCTGTACAAGTGGGTGGCTTCATGGAACAGTGGCCATGGACCACAGATGAGGGCTGAATGAAGCAGCACTGTCCTGGTACCTGGTTTCTCTGATTAGTCTTGCTTCACGTGGACTACTGCAACAGTCTAATTTTTATTCCTACATTCTGATATCTGTATATTTAAAAACATATCCTCTGGTTTGCTCTCCTGCATGTATTCAATATCTGAATTAAAATGAGTTTTCTTGGTCTCGTTAAGTATAACAGACCTCTCTGATTACTATGGGACAACTATTACCACGGAAAGCCAGTTTGTCCACTTGAGTTTAGGAAATTGACTTGTGTTTGTGTGTGTGTGCGTGCACGTGCATGCACGCACACACAATTTTTAGCCAAGAGAGACAGCAAAAAGGCACCAAAAGAGGGAGCCTTATTTCTAGGTCAGCAGGGTGACAGCACCTTGCACCATTTGGATTTGGGTGGAGTATCAACAGGAATAGCAGGTGTTGAGAAATTTCAGGAGAACTAGCTGATAGCCATCTAGCATCGTACCTGGTTATCTCGACAGTGTTAGAATAGGGGACCATATAGCGTGGGCAGAGGGGTGGGGGGTGAGGAGGAAAGCTTTGCTATCAGACAGAGGCTGCCAGTCCTTACGGGACTGAGCTGAGAACAACAAGGTGCAATAAGAGGAATCAGAATAGAAAGAAAAGCTTTTCTTTTCCCAGGCCCATGCCCAATTCTGCTCCATCCCCAACTCCAGGCCCACCACATCTTCAAGTCCCTTCTCAGCCGCTTTCTCAGTGACTCTAAGGCCACAGTCCCCACCTGGCTGACGCCCCTACATGGCACTCTCCCTGCCTGTGGCTTCTGCTTTTCAGTGGGTCTGTGGATTACAATTCCCCTTCTTTGCACCTGGTGATTCTCCCTAGTAAATCAACAGCCCAGAAAGCCGCCCCAAGTGCTACAGGTAAGCCAGGCCAAATGAGAATAGCCAATGTTAACATGTTCTGCGATGGCATGTTGTTGGGGTGGGGCCAATATTAATGTGATGAGGCAGCTCGATGCAACTCCCCTTCGCACGGGGCAGGTGCGGGGAGAGTGTGGAGGATCGAATCAGCAGCTGCATCACAAAGTGTGTGTTTGAATGATCTTCCCACCATGTGATCAGTTCTAGCATGCTTAAACAGTTTCCACTGGCATGCAGAAGGATCAGCTGCTCTTAATATCTTACCCTCATCCCTTCAAATCGTGATAAGGCTCTTAAGGGTCTCAAAGCTCTTAGGGTCCTAAGGGACTTTATGGCACCTAGTTCCGAGTAGCCCAGGGCATTAGCTATAAGGCTGACTAAAGAGACCTACACGGAAACAGAAGAGAAAAACAAAAACAAAAACAAAAAAGGAAACAAAAGGGGGAAAAAAAAAGAAAAAAAGAAAACAGAGGTTCCAGAGAGTTAGAATAAAGCCCCTAGCACTGATTATACAGATTGGGCCCCCCCACCCCCGGAAGAGGAAGTGAGTAACACCAGCTGCCTACTTCAACTTGGACTCAAACGACCTGGAAGGAAAGGTGGTTGAGAGGCAGGAGAGAAAACACAAAGGGCAGAGGAAGTCCAGAGAGGGCGGAGGGACAGACATACAAGTTGGCGAAGGGGAGAGGCTGAGGGAGAGGGAGAATGAGGAAGTTCCACTGGAAGGAGAGGAGCCTGAACAGATGACAAGAACCTTACCCTCGCCCTTTACAGTCTCTGCAGGTCCCAGAAGTTCCCATTAAATTAAGCCAGACAAATTTAATGGTACCTATGGAAAAGAATACAGATAAATACACACACTCCACACGGCTGCCCCCTCCTCAGCTCATTCACCATGGATTTCCAACAGGGACAAGCTCTCTCACTCCTGGTTGACAAGAAACCATTTGTTTGAGAATTGGATGAGTTACTACATTAAGAAGGAAACACATTCGGTAAGTATCGAAACTGACTTGGCAGTGCCCAACAAGAAAAGGACCCGGTGAAGAAACTTCTGGACAGAAGTTTGGGTCTCCCTTAAAGTCATTCTCTCTCTCACTTTTAACTGCAAAAACGCTTCCATCTTTTAACTATAACCATGACTCCTTCACGGCCATGAGAATTTGGGTGGGTCTGGACAACTCAGTGCATATATCCTCTTATACCCCATTCGATCTCTCCTGAACAGTCCCAAAAGAACAGGCCTCAGATCTGTCCTTCCCAGGACAGTCTTTCTATTACTCTCGTCATCAGAATTAAGAGTTCGAAGGGTTCTTGGAAAAGGTTTTAAAATTGTATTTATAGATGAGGAAATTGAGACCCATACACAAGAATCTGCCCAGTGTCACACTGGCCATTCTGGAGCCAGGATTAAAGGCCCACATTCCTGATCCCCAGGCCGGAGCTCCTTCTCCCATGGAGAGGTCATCTCCCCTACAGGCAGGCTGGATGGCAAACCCCAGCAGAGGATTAAGGGATCTGAACACCCTGAAGCTGAATACGTGGCCATCCTGGGGAGAAGCAGTCTGGGCTCTAGGCCTAGTGTCAAGGTCAAATGCTTTCCTGCTCTTCCAGAGGCAAACTCACCTATTACCATGCAGACCCCTCAGCTACACCTAGGGCTACCTGGGCCTAACCTGAGAGAGAGACGGAGCTATTCAGGGGCACCAGACCTGAGACACCTTTTGTTAGAATGTTTGGGCTTATGTTCCTTAGAGCAGTATTTCCCTTATATTGCATCAGAAATTCTTTGGACACATTAAGATGTTCCCATCAACAATTCTTAAATTCCTTCTACTGGGAAGTAGTGGTTACAGACCTGCTTAGCCTAAATTGATATTTTAAAGCAAATTTGGAGGCAAAAAAAAAAAAAAAGAAAGAAACAATCCACAACTTAACTTTCATTTGTTGCTAAGGGATTTACTTCTTGATTCTGTATCTCTGAATTGTATAAAACACTTAAAGAAAAAAAAAACAAGACCTGTATAATTAAGCAGTAGGCTGGCAGGGGTAGAATTAGCAGGTCAGTGACATAGTGAAGGTCAGGGATGAGCAGGCTCAAAGGTTTCAGTTTTAAAAAGGGGTGTGAAGCTGCAATTACGCCTGTCCTCATAATCCATTAGTGTAGGTCTCTTCTCTGGAGTCCCAGGCAGGATCCAAAGCAAATCTGGCATTGCCCTCTAGGCTACTGATGTTCTCTGAAGGGCAGATGGTTCAGAGTTTAATTTCTGTTCAAAACAAGGGTCTCAAAAGTCTTATCTAGAACACAGTGGTACCAATCAATCACTCTCGCTCCATCATCAATGGTAAGAATTTACACGGAGAAGTCTTTTGCCCTTATTGCCAAGTGCAGCCAACTCTTACCCCAAAGAATCTAAAATCGCCAAATTCTTAGTGAAACCTTAATAGGTCCATCTGAAGATAAGCTCTTTTAATCAAACCTGAGTTCAAAATACCCGGCTGAACTTCATCCTATGAAACCATGGCAGTAAAGACTGAGAAAAGCTAAGCCGTGAGTGGCTACAGACCCCATAAAAAGCAAGAAGCCCCCAGCTCTTTGCAGGGAGCAGGGGGTGATTTATATAACAAATAGGCCTAAAGTTGGAAGAAGGGTAGATGAGGTATAGATGCCAATTCAGAGGCTGGCTTTAAATGCTGCCGCTCAACTGATCAACCTGGCCAGGATTTCCCAAGTCAGGATCAGTAAGTAAGGGTCCTATCTGGGCTACCCCTTAGCAGTTGAGGATGGTTTTATAATCTCCTGAGTCTCCATGTTAAACCCCCACTGGAGACAATCAGAGCACTGCTTAAAGTATACTTTAAGGAAAGAATCAAACCTGGGGAAAAAAAAAAGGAGTTGAGGAGAAGTCAAAATCCAGGGTATCCGTGGCTGCAGGCATAGGAAAAAAGGGAGAGACACTGGGTGACTTTTTCAAAATGACATGAACATTTTCAAATGGAGAATGTTTCAGTAGTCTGAATTCAGGAGGTGAGTGGTCTCTGGAAGTTCCCATCCCCGGAACTGATATGCTGGCTAATCTCCGGATGTGATGGCGTAAATTTCCCTGGGAAAAGATGACAAAATTCTTTTACAGGACAAGCTCTCCAGTGCAGCCAAGGACCTGCGTAAAAGAAAATGTTGTCTCTGGGCACTCCCGTGGCTTTCAGACAAAGAGTTAACCTTGGAAGTTGTCTAGATTATCCCCATAATTCTAGAAAGTACTTTTGGCAGCTATAAGGGGCAACAAGGAAGAATGAAAATCTGTTAGGGAATCAAACATGGTGATGAATGCAGATTCAGACCTCAAGCCACCGGCGGATGAAATGGGAGAAAGAGAGCCAAAGATGCTGCTAAATTAGGACCTAAAATTTACACCTGCTGGATGTTCTAAAATGCCAAAGGCATGAGACATTTTAACTGAAAGGACAGTGAAAACTCTTGACAGTTCCAGGTGTCAGTTTAAGCCATATTCTCCATCCACGGCTCAAAAGTGGCTAACGGGGCAGCCTTGGTATGGACGGGGGCTGCCCCCACTTAGCACACTCTGCTTCACACTGCGCTTGTCTGTGTCTACATCTCATCTTTGCAGCCCTGTGACAGGAGTGCCCTTGTCTCCTACTCTCTGTGTCCCTCACAACACCTGGCAGGAGACTTTGTGTTGAGGATGCTGAATAAACATTTGATACGTGAAGAAATGCATTGTTCTGTCCGAGAGAGCACAGGAGGGTCCTGGGCGAGCCTCGTTCTCAGAGGGCTGGATTCCCACTAGCCTGGAATCAGGTCAGAGTGGCCCGGCAAGCCAGCGTGAGCCTCTCAGGGGCCAGCACCAGGCCTGCCTGTCCCCTGTGAGCCCCAGTGGCTTCTGGGACAGTTCTACACAGAGAATGGTATTTCATTTATATGTGTTCACTAATAACTGTACAGAGGTGTTCTCAGGAGCCAGTGTCAAGGCCTTACGTGGCACTGTAAGAATCCAGCAACTCCCTAAAGCGAGGGGGGATTTAAATATTATTGCCAGTTGGCTACATACCTTTATCATGCTTTTTGTTTTCCTGCCACCAAGTATAAAAAGTGCTAAAAATATCTGCTAAATAAATGGTGATGTGCAGGATTGTTAATGCTTTTAGCAGCTTATCTGGGTACAGAGGAATGTGGGATACTGAATTATACCCTTGATTGTGGGGCTGCCCTCCCCAGGGAGAAGAGGAGGAGAGTTCAGGTTGGAGTGGACAGGAGGCAGTCACCGTGGGGAAGATTTGTCCCAAAGCACAGCTCCCCCAGGGCTGTTGGAAGTGCAGAAGAGATGTATCTGTCTGAGTTCTTGGGAGGTCCAGAAGATGAAGGGCTTCCAGGACTCCCAAGGGTGTCCCGTCTGACTCCAAGTGGCCCTGAGGAGCTACAGTAACACGAAGACTCCAGGGCACCTTCCCTGTTCTGTGCAGAGAGCTAGCCCAGGGTCACTTTAGTTCCCTGGGCCTTATCCCAAGCCTATCCCTTAATTCTCAGAACTCAAAAGCTTTCCATTTGTGGGAGGTCGAGGCCCTTCCATCACAAGGTGCTGTCAGCGCTTGCTGAAGGGAGTGCTGATGCCTCTCGCTAGGAGGGTATCGTGCTGACAACCGCTGGGGCAGCACCTCTCTGGTTCACTGTAAGGGCAGACAATGACCCCCTCACCCCACTTTAGGCTTACTTTTTGGAACGGGGAATGCAGACAGGAGGATGGTGACAGCTCGTGGAAGGGGTGGCTAACCGTGCAGACACCGTGCTGGGGAGGGAGCGCAGTAACAGGGCAGAGAGCGTCACGGGTGCAGGGCGCCGCTCCGGCTGTGTCCCTGCCACTCCGTGCAGGATCCCAGGGCGCTCTCTAGGCCATTCACCACATAGCCAATGAAGCCTACATCCTAAATGTACCAAGCCAGCCTCCAAACACTCCACTCTCCTGGCACTTCTCAGCCCTCAGAAGGAAGTGAATTCTCCATTGGCCCTGCTCCTGAAATTCCCAATCATTCTTGTCTTCAAATGCTGATTTGGCTGGAAAAAAAAAAGCTTTAGTGACTACACAGAATAAGAGGCACCCATCCATGGTCAGAAGACCCAACAAGGGCCAAGTGCTGGTGGGTGAGAAAGAGTTACAGACAGTGCAGCTTCCACTCTGAAAAGTAACACGGGAGGGAAGGCCACCGAGCCTTGGAGATGGTCTTGAAACCTGGAGGGAAAAAGGATTTTTTAAAAAAATGTTTGATCACCACTGTGGAAATGGCAATGTGTGGGAAGAAGCGGGGTCTATTTTGGTGTAAACTCCCCTCTCCCTGATAGACTGACTCGTTCAGATGAGTCTGGTATGAAGACCTGAATTGGATGGAAGTATCCATGGGAACGGTCAGCAGGGGAGTCTACCCGGCCCCACCAGCACCTCCGTCCCACGGCACCGCCTCAGCCTCTCAGCCCTCTCCTGGCAGCAGAAAGAGGACACCCTGCTGGTTTGGGGCAAGAAGCCTCCTGTTCCCAGCCTAATAACAAGGCTTTGACACAAGGGGTTCCACTCCCCATTCCTAATCTCTGAGTCTTCTAAGCCAAGCCACCAGAGTAAAGAGCTGGTTACTTAGTCCCTGGGAACCTCAGAGGCCCTTCCCAAAGTTAAGATCCGAGTGCTCTGAAAGGCACTTTACCCAAACCTACATCTACATCTTGTCCTACACCCTGGGCCCCCTGGCAACTCCAGACATTCAAGGAAGGACAATCCCTGTTTTTGTTTTCCTGCTGGCAGGGGTGGGAAGTAGAAAGCAGGACACGTACAGCCACAATGAGGAAGTCCAGCCAGCACCAGGCGTTGGTGAAGAACTTGACGAAGCCATAGGCGGTCCACTTGAGCAACATCTCCAGGATGAAGATGTAGGTGAAGACTTTGTCAGCGTATTCCAGGATGGTACGGATGGTCTTTCTCTGCTCGATGTAGATGTCCTCGAAGGCCTGAAAAAGAGAAGGCAGCTTCCTGTAGTGCCTAAAGGTAAATGAGCACACGGAGTACCGCCCCCGCGGCAGCCCTCCCACCTGTGGTGGGCCCATCACCAGCTTCCCGTCTCTTTCACTCTACTCTCCTGCCGCACGTGGCTTTTTTTTTTTAAAGTTTTATTGAGACATAATTTGCATATCACACAATTCAACTATTTAAAGTATACAATCCAATAGCTATTAATATGTTCAGAGCTGTGTATCCAGCACCAAAATCACTTTTAGGATATTTTTCATTACCCCAAAAAGAAATCCCATACCCTCCAGTCTCCTGATCGCCTCCTAGTCCTCGGCAACCGCTAATCTACTTCCATCTCCACAGATCTGCTCCTTCTGGACATTCTGTGTAAGTGGTATCATATAATGTGTGGTCCTTTGTGACTGGCTTCTTTAACTGAGAATAGTATTTTCAAAGTTCACCCATGTTGAGGCATCCCTCGGCACCCCTCATTTGTCATTTTTTTAAATTGATGAGTAACATGCCAGTGTATGGTTATAGCACTTTTGTTTACCCTTCATCAGCTGATGGACATTTGTGCTGTTTTTACTTTGTGGCTATCGTGAGTAATGATGCTGTGAACACGTGTGTGCAAGTTTTCACGTGGACATGTTTTTATTCCTCTTGGAATACCTAGGAGCGGAGTGGCTGGATCACTTGGTAACTCAAGTTTAATTTTTTGAGGAGCTGCCAAACTGTTTTCCAAAGTGGCTACAGCAGTTTACATCCCCAGCAGCAGTCTAAGAAGGTTCTGATTTGTCCATGTCCTTGCTGACACTATACACATTTATATGACAGAAGATTTTCTCCTTTTGACCCCTGACACCACAGAGACAGGTGGAGGGTTACAGGGCTGGAAGATACCCGGGGGAAGAGACTCTTAACACTCCTTCCTTTCTCTGGGACTCCCGAATGACGGGATTCCGTGATGCGGAGGCCTGAGCCCTGGCGCGTGCAGGGAGGTGGGCTACTGGCGTTCTGCGCTGACGGGAGGGAATCCCTGAAGCATGAGAAAAAAACTGGAGCTGGGACAAAGGGTCCATGCCCTGCAGTGGAGGCGCCTGCTCTGAACAGTTCCAGAAGGAAGGACAGAGTCGGCCTGCCTGTAGACTCTCCTTCCAAAACAGAGGCACAGGGACAGCAGGCGCGCCAGTTCATCGCCGAGCAGTGGGGACAGAGCTCATGCGTCCACAGTCCTTCTCAGGGTCTCAGTAAACGTAAGTCCTCTCCGCTCAACGGGAAAGGCTCCAGCTTCTGCGTCAAGCTTCCCCCGCCCTCCGTCTGACCCATTCTCTAACCCGACGTGTGTGAGATGCTGACACTGGTCTTCCCATCACTCGGGCTCTACTCCCCCCTGAGGTCTCCTCACAACCACATTCTAGTCTTTTCCTGGCCATTTTAGCTGTGGCTTCACTTCACTATTCTTGGGGCTCAGGCCCACTACTGCGCAGGGTCTTCATGTCCTCAGCCCAGGGCCCCCACAGGCAGCAAAAAAGAAGGCTGAACACTCCTGTTCACTGCTGCTTTTATTTTCTTGGAGAGATGGGGAGAGAAGCATCCGAGGGGGAGACATGTCCTCTCTTATTTTAGGTTTTTGTTCACTAGATTTGAAGAACAGTGATGACAAAACAACAAAAGACCCTCGTCCAATCCCTGGCCTGAGTCTGCTCCTCCTCTCACAAGGGCAGAGCCGTGCTGTCACCGTGGGGGCCTCCACAGCCCCTCGGGAAGTGCTGAGTGGAAGTGCTGAGTGAATGCCCGTTGATGCAGTAAATGGCCCCGGGGGCGGGCAGGACGGCCGGGCTCCCCTTTGCTCAGATCAAGCCTTCCAAGTCAGCTCTTCCGCCTCCTGCTCTGGTCCTGATGCTTCCTGCACAGACCTCCCCTGACTTCCCCTGGTCCTCCCCACGCGGGGCACTTCCTCCCCACGCCTCTTACTCTCCTGCCTCACCCGTCACGGAAACTTCCCAAGTCACTGGGGGATCTTTAACACCAAAGCTAGGATTTCTCTCTTGCGATTTTTTGCTTCCAGATTAGGCTTTGATTCCACAACTACATGAACATGCCCACCTTCTTTAAAAACACTTCAAAACCCTGCATTCTCTTCCTTTCCCTTAAGCAGAAGAAGGAAGATGTGTAGCGTCTGTAGTCCCTGCTGTCCCCAGAGCTACCCAAGTAGGAAACAGCTCCCTCACACAGCCGCTGTCCAGGTCTCCTCAGGTAGAAATCCAGCTAAAAACGAAAGCAAACGCCAAGAGAACGTGTGCTGGCCGGGAGGAGCCTGCGCGTTCGGTGCCCGTGAGCCTCGCTGATCAATGACCAGCACTTGCAAGCACGTGAATATAGATAACCCTGTACCAGAGATCTGACTCTGAACATCTGCCAGCGCCATGGGATCGCCGAATCCAGCAAGCTGTGGGGGCAGAGCGGGCGAAGGAACACCACCTCCCTTCTATTTTGGGCAACTGAAAAGCCAAGAATGAGCGATTCAGGGCACCAGGTGAGAAAAGGAAGTTCATTTTAGGAAGTGGTTTAGAATGGGGCAAACTAAGCAGTGAAGAACTTGGTAATAATGTGTATTCTCATCCTGATCAAAAGGTGGGGTCTTAGGCTTAAGAGGGATTGTGCCGAGTCTTAAGATGAAGATGTGGACATGTGAATTCTAGCCCCAAAGGCTAGAAACACCAGCCAAACACTTCAGTAGGTCATTGTCCTTGGGGCCACAGCCAAGCTGTGTTCTCAGAGGAGCTGGGCTTGGGTCCACCCAGTCTTTCCCACAAATTCCTATAGCCCGTCCCCAGCCAGTCCCTCCTCGTCCTCTCCCCTGGACCTCACCAGGGCGCCGCTGCTGAGCAGAATCATGAAGATGATGAAGGTCTCAAACCAATTGTGCTCCACGATGAGGAAGCAGGTCTTCCGCAGGATCCACCAAGACTTGCCTAGCCCTTCTTCAATGTTGACCTGGCAGCACTTGAATCGCTGGACACAACCTGGCACCAGCGGGAGAGGCAGGTCAGACCGAGGGACGTGCCCTGCCCAGGGCTGCCCTCTCCTCCTTCTCCCAGGCCCCACCAGACGCTGCCCTACCACACAGCCAGGAGGACAGTGGCCGAATCAGAATGTCTGACTCAGAAATGGAGAGGGTGGCAGGGCTGAGGCTATGCTGCCAGGCTACCAGGGCAAGGCCCTCTGGAGTTGGGAAGATGTCCTATAAAGCAGCAGCGAGTGGGAGGAGAAAAGGGCGGTCAGGAGGCAGACACAGCCATGACAGAACAGGCTTTTCTAACGGAAGTTTCTGAGCTGATGTCAAGAGAAAATGGCTAAAGAAAAGTCTGAGAACAGAAACTTGTTACAGAAAAATCACATAGGGAAAATAGTATCAACTTCCCTCAAAATGATGAGGTGGGGAACAAAGGCCTTGAAGGTGGCGCTGACCCGGGAAGACACCCGTGAGCAGTGCGAGTGCCACACGCTCAGCCCCTCTCCCTGCCCCCCTCACCTTCCGTGAAGCAGGCGTCGGGATCCAGGTATTCTTCAGGCTGTTCCACAGGGACTTCTTCTACTTCTGGTTTGATATCGATGGTGCTTCCTTCAGAGGAGCTAGTATCATCCAGTTTCTAGACACGCAAGGAAAAGCGAGATGAGCAACTCTGCAGCGTCCTGTCCCCTCTACACTCACTATGCCGCTACCTTTGGTACAGAAAGCATACCGGCTCTAATTCTTATTACACACTCATCATCATCCAGGTCATCACAGGCAAACAATCACTATGGGGCCCTCAAAACTTGTCAGGATGGGGTACAACATTAAAGCCCCCACACCGATGACAATGATCCACCCTAAACAGAATGTGGCTATAGGTCGGTGTCAGTGATACAGCTCAGACAGATTAATGGCAGGGGAGTATTCAAAGGGTTTCCTCCAGCCTCTAATCTAGATGATCCAGAAGCAATGGAGACAGATCTGGGAACATTCTCAGGAACCCAGCTCATCTAGAATAACCATGGGGGTGGGTAGGGTTGGTTCTCAAAGTTGAGAGTGGGCTATTCCAGAATCTCTCTGCCAGGCCCATGGCTGAACCAATCTCTGGAGCGGACAAAGCCCTGTTTGTTCTCACATAGGATCAAGACTGGTTTCTAGGCTAGGACCTTACATCTTTGCTGCCTTCAGGATCCGACTCGCTGCTAACGTCCTCTGTGTTGAGGTTCTCAAAATCAGACTCGCCTACAGCAATGGGCACTCGCACGGTCAAGTTGGGGTTGTTGATGAAGGACATGTGGTCCTCATCAATGATGTACTTCTCCACGCTGCTGCCGATGCCGCTGGTCGTGCCGTTGCCATTCTTCTGGAAGTCACCGTTCCGGTGGATGTCGGCGCCGGTGTGGTTGGCGATGCAGTTGGCCTTCTTTTCATACAGCTCGTCCAGGGGTTTCACTTCATCGGCCTCACGCTGCTTGAAGTGGGCCTGCATGAAGGCGTGCACTTTCAGTTTGGTCCAAGCCACACCCTTCTTGATCCGGATTACTGAGATCTGCAGGTTGTTCATTTCCCCATCATCATCTGTGGCTGCCAGGTTGTCAGCACTGAAGGAGCTCAGGAGCAAGGCCAGAAACAGGTTCAGCACCTGTGCCAGGAGCATCAGGAAAAACGGGAGTGAATGTAGAACGGTATTAGGTAAAGTTATCCACTAAACTAGGGTTGCAAACCGGAAGCCCATGAACTTATGTGAAAGACTCAAAAGTTCCTACTGTGTTTTGTTTGACCCACATATTGTTTTAAATGCTCACGTCACCAGGTGGGCATTTTGTTTGGTCTTGGCTATAATACAAGGAGTTTAGCGCCCTTTTTCTTGGTTCTTTCATACTTTTACATACATATATATGTACCCTAACATATACTGCTTTTCTTATAATCAGCAAAAGCAAAGGCTGTATCCACTTTGGAAGGAAATTCCCCCAAAATAAAAACAAAAAGGTGGGTGTGGATTACTGGGGAGGACCAAAGAGTGCATAGATACCATGTGTTATGAGCTGTAAATGTCTTGGAGGACCCAGGTTGGAAAAAAAATTAGGCTTGGAGAGTGATACTTTCAAACAACAAATTCAGAAGGTGGAACTGAAATATATTTCACGTCATTTATCTTAAGAATTAATTTTTTTGTTTTCCTAACATTTATCAAAATAAAATAGCTTTAACAAGATAGTGATGGTGACTTTCGTGTTCTGTTGTATATCTAACTGTCAAGCCATCAGAAACAAGCTTTATTGATTTACACTGTTTTTTCCTATTTTACCACATTGGGCATTAAGATTAATTAATTTATTTTTATTAAGACTTACTTTTGAAAAGTGGGAGAGGTGTTCACTTCTTGATCTACACCTGGCCCTTACTTTGTCACACTTCTGAAGAAGAGTAAGGCATACATTTTAGGTGGAGATAATCATATGTGCAGAGTGGCAGAAATGGAAACAATACATGAACTATATGTATTTAGATTCCCTGGGCCATTTGTAGAATTACAAAGGAATATAGTTGGTAAAATGGGGGTGAGTTGGAGAGGGCTCTGAAGGCCAGGCTGAAAGATCTGAATTTTATTTCACTGGATCCACTACTGGTCCTTGAGTAAAGGAGTCACCCATGATGACAGAGACTTGAGAAAGTCACTCCTACTGGCTACATACAGAGGCGGGGACTAGGGGTTAGGAGACTGTTACTTGCATAAGTTGATAAGGGTCTGGATTAGGTTATAGCAATCTCAAACCGAAGCATGCAGAAGACTCTCCTGGGGTGGGATGCTTGTTAAAAACAAGCATTTCCTTGGCCTCACCTGAAAGATTCTGATTCAGTAGATCTGGTGTAGGGCCTGGGACGTGGCCTTTTTTAATGAGTGGAACTCAGGTGACTGTGATGAAGGTGGTCTTCATCACAATTTTAGAAACACTAGATGTGTTACAGAAATGGAAAGGAGGGGGCAGATCTTAGAAATACTATGAAGAAAAATGGAGGTACAGAAATGCTAAGGAGAAATACATATGAAAGATATCAGATATCTATCAGGAGCGGAGAGAAGAGTCAGAAGAGACTTACAGATGCCTAGAGACTAGATGGGCAGAAGGACTGAGCCACGGGGAACTGGGAAAGGTGTCACAGAAGCTGAAATGATAGTGGCATGTGCTCAGCTATCTGTAGACAGTCATGGGGAGCTGTCCTTGAGACAACTGAGGACAGGAGACTAGAGGAAGCGTGGGAGGTCAGGCTGGCAATGCCAACCCCACTACCTACCAGTAGGCAGTAGCTGTGTTCACTGAAGGAGCGGAAAGACTAGAGGTTTTGGGACTGAGGGGAAGGTGGCTGGGAATGGAGAACGGGAGTGAATAAGAATCACTACAGTGTTTATTTTTATAGTCCGGTGAAAGAACAGGGTGCCCATGGCTGGTCCAGAGGCTGGTGAGTAGGAACCCCTACTGGCATATGCTTCTCTGTGGCAGAAAGAGGAAGAGAACTACTATGGATGAACTTACGAGGGCTCATCTGAGTTTGCCTCCTTCCAGCTCGCCTTGCTCTACACTTGCAAATGGGCTTTGGCCTGCTCTGAAAGATGAGTACTTGTCAGACCGTAGTGTGCATGTGAACCACCTGGGGATCTTGTTAAAAATGCAGATACTGGTTCAATAGTTCCAAGGAGGGGCCTAGGATTCTGTATCTCTAATACACTCTCAATGACCTCGTTGCTGCTAGTCCTCAGATGATACTTTGAGAAACAAGGTGTTAAATCTCTACTGGTGAATGCTCTATACACAGAGGCAGAAGACAGCAGGTGGAGAGATGAGAGTAAAGCAAAAAAGAGATTTGCCATTTACACAAATGAGATAAAAACCTGAGATGGTTCAGATGTGTAGCTGCCAATGGAGGGCAGTTTTGCCCCTCAAGGACAGTCGGCAATATCTAGAGACATTTTTGGTTGTCACAACTTGGGGTGGAGGGGTCACTACTGGCCAGTAAAGAGCAGAGGCCAGGGATACTGCCAACAGCCTACAACACAAAGGACAGTCCCACAACAGTAGAGGCGAGGCTGAGAAATTCTGGTTTAGATGAAGGAAACTTCTGTAGCATAAAGAGCACAGACTTTGAAGTCAAGGATGTAATACAAGCCCTGACATTTACCAGCTGTGTGGCTTTGGAAAAGCCACTTAACTTTGCTGAGGTTTGTTTCCGTAACTATGGAAAATGGTTGACAGTTTGTGGGGTTCATGACCCAGGAGGCCTCTGAAGACAGCAGTCTCCTTTCCTTCACCTGGACTTTAGGGTTCTTGGGCCAAGAAAGAATAAAAACCAACACAGGCATGGAAGGCAGTAGAAAGACTAAGCAGACTGGGCTTCTGGGTCAAGGGTAAGATGTTCAGAACAAAGAACAAAAAGTTCTACAAGTTAGTACTAACCACCAAGTTGCCAATAACCATGACCATCATGAAGACAATGAGGCACATGGCCTGGCCGGCCACCTCCATGCAGTCCCACATGGTCTCGATCCACTCCCCGCACAACACTCGAAAGACAATGAGGAAAGAATGAAAAAAGTCATGCATGTGCCAGCGAGGCAGTTCACAGTCCTGGTTGATCTTGCAGACACACTCTTTGTAGCTCTTTCCGAAGAGTTGCATCCCCACCACGGCAAAGATGAAAACAATAATGGCCAGCACCAGGGTCAGGTTGCCCAGGGCACCAACTGAATTTCCAATAATCTTGATCAGCATGTTCAGGGTGGGCCAGGATTTGGCCAATTTGAAGACTCGGAGCTAAGGAAAAAGAACCCAAACAAAACCCAAATGATGCTCGATCCATTTATTCTTATCACATGGCTACAATAAAAACACAAAATTAGTATGATCAGCTCAAATTTACTGCACACCCTTGGGAAATTTCCAGGACTTTCTAACAGTACCTTAGACTAAAATAGGAGAAACTGAGGCACAGATAATGGAAAATGGATTAACTGTACAGCAAGTGAAAGATTTAGAACTAAGAACCAAGAATACTGCCCCTAGTCCCCTGTGTTAGTCCCTGGGTCGATCTACTTTTTATTTTATTTAATTTTTTAATTTAAAAAATTATTTTATTTATTTTTTGGGTGGGAGGTAATTACATTTTCTTATTTATTTTTAGAGGAAGTACTGGGGATAGAACCCAGGACCTTGTGTATGCTAAGCATGCGCTCTACCACTTGAGCTATACCCTCCCACTCTGATCTACTTTTTAAAAATTCATACATGAACATATCCTTTTTCCACTGATTTTCCTTTGACTTCTCAAGGGTCATACCAAGGAAAATGTGATTGCAGTGAACTAAAAGATCAGTTTGGTAAGGATAGTGAAAATAAGTCATCTATCTGTCTCCTTAAAAAAGCAAGAATTTAAAAATTCTACATATCTCTCTTTTGCTTGCCAGTAAATAATCAATGGCTGATGTGAAACTTTGTGATATGCTTGGAATAACCCAGAGGAGAAGCACAACCCCCAAGTAGGGGCATCTTATGAAAACGGACTATACTGATATTAATTTAGAGGGCAGAACTTCTGGTATCTGTCAATCACGACGTTTCTGTATTTTGTAATTAATCACAAGGTCTTGGCTAATAGCCTGAGAATTATAGTGCATGAACCCCAAGAACAGTGATCATTGTCATAAGTCATAAGTTAACGACTATCACATGATGTAATAGGAGTTCTGGTAGAAAGTAACAGCACTGATTTGAACTTTTTTTTTCTGTTGAAAACCTGAGCCTTACTGAGAGTTCCAGATTTACCAGGCGTTGCTCTGTGCGTAATCTGGGTCACTCATATTTTCTCCCTTTCTGACTGGCTTTTAATTTATTAACAATATTAGTGCTATGGCTTCTATCTCTTAATCCTTCACTGTGTCTTCTAGGTAGTGAGAACTATTCTCGAAAAATCTACCGTGGGCTGGATCCTAACCAAAGACGAGTAAGTAGAGGTTCCAGAAACTTGGCAGATGTTATATGTGACTTGGACTGAACGAGATCTCTGTTTTACAAATAGTTTCACTCTTATTCAACTTTCTTTCTTAGATATGCCAAATATCCTGATGGAAAAAAAATCTGTTTCAGTTGAAGTGCTTAGGTATCTTCCCAACAAGGAGAAAAAAACCTAAGCCATTTCCGATGCTTTGTCTAAGTGGGCTACCCACAAGGTAACTCAGCTTCTCAAGGGATTTAATCAGGACATCACTTATGCCTATGCTCACAGGAAGAACAATATCCTACTCTGAGGATACTGTTATTCTATCAGAGGCATTTTAGTAATTTAAATATTAACTTCTTCAATATATTAAAAAAATCCTTCTTAGCTAATGACTGATAATCAACCACCAATTTCAATATAATTTTTAAAGACATTATTTTATTCTCATTTTTCTGGAAGGGATCACCATGACAGAAGAAATGAGGAGAGCCATCTTAGAAAAAGAAGAAATTTTTGCCACTTCAGGGAGATGTTCAGATAAAGAAATTGGCTCACTAGCAAATCCAAATTAGATCTCAGAATGGCCCCTGGGTCTCCTCCTTCTTCATCTTTTAGATTAACCATTATTGTCTGAGGAGCTTCAGAAAATTGATTTCCATTTGTTGACTGATTTTAGAAACGACTTTCTATATTAGGTAGTTAGCAGAGAAGTTTTTAAGATTTAGCAGCCAAGACAATAAATAGTAGCCAAGACAATAAATAGCCAACTGAAAACAGGAGAACACAGCTAAGGACTTTTTAAAAAATCATCAGATTAACTTATGCAAAACTTTTTTCTAGTAGCTGCAAGATAGGAAATGTAAAAAGAAATTGGAGAAATATGGAATACCAATCGGAAAGATCGCAGCACCGAAAGCCCCTCCACGTCTGCTAGACCCAGTTCCATTAAACTGAGGGAGACAATAAATCCGTCAAAAATGTTCCAACCTTCTTGGAAATAATAGTAGGGATCCATGGCTATGAGCTTCAGGAACATTTCCGCTGTGAAAATTCCAGTGAAAACCTAAAGAGGGGAAGGCAGGGGGTAAGAAAAAGAAATAATAGAAAGAGAATGCTTTTGTCATTATCTTTGAACACGACACGCCCAAGCAGCCTCAAGCCAGCCTTGGCCAAATGCTGCATCTGGGGACATCCGTGCCGGGGATGTCCCCTCACAGGATGCAGGAAAGCCTTCTTATCTTTCTCTTGAATGAAGTTCTCTGCCCCAATGTTCCCACCTTTGTTGCCAGAAATACCCAATTCATATCGCTCAAGAGTGCAGCTGAAAAATTATTCTAAGCAATCTGGAATATCACATAGGTGACTCCTAAAGGGTCAGCAGTCATTTGAGTGTACATGCTTGGGATGTTGGCCTAAAAAAAAAAATCACTCGTTGTGTTATGTTAGAAAAATATAGTGTCATTCCTGATCTGGTATTACGTGTTGTATCAAATACAGTCATATGCTACAAGGTTTCTTACTTGAAATGGTAAAAGTAATAAAACACTTCTACAAGTGTGCAAAGTATAGGAAAAACATCCATAGTCTCACCAGCTTGCATACAACTATCATTTTAATGTACTCCTTTTCTGCGTTTTTGTTTTTCCCCAAATACATAGATGTATTTTGACAGAGTTGTAAAACTGTAGAAGACACAATACCTTGGGTCTTGTTTTTTACTCATCATGACTCGATTTCTACACAGTTTCCACTTTTATTGCTTGTATGATATTCTATTGGGTAAATATATCCTCAAAGAATTTTCTTTTGTTGGAGACATTTTTTTCAATGTGATCATCAATGATATAATAATTGTTTCAGATTTGGAGCTTATTAGGTACAAGAATGACTTCTTCCCTATGTTACCTGACTCCCACCTTTCTGCCTGTCAGAGCATCTTGTGTTTCCCAGGGCCCTCTGTACCCTGCAGGCCTCAGTAACATACCATGCTGGGAGAAAGTAAAATTCCATTAACGCCAGTCTTGACAAGACCGCTACTCTTATTCTAGGCTGAGCATGTAACAGCAGACTCTTATTGAATACTGTTTTTAGAGGAGGGGACTTTATATGCAACATTTAAAACTCATAATAAATTAATATTTGTGACCACCTGGTTACCAAGTTTACATATGAAGGAGTTTGAGGAAAACTTAAATTAAATTAAAAATAGTGAAAAATAGGGGGGAGGGTATATCTCAGTGGCAAAGTGTGTGCCTAGCATGCGTGAGGTCCTGAGTTCAATCCCTGGTGTCTCCATCAAGAAAAAGAAACAAATAAACCTAACTACCCCCCTTAAATAAAAAAAAAGTGAAAAATACTTAGATTACAGGTGCTTGTTTGGAAATACACTGAATTCATGTGCAGCAATTACAAAACAGAATGACTTGATGAAAAGACATCAAAATGAATAAGCGAGCTGGAAATTTTTGGTGTCCGTATATGTTTCCACGGTTGCCTACTTTTCTAAATTGATGACACAGTATTTTTAAAATGGAAAGAAAACGTTCCCTGAAGAGATCCAGGTAAGCGAAATCAAAGTTCATAGTGCGAGCTAAGCACCTACAGACGCTCCGTCTCAGTGAGGCTGGGAAAGGAGGGGCAGCTCGTCAACTGCTGACACACACTGTACCCTTAGCGTAAGCCCATCAAAGGGTTCTCTACATAGAAGTGTCAACCCGCTTAACCCACATTAAGTAGAGACTGAGTCTGCTGTCCCACTGGTTCTCGGTGAACACACAGGAAGTGCTCAGTAACAAGCACTGGCTGACTGACCTCGGAATATCTATACTGCGGGAACTCTGGTTCTTGAGAGAAAATCAGAAATGACAGCCATGTGATGCTTCTTTCAATGGGATGTACAGCCTCCAGACGCCTGGCAGAGACGCCTGTGGCAGAGGTCGGCTACCGTGTTGTTTCAACACACAGTGTGCTCCCTGCGTTTGGGGCTTGGGTGAAAATAAATCTGTAACCATTGGTTGTATGAAGGAATTACGTTTTAAAAAATGGAGAGGAGTAGGTTTACGGTTATCCTTTCGATGCCAGTCTTATTTGCACTGTGATATGCTTTTTGAGGAAGAGAAAAAAGAATTACAAGCAGCGTATCAACAACTATATATAAATGTCGCTCTTGTGAATGTCATCAAATATTCACTTGAGAATTTATGTTCTAGTGCAGCAGCTCTCAAAGTGTGGTTGGGTATCCCTGGGGTCCCTAAGATCCCTTCAGGGGCATGAAGTCCTCTCCCTTTTCCAATCATATATCTGTGTGAGGTCAGGTTTACACCCTACACTTCAACCAAAGGGATATATCACAATGGGTTAAATACAGAAGCAGGTAAGAGAATGTAGGATATTCCATTAGACCAGACATGAGATTTGCAAAAATGCCAAAACAATGCCATTTTTTTTCCTAAGAAAATATAGTTTTTCCTCATAAAACAGCTTATTTATGTAGTTGTCTAATTGGTATAGTATTGTGATTTTAAAATAAATAGTTCAGATTTTTCTTGGTTTTAATTTCAAATATGGTAAATATTAAGAGATGTAACTCTCATAAACCAAGCTCCTTAGTTAAGAATATAAAAGAGTCCTAAGACCAAAAAAATCTATTTTTTTATACAGCATACGTATCTTCTAAAGAATATAAATTACACTGAGGACTTAAGCCAAGAATAAAATAAATTTGGCACAGATCAACTAATGGTAGAAACTGGACGATAGCTCAGAAGTTGGACTGGAGGGGGAAATCAGCCTAGAATTTAGAATTTCAAGTAGATAGTCCCCATATGGATAATTAAGATAGGACAATGTGGGCAAATGTATTGCTACATTTAATGCACTAAAAGAGCTCTCCTGTTTTGTGGTGGTTGTTACTGAAGGTGAAAGGGGAAGTGATTTGCTGGAGTAATGCAGGAATCAACGTGAGAAACAGAATGAGAAAAAAATCCAGAAGTCCTTGGCTCAGAATGCTGAAACCAACCCACTGTACCATGCCTCCCATTCTGTCACCATGGCTGGTTTTCTGCCAATAGCTCCTAAATGACGTCTTCAAAGTTCTGCAGAAAGAGGAAACAGCCAAGGGATCACAACAGTGAGCAGAAGCGGCTGGGGCTGCGGCATATGTGGAAGCATTTGTCTTCCAATTAACTATGACTTTCTTTTCAACTCAACTCTACGTTTCAGTATCAGAAAGAGATGTCCTACAGGCAAAACCCGTTCAGATCATAAAATCAGGAGACAGAGCTCCATCTTACCAGATTTCCTACAGCCAAGACATGTTCAAACTGTGGCGTCATAGGATGGTGCTCCATTGCCATAAACAGTGTGTTCAAGACGATGCAGATGGTGATGGCCAAGTCCACGAAAGGGTCCATAACGATCAAGTTCACGATCTCTTTCAGTTTTATCCAGTAGGGGTGACACTCCCAGATGAGGAAAGTGTTGGCAAACTTATACCAGCATGGCGGGCACTTTCTCTGAGACTCTTCCAGCTCTGCAGTGAGTAAAGAAGAGAGGTGGCCTCACTCGGGAGAAAGCAAAGGGGTTGGGCTTGGTTGGTTTTGGTATCACCACTATTGTCATGAGCACAAAGGTAGCAGGAGGGCTGACTTTCCTGAGAATCTCTCTCAGTTTCCTTTCTCTTGAAGGCAGAGAGGAGGCATGGTCAATGCCAGGCCCCATCCCTGTTAACAATGATCTAGTTATAACAAAACTCAATCTATCCATTTGGGGAGCATAGCATAATGGCTATGAGGTTGGCCACTGGAGTCCCCGGTTCAACTGGCTTCAACACCCCCAAGTGTGTGATCATCAGGCAAGGTCTCCTTGACGCTTCTGCTGCCTCATCTGAGATGGCACTGACTTTACAGGTTATAGGACTGAATGAGTCCTATATGATCTTCATTCACTAGTGAAGGATTAAGTAGTTGACAGCAGACAGCACAGTGCCTGGCACAAGGTAAATCTTCAATAAATGGTAGGTATTTTATTATGCATTATATCATTACATTATTATTGGAGAAGCAGTCAAAAGCACAAACTCTGAAGCCAGACATACATGGGTGCAAATAACAGCTCAGACAATTGCTAACTGTGGAACCCTGAGTAAATTACTTCATTTCACTTGAGAATTAAATGAGCTAAAATATAGACATAAAGTGCCTCAGAACATCCTAGCATACAGCAAGTGCCATGGAAGGACTTGCTATTATTATTTATTATCTTTATAGCAGAACTAGCATCGTCAACTAAGCCACCACGTGGAATGTCTCTCTTACGTTCTTGAAGATACTCAAGTTCATGATGCCTTAGGAACGGAAGTCACATTCCCTCCCCTGTGCTCCTTCCTTCCTCTTCCTTGTCTCTCCTCTCCTCTCTCTTCCTTTCTCCTTCTTTTGCCCTTTCGCCCTTTCCCAGCCTCATCCTTTCCTTCTCAATCTTCTTCCTCTCCCCCTCTCTCAGTCTCTTTCTTCTTTCCTTTTTTCTCTTCTGTCTTATTCTGCCTCTTTAGTCTGTCTCTCTTGTAGAAGCAGAACCTGTTTTTTTGCAAACAAGATCTTCTGTGACCCCCAACATGCGAAACAGACAAACCAGGAACTGCTCTACTTGAGGCAAGAGAAGCTTGGAGCCCAATTCTCCCTTCCCCGAGGAACTTCCCTAGAATTCTAGGACTCTGATGAACCCAGACCGAAAGTCACTGCACTAGACCTTACAAAGATTAGGAAAGACGATTAGACACTAAAGGCAGAGAGCCATTCAGCTACAGCATTCTAGGCACGAGGCCCTTGGTAACAAGGCTCTCCTCAAATTAAATGTGAAATATAATGGCCGGCATTACAGAAGTTCCAGAACCTTGATCTGGAAGGATATTCTTTGAGAGGTGTAACTTTGAAAACCTGTCAGCATGAAGATCCTTCAAGGCAAGGTCTTGGTTCTATGGGGTTGGATTAGCTGCATCTCCTACCTTCCTGGCCCCACTCAATTCTGCTAACAAAATCAAATCATTCAGGGAATTTTTAAAGTTTCCCAACACTCCACCAAGAACAAGATGGCTGCTTTAAATCAGTCTACTCCCCCTTTTCCCAACCAGCTGGATGGTGCCCATGGTGATGGCTTTATTTTAGATGGGGTGCTTTGGCTGGGCTTCTGATTGGCTCCCTGGTTGCTAAGAAAATGGTTGCCTTGGTTTTTCAGATTTAAGGGCCACAGTAAGCGCCACGTGGGAGTCTGCGTGGGAAAGGAAGTCTGTGAAGAAAATTCGCCTTGGCTTCTTCCTCATAGAACTCCCTCCCTTTCCAAGGTAAATTTAGTTTTCTTCCCAAAAAAGAAAATGAAAAGGTTCTCTTATTTCCATAAATTCTTATAGTACATATTTGGAAATTTGGTTCCGCTCCTTTTTTTAATCTCCTCCTTTCTCCAAATGTGTGCTGTTCACCAGCACGTGGAGGCTGAAGCAGCAGGTTGACGTCTCCAACGGTTGACACAATTGTAATGCTTTACAATGAACTAGGCGCAAGTCCTTGCCAGACAGCCAAGGGGTTTCCCCACCCAATGGGGCACCAAAAAGGGAGACTAGATGTCTCTTACCCTCATTTACCAAGACGGGAAACTATTATCCTCAGGATAATCTTTTCTGTTCCACAAAAACTAAGACAATGTGGAACTTTGGGAGCTAGAAAAGATCAATTAGGTGAATAGGGAGGTTTAGAAATTAACTCACGACTTTGCCAGCTGTTACGGCCCCACATGCTTGGAATGGCTAAGAATCTGGTCCGGGTGAACGGATTAACATACGGAAGTAGGAGGGCCAAAAGTCTGCGGGGTTTTCCTTAGTTGGTTCCTGGGCATTTTCAGGGAGGTTACTGTGGTCCCAACCTCAGGGGCACTGGGAAATGTTTTCAACCTTAGGATTCCTCCAAGATGGTGGTCTTAGAGGACCAGGAGGTTTTTGGAGGCAGGGGCTTCTCTCAGCTCAATTCAACAGTGCGCTAAGCATTAGGAATATGCCGATGAGCAAGAGTCACCACCCCACCAAAGCTCAGAGCGGCACCTGGAAAGGCAGACATCGGATAAGTAACTGCACTGACACTGTGAAACTGTTTTACCTGAGAATCGACGGTGCTCAGTACCATCATTGCTTCCTCGTTCCTACTTCAACTCTCTCCTCCTCTCCCATAGCTTTACTGCTTTGAGGAGAAGTAAGACCACATTACTCTCAGCCAAGCCCCCATGCCCAGTCCTCTGAAATCTCCCCAAGGCTTATAGCTCTGCTGACTGTGAATTCTGCTGAGTTTACTGGATCCTGGTGAGTATGTTTGTAATAGGATGGAGGTGAGGCAGAGCAGGCACGATCTTCTCATTATTTACAGGATTCTGGAGTTCTCCACTGTGGTTTCTAAAGCATTAGATAAGAACCTGCCTCTTTAGCTTTAAATAATAATTATTGTAATATTTGGATTAAAATAATGTCAGAGTTTCCGAACTGAAGGTCCAGTAAATAGAAACAATTATTCACTGACATTGGCTTTCCACGTTGTAGCAATCGTTAAATGCAGAGGGACCGATGGTTAAATGGGACTGGATCTTTCTTAATGTTCTTTAATTCCCTCTCACATCATTCAACTCCAGCCATTCATCGTTCTTCGCTGAGAGCAGTTCTGCCTCATCAGCTTTAAAACAGGGAGTTAAATACTAGGAGGGGGATCAGAGGACTGTTGGGGCAGGCAAAGGCAGGACAGGTTCAGGCTATGTGAACAGTGGGCTGAGGGAAGGGGGAAGAACTGGAGTGGTTTCCGACTCAGGAACACAAAACAACCCCCACCCCCCCACCCCATCCCCTGAGCTACGTCTGCATCTGCTGTTTTTATGTGTGTGTTGGTAGGTGGAGGGTGAAGAATGAGGATGGCAGGACAGAAAGGGAAAGAAGAGGAAGAAACGGGAGTAGAAAAAGACAAAGGAACGATCCAATGGTGTGCACCCAGCTCAGTGGATGGATAGAAGCGCTAAGGCCTCCAAAAGGAACCCCACAGCCCCAACACGCCTCCCTCAATTTCAAGCACAACAAAATTCCGTTCAACACACATTTTCCGAACATCTGCTTTTGCCAGACTCTGTGCTGGGCCACCGAGGTAATCAATAAATAACCCTGCACTGCATGGACGGTCCTCCAGTTCGGATGTTTTCACCAAGAATAAAATCTGCCTGTTGGAGGTTGTTAGTTTTTCTTTCTCAACTTCTGTAGATACTCAGAGAAACCTTGCCTTGGTCTCCAAGGGAAGAATAAAATTAGCCAAGGTTCTTAAGCTAGTATTTCTTATCTTGGAACTCTTATGATCTGCAGTTACTCACCTGCTGTCTCAAACTATAAACTACAAAGCTTAAAGATGTTCTATCAGACAATGACCTCGCTGGGAAGTAAAGAAAACAGGAATAAATGAAGCTGTTCAGAAGCTGAAAGCAGTTAGTTCAATATTCTTTTTACCTGATACGTTCTCAAGATGAGCCTAGGTTTGGTCTAACTCCTTGCCCACGTGTGCGGATGTGAGCACCCCAACAGGAGTTTTCAGGTCATTTCTGGGGATTCGCCTTTCACTACAGATGCCCCTGCTCAACACACACACAGACACACACAGTACAAGTGGTATTGGGCTTAAATGACTCAAAAAATAACTTGTCCCAAGGACGCTAGAATAATCTGAGTCCCCTTATCTCAGGGACTCTGGTTACTGCTGGGTCAGCCTGGGTGTGTGGACTCCGGAGAAGTCCACAACTGGACAGGAAAGGGACAGCTGCTAGGGGACTGTGGTGTGGGGAGCACTCAGCTGCTCCTCAGCCTGCCAGGCTGTGTCACGGGGGAGCCCCCGATACTGAGTTCAGGTTCTGACAGCCACACCACTGCAGGCATGCTATGATGCAAGGGAGGCTGCCCTTCCCCTGCGGCACAGACGCTGACCTGAGAGGGGTTTCAGCTTACCTGGCCACACATCCAATACGTTTATGGATATGTGGGGGTGTCTAAAGAGAGGCAGAAGTAGGTGCAATCAAAATGCACAGTACATTCATCCTTAAGGGAAAACCCAAGGTGAGTAAGTGGCTGAGAAGGAAAAGAGGAAGGTGTACTTGGTGATGGAGCACATGGGGGAGTTTCATCATCTTAGACCGTCACGGTTCTTCAGTCCATGCTCCCCTCCGCCTCACGTCATCCCATTGGCTCCTCGCAGACGATTACAGAGACTTCTTGAGATCCTCTAGCTACTCTGATGTTGTTCCTTCGTACTTCTTACCTATCTGTGTACAATGCTGGCAGCAGCTTTGAAATCCCTGTTGGATTCTCAGCATGTAGACTTGGGATGCCGGTTTCTATAACCAGCAGACTCTACTCCTAAAGCTCAGAGACAATTTTTGCAAAACTCAGACCAAAAGACTATATTTACACTTATCATGCACACTACGTATTTACATCTCAGGGCACATACCTTCTACTAGTGTGTTTGTAACCACGCTCAATATACTGTTGATCCTGTCTTTCCGCCCATAGGAAGCTAGCTGGTCCATGGAAACTAAAAGAGATCCAGGGCCTTTCTTCTTAATTTCCACTTCGGTTGTAGCCTGAAAAAAATATCAAATTGGGTGAGTAAAGTCTAATAAACATTAAAGCTTGGCCTTACTGGATACAGTCCAGAGTGTGAACAAGAACATAGGCTCTTCATTACATCTTCTTACGTGGATCCCACAGTCCTGCTCTCCTCAAGAAGCACAGTGAAACGGGATGGCCGTGGATCACCCTTAGTTCTACAGATGACAAGACCAAGCTGTTTAAGTGTGTACAGAATCTACAATGAGCCCAAGACTCAGGCTGGGACCCAAATACCTCATCTGCTCAATTCCAAGCCCAGAGTAGGAAGACCAGATTCCCTGGGGCAATGCCATCAGAAGGAGACCCTGAGTTTTTGCTGCCCTCGTCTCATATCCACAGCACTTGGGTAGAACTGGACCACATGAAAAACTAAGTCAAATTCACCTCTACTTGAAAGCTCTTGAAGGGCCAAGTCCCTGACCACACTGAGTGTTACAGGCACTGTTTCCGCCACGTGCAGGAGCACCACCACTCTACCAAACTGTCGCTTCCAAACGTTGAGCCTGGGCCTAAATGAACGTTATCAAGTTGCAGCTCCACCCCAAATCTCCGCCAAGCCACTATAAAGAAGTATGGTAAGGCTTTGCTATCTTAATTAAATACATTGCCTCATATATGTTTATCTTGCCTTTTTACATTTTTATTTTATGAGTCAACCGGTGACGTTTAAACTCCCAAAGAAAGGAAGAGGGCAGAAAACACCATCAGATGGTTATACAAAATATTTTTTACATGCTTCACCTGGGTAATACCAGTATGGCAGATTATGGGAAAGGGCTTCTTAATGTCCCTTGCTTCTGCCCTCTGTGCCAACCTGAATATTCTTCATTAGATCAGGCTTAATGGGGTGGCTTAAAACCTAGCTTTCTGGTAACCATGTCGTCCACTATAACAAGTCACCCATATAAACATGGCTGCCCCTTCCACGTGAAGGTAAGAGGGCAGAGACAGTCACCATCCTTCAGAGGACAGGGAAGACACATTTGTATGAAGCTAGAGAAGCAAGCTGTCTGATTTGTGCCAGAATGTTTTGAAAAGAAAATAATTTTCTCTGGAGAACTATATCAGAAAGCCTTTCTATTCTTACAAATATTTTGATTTTAAGAACCACACTGAAGAAATTTCCTGGAAGATTACAATTCATCCTATCACGGTGTCCTAGCAAACTGTTTCACTGATTCAGAGATTTGTTCACCTTAGGGTTTTGTTTTATTTTGTTTGTTTGGCAGAGCTACAGAAGAAATGGAAAGGAAAGCAACTGGTTTCCTTGGGCCTCGCTGTATGCATTACTACATAAACATCTATATGTGTAAGAATGACTTGTTAACCATTACTTCTGGTCGTGATAAGGTGGATTCCTTTGAGAAATCACTTTTTGCTACAATTCTCAGCCTGATAATCATGACATTTAATAAATGAAGTTAAACTACTACATTTAAAAAATGACAATCATCTAAAAGTGAATCCAGTAAGTCTCCATACAATGGACATTCTTATTTCTGGCATTTTTTGATTCCATACTTTTCCTGAACTGCCTCCTACAAATCTACAGTAGACAGATTTCATAATGCTGATCCCCAAGCTACTGTAAGATCCAACAACTGGCTGATTCATCAAAGAAGGATGAAATTGCATTTAATACGGCTTTGGTACTAGTATGGCTACAGTTTTCTGGGCTTGCTGGATATAATAAGATATAAATTCTTCAGACTTTAAAAACGTTAATCTTAAAAAACAAAATTAATGAAAATTCTATCTAAAAAGACCTAGTCAAATCATTAGATTATCATTTGCTGATACCTATTCCAAAGCTAAAACAATTTTTAGCTTGGATTAAAAAAATTCACATAAATTAAAGAAAAACTCATCCCCAAATTTAATATTAAGATAGAACAATGATTATTTATACCTTTCTATGTAAAATGAAAGTAAACTAGAGTAGAGCTATGTGGAGACAAACTTCTGAAATACCAAACATTTGGAACATTTATTCCAGAATCCATAATAAAGTGTGTTATATAACTATAATCTCTACTGTACAACAGCTTAAGTTCCAAAAAAGAAATAAATGAAAGAAGATGCCAAGAAATAAAAATTTTAAAGCCCATACTTAGGGAACTTTAGAGGGTAAATAGAGAAATTCATTAGTTATCTTTTTACAAATGCAAGAGCATTTAGCAACAGATCCAAATAAGTGGTTCCATCAAAAGGTCTTGGTAACAATAAGATATCCAGAAAAATCCCTACATATTTTAAAATTAAACAACAGACTTCTAAAGATCCATGAATCAAACAGGTAATCACAGGGAAATTAAAAAATATTTTAACTGATGATAATGAAAACATAATACCTTAAGATTTGTGGGATAAAGCTAAAGAAACCATTAGAGAACATTTTATAGCTTTAAATGTTTATATTAGAAAATATAAATCAATGCTCTAAGCTTCCACCTTAAGGAACTAGAAAAAGATCAAATTAAACCCTAGGTAAGTCGGTGAAAGGAAATATTAATAGAAATCAATAAATTAGTAAATGGACAAACAAAAGACAATCAAAAAGGTCAAATGTTGGTTCCTTAAGATTATTAAACTGATAATTCCCCTAGCAAGACTGATCAAGAAAAAAAAAAGCAGAAAGCACAAGTAATAATTTTCAGGAATAAAAAGGGGGCATTATTACAAATCCTACAGGCATTATTAGGGTAATAAGGATATACTGTGGACAGCTTTATGCCATTTCATCTTGGATGAAATGGGCAAATTTATCCAAACACAACTTATCAAAGCTGACATAAGAAGAAACTGAAAATCTAAATAGCCCATACTAATTAAAGAAATTATAATAAAAAATGTTATCACAAAGAGATGGCCCAGGTGGTTCCACAAGTGAATTCTATCAAATGTTTATGGAAGAAATAATACCAACTTTTCACAAATTCTTTCAGAAAACAGAGGCTAAGAGAATACTTCTCAACTTATTTTATAAAGCTAACAAAACCATGATAATAAACCTGACAAGAACATTACAAGAAAAGCAAATTAGAGACCAATATCCCTCATGAACAGAGATGTGAAATCCCTAATAAAATAAGAGTAAACAGAATCCAGCAATATATCCAAAGCATGCTACATCATGACCAACAGGGTTTATCCTAGGAAAGCAAGGTTAATTCAACATTAGGAAAAAAGTCAGTGTCATTCATCACACTAACAGAATAAAGGAGAAAAACCATTGATCATCCCACAGAGATGCAGAAAAAGAACAGTTAATAAAATTCAACACTTCTGCATAATAAAATTCCTCAGTAAGCCATGAATACAATGTAGCAGTTTCAGTCTGATAAAAAACATCAATGAAAACCTACAGCCAACATCATACTTCTTTGTAAAACACTAAATCCTTTTCCTCTAATACTGGAAACAAGGAAGGATGTCTGCTTCTATCACTTCTATTCAGTTTTGTATCTCAAGTCTTAGCTAGTGCAATATAGCAAGAAAAATAAATTAAAAGCATAAAGATTGCAGTTGCTATTATTCATAGAAAATACTGTGTATGTAGAAAAATCCTATGGAATTCACAAAAAAAATTTACAAAAATTTTGCATTATGGAAAACAGTATGGAGATTGCTCAAAAAACTAAAAACAGATTTACCATATGATCCAGCAATCCTATTCCTGGGCACATATCCAGAGGGAACTTTAATTTGAAAAGATAACATTCATCCCAATGTTCATAGCAACACTACTTGCAATATCAAGACATGGAAACAATCTAAACGTCCATCAACAGATGACTGGATAAAGAAGTTGTGGTATATTTATACAATGGAATACTATCTAGCCATAAAAAGAATACAATAATGCCACTTATAGCAACATGGATGAAACTGGAGAATGTCATTCTAAGTGAAGTAAGCCAGAAAGAGAAAGAAAAATAACATATGATATCATTTATAAGTGGAATGAACTTATTTACAAAACAGAAACAGTCTCACAGACATAGAAAACAAACTTATGGTTACCGGGGGGGAAGGGGTGGGAAGGGATAAATTGGGAATTTGGGACTTGAAGATACTAACCATACATATGAAACAGATAAGCAACAAGTTTATACTGTATTGCACAGGGAACTATAGTCAATATCTTGCAGTAACCTACAATGAAAAGGAATATGAAAACAAATATATCTATGTATATGTACGACTGAACTGTTATGCTGTACACCAGAAATTGAAACAACATTGTAAACTGACTATACTTCAATTAAAAACAACAACAACAAAAACCATCCCTCCAAGGCTAATAGAATCAACACATTAATTCATCAAGGTCGTGAGATATAAGGCCAATATATAATAATAAACTGTATTTCTATATTCTGGCAACAAATAATTGAAAATAAAAAATTTTAATTATGCCTTTTACAATAGCATCAAAAGATATCAAATACTAATGAATAAAACTAATGAAAGATCTGCAAGACCCCCACTAAAAACTATACAACTTTGCTGAGAGAAACTTGAGAAGACTTAAATAAATGGAGAGATACACCATACTCATGCACTGGAAGACAATATAATTAAGATGCTCATTCCCCTCAAACTGATCTATAGATTCAGCACAATCACTATCAAAATTCTAGGCTTTTTTTCTTTGAAGAAACTGACAAGATGATTCTAAACTTTGAAAGGACATGCAATAGATCTAGAACAGGAGAACAATCTTTTTAAAAAGAACTAGAATAGCGAAAGAATCTTGATTATTTCATAATCTTCAAAAATAGTATTTTTTGTTTGGAGGGCTCACACTATCTCATTTCAAGGCTTATTATAAAGTTAAATGATTATGACAAATACAGGAATGGTGTAAATATAGACAAACAGAGTCCAGAAATAGACCCACACATGTACATCAATTGATTTTTGACCAAGTTAACGGAGGAAAGAAAGTCTTTTTAATAAATGGAGGTGAAAAACTGGATACTTATCTAGGTTGCCTCCTACCTAATTGTACACACAAAAATTAATTAAATTGGAAATTAATTAAAATTAAATTGAACTGATCAAAGACCTGAACCTAGAACCATACTGCTTATAGAAGAAAAATATCTTCACGATCTTGGGGACTGGCAAAGATTTCTTGGACAGGATGCAAAAAACACCAGAAAAGAAGAAAAAATGATACACTTGACTTCATCAAAATTAAAAATTTTATCTATCTTTAAATAACTTGTAACCAGAACATATTAAAAAAGTAAAAAATCAGTAAGAAAAAGATAAATAGTGCAGATGAAAATGGGCAAAAAGATCTGAACAAACGAGTAACAAAGATAAATGAGAAGACAATAACATGAAAAGATGCTCCTCCTTATTAGTCATCAAAGAGATGCAGATTAAAAGCACAATAAGGTAGTATTTTATACCCACTAAAGGCTAAAACCAACACCAAATGTTGGTTAGGATATGGAGCAACTGGAACTCTAGTACATTACTGGCGGGAATATTAAAGAGAATAGCACAACTATTTTGGAGAGCTATTTGGCAGTTTCTTATAAAGTTAAACATATACTTATCATATGACCTAGGAATTTCATTCTGAAATTATAAATGAAATGAAATATAAATGAAAACACTTATCTATAAAAAGAGTTGTATGAGAATGCTTCCGGCAAGCTTACTCTATCACCGCAAACTGGAAACAATCTGAATATCCAACAAGAGGAGAATGAATAAACAAATTGCAGTACATTTATTCAATAAACTACCACTCATCAATAACAAAGAATGAACTACTGGTACACAAAACAACATGAATATATCTCCAAAACATTTTGTTGAGTAAAGCAAAGAAAACACGTTGTATGAGTTTGTAAAAATGAAAGAAAACAGATCTAGGATGATACAAATCAGAAATGGTTGTTTGGGGGCAGAGGGTTGACTAGAAATGGGAGAGTCTTGTGGTAAAGAGGGAACAACTCTCAACTGATTAGAAGCTCCTTCTCCACCTCCCTTTCACCCACATCTTCGGTAACTCTTGGGTGCCGATTACCCAATGTACTACTGCAATACTGATTATGCAGTGGAATTCCTTTGAGAAGGAATATGGAATGCAGAGCGTGTAAATATGTATAAAATATTATCTGTATTGTGGAAATTAAGAAGGTCAAACAAATGGGAAAGTCAAAGGCTATTTATTCTGAGCTTGATGTGGTGAGGGAGTCAGTCACCATCACATGCATTCTGGTGGAAACTCAAAGGCAGACAGAAGAGTAGGAAGGCTTTATAGCGAAAAAAAGAAGAGGCTTCAGGCGTGCCTGATTCAAGGCTGCTGGCAGGAAGCTTCAGGCATGTTAACTGGCAGCAGGGTAGCCGATGTGATTGGTTAGGGGTGCATATTTGGCTTTTTCTGGTCGGTCCTAAATTAGGAACAGGGACAAAAATTACAGAAGCTGTCAGGTACTTGGCTAGTGTTTCTTTCTTTCCAATTAAACAAAAATTGACATAAAGTGTACAGAACATAAAATTCACCATTTGAACCATTTTAAAGTACACAATTCAGTGGCTTTTAGTATATTTGCAATGTTGTACTACCATCTAATCCCAGAACATTTTCATCAGACCAAAGAAAAACATAGTACCTGTTAGCAGTCAATCCCAAGCCCCTGCCAACCAATAACTTGCTTTCCCTCTGTATGGATTTGCCTCTTCTAGACATTTCACATAAATAGAATAATATGATATGTGGCCTTTAGTGCATGGCTTCTCTTGCTTAGCATAATGATTTCAAGGTTCATTCATGTTGCAGCATGTATGTATCTTTCTATGGTTAAATTATATTCCATTGTAGGGATTCCACTATATCACATTTTATTTCTCCATTCATCAGCTAGTACGTACTTGGATTGTTTCAACTTTTTAGCTATTATAAATAACGATTTTTAAGAATATTTATGTATAAATTTGTGGGTGAACACTGTTTTAAATTCCCCTGGGTATATACCGAGGAGAACTGCTGGGTCACGTGGTTAACTCTATGTTTAATTTTTTAGGAACTGCCAAACTGTTTTCCAAAGTGTCTGCACCATTTACTTTCTTATCAGCAATGTTGGCTACTGTTTCCTGTGTCAGACTATGGCCAATGAAGGGAAGAAAACCTGGAGCAGACTCTCTCCCATGTAAAGCAGCTTCACAGTCACGTCCCACCTAGAATCTGCTTGGGATTCCGTGAGGTATGTCTCTGCTACTGGCTCAGCTGCCCAATTCTCATCACCTGGGAGGCGAGAAGGCATCTTCCTCCAACAACGCTGAGACCCAAGGTCCAGAGGAAAGATCACATAGTCTTTCTCTCCCCTCCCTTAGCTCTTCAGGTCATTTTTTTGGCAAATGGAGATGTCTATTTTTGTTTGTTTTGTTTTGCCAGGCAAGGAGGAGGAGAATTAACAACTTTTTAAAGCCAGGAGGCTCTGTCTTCTTCAAATTCAGCCCCTAAGGAGCCTTGGTGCAAAACTATCAGTAACAGAGGAAGCAACTGAGAAGCTTAATTACGTTAAACCCAGTACAAATTTGTCCCATTTCTCTTAACTCAACGCAAAGAGTATTAGGCACTTAGCCACTGACTTCCTACCTCCTAAATTGCAGTGTCCTTCTCAGACAGATGCCCTACAGGAGCTGCAGAAGGCAGGTTCTGCCCAAGGAAGCTTAGCGTGTTACTGATTTTAAACTGTTTTTACATGGAAACACATAACTGGAAATTTATCAGCTAGTCACCTTTCTTGGAACTAAAATTTACAGCATTCTAGAAGTGGCCTTAGAACCTAGCCATTTACCTCCTGTTCAAGACTTTCTAAATTTTTGTAGTCTGCCTTAAAATAACTGTACAGCAATTTCTCCTTCTCAAAGGATCTTTAGAATCATAGAAGAAATTCGACTCTCTCCAAGTCAAGCAATTTGGTAGAAATCCCACTGTCTACTTCTCAGGGCCAAAAAAGTATAGGAAAAGGAATGGAAACTGGCTTTCTGAATACCAAGGAGGGGCCAAGTAATACGCTTCACATTTTATAATTGTTACAACATTTAATCTTCAAATAGCCCTAAACAAAGGTCCTTTTATCTCTTTTTTTGCAGATAAGGAAATAAATGGGCTTAGAGAGGTCAGGTTAATTTTTCAGGATCATGTAAATAAATAAAGAACCCAGGCTTCATGGTTAGCACAGTGTAATGGTTAATGGTTAATGCTCTGGAGTTAGATTGCTCGGATTCAAATCCTAACTCCACTACTTACTATGCAAACTTGGACAAGTTACTTTATTTCTCAAAGTCTTGGTTTCCCCCTCAGTAAAATGCAGACAACAGTAGAATCTAACTCAGAGGGCGGGGGCTGTGAGCGTTGAAAGAGATAATGCTTGTACACTCACAACATGATTTCTGAGTTACATGTGGTTTGGGGATGGTCAGTGGCACCTGCTTCCTTTATGAGTGAAGAGCAATGATTTTCCAGCTCGGAGATGAAGATGTGGGAAAAGTCCCCTGTCCTCTGCTTCAGCAAATGCAAAAGTGAAAATTCTCAAACTATCAAAAAATCATCACCACTTAATCACAACTGAATAATTAATGAAGATGGAAAATAGTTCCTGATGATATTCTAATGAGGTGATGTCTGGATGTCTTTTTTTAATAGGAAATACTATATTTCTTAATCTGAGCCTAAAAAAAAATACAGATGTGGCACAGCCCAAGCATTAACATTGTGTGAGAACAGCTTGTGGACCACTGACAGCTCCAGCACCACTCCATAAAGCACGAGCCAGTAACTGGAAGCACTCTGACAGTCCAGGCAAAGCCAGGTTAATCCGCGGCTGCACACGTATCCAAAATGTTTTGACAGTGAGAATCACTATACCTTAGCCCAAAGAGGTATTAATTGCTCATTTGGCCTGGGCTGCAGGCCCAATATGCAAATAATATGACCATATTAATTCCTTCTATGATAAACGACTGTTTTCCTACTTTCAAATAAGCAGTCAGGAAGGCCTCTTGGCATCAGGAAGCCCTTGGTTCCATTTCCACAAGTCATGAAATCTCTGAGTCTATCTGTTAATAGGATAAAACCACCTACTGAATGGGGAGGTTATAAGAATTAAATGAGATCATGCATACAAAGTGCTTTGCATAGTGCAGTCAGAACGCAGTATACAATAGCTATAATTATTAGGTCCATTGTAGAAAACCACAAAGAACAGAAAACTGCAAGGGAGAAAAGTCGCTAAGAATTTCCCTTCCCAAAGGCCACTACTGTTAACTTTTACTCAGTCATCTTTTTTCTATACGCAGTTTGCCTTTATATAGCTCTGATATCATACCACACAAACTACATGCATTCTATTTTTGTTTTGTTTTGTCTTTTGGGCCTATTAATAGAACTTAGATATTTTCCCACACCATTAGCAACCAGGAGGTGCTTCTTTATGGCTTCTAACAAGATAGTTTTTCCTAGTTACAAAGCCCTTGGGAATGATAGTCTTGCCTCATCTCATCTTCTTGCCACTTTGGGATCTGACCTCCTGGCCTTGGGAATCCTCAAGTGTCACCATCATTATCTGGGGCCACTGCAAAGACTCTCCTAAGTGCTTACAGGGTGTTGAGTGTGCAGGACCCCCAAAACCCAGCATTCTGTCAGCCACAACAGCCTTACATTCCACAGCCATCTGCTCAACTGCCTCTCAAATTTTTCTCCCACACTATATAACAGAAGCTGTTAAAAAAACAAAAACAAAACCCGCAAACCTGCTCATCTGCCTTTAAGCTGAAGTTCAAGCTCCTTCCTGGACACCTTTTCTAATACCTTTCTCTTCAAAGAAAAAGCAAGATATATTATTCGGCTTAAATATTTTTAAAAACTGCTAGGATATCAATTTTACTTTGGGTCTCAACATTTGAATTGTGTCAACTGCAACGTCCACACTGACCTACGCCTCATCCTTCAGTGATAATCACCTTTTGTTTTTTCAGAGAATGTAAGTATCTATCTAATTGTGGAGCCCAAAATTTACATCCAGAATTAGCAAAATTCAAAAATTGTATTTACAGTAAAGATAATCATCCATGACATTTATTTTGGCCAACTATCTGATCTGGGGGGGGCCTTTGGAACCACTGTTCGTCATTATTATTGAGCCTATTATTCTTGGTCTTAAACAGTTCTCTAGAAGAGCAATGGCCATGTGACTGGGCCGAGAAGACATTAAAATCAACTGAGAAACGGAAGACTGGGGTTTCTGAAAGGTCTAGGATTCTGGTTCTATCAATGGTGAGCTGTGTAACTGCAAGGAGCACAAATTCTCTGAGCCTGTTTCCCCATCTCAAAGACAGGGATAATCAGCTCCACTTTGTCACCCATATGGGATTTTTATTCAGAATAAATAACGTATGTAAAAGTAATCTGTAGCTTGTAAAGAGCTACACAAACTTAAGAGGGAAGATGTTTTGCTTTTAAATGAAAAGGCAGGAAGAGAAAGGACAATGGCAAATATCCTAACTGCCTTCTGAATTTGTATCTGTACAGTCAAAAACTGTCCTGAAAACAGATCATTCTGAATAATTCCATCCTTGATTGTCCAGTTTTCCTCCACCCATGCAGCATGCTAATTAAAGGGTTGGCTATCTTCATGCTGTGTTAGAGGAAACTGAAGTGTTAGAACAAAACAGACCGACATGCTATCTCAAGAAGCTTAGACCAGCTAAGGAGGGACTGAGGAAGGTTGAGGAGTTAACAGATACAAAGGGTTAGGATCATTAGGTTGTAAGAATTTAAAACTAGGAAAAAGGTACAAACAGCTTAGAATCTAAAGAAATGTTGAGATGGCTTTTCCCAAAGAGGGGAGCCGTTATCCTAACCCCTAGACAAGTGATTTTGTGAAGCTATTATATGCAACTCCTCCAGAGCCTGACATTTGATTACATTTAAAATTCATCTTTCTCTTCCCTTTTCTTTCCTCCCCCATATACCATGTGTTCTTGCCCCAACCTCCTACTTTCCCCTCCTTTGATTTATTTCTATCTCAACCCCTTTTAAATGTCTAGGTCCAGTTTTCCACTGGTTTCCTTAACCTCTCCTTGCCTGGCTCTCCCAGTGCCTACTTCCCACCTTCAGCATTATGCCCGCACATTCCTCTTCGGAAAAAATCACATCTCATTCTTGGAGAGGAGACTAAGAAAATTATTCAAAGTTATGCTACTTTTTCTTTTTAATATAGAAGGCTAAGAGCTTTAAATTCCAAGCTGTTTCCCTATAAGGAGGGAGGACGTGGGGGAAAGGAAGCAGTGGTAGTTCCAAACCCGCTCAGACTTGGTCATTGGTGGTGGCAGACGCCCTTCTCATTCCATCTGGGCAGGATCCTCTGGCCAGAGGCATTCAGTCAAAGCAGGTGGGCGGAGGGAAAGAGAGAGGCAGACAGAGACGTGCAAAGATGGAGAGAAAGAAAAAAGAGGTAAAATAAAGGAAAGAGTTGATGGGGAAAGGGCAAAAGTCAGAAACAAGAAAGGAAGATGGGGAAGATAAAGCAAGGAATAAAGTAACAGAGGAAACAGGGCGTGTAAAGGGGGAGGGCTCAAGAGAGAAACAGAAACAAACGAGGAGGGAGAAAACAGAAGTGGTTGTGGGTAGAGACAAGAGTCAGGATGGAGTGTAGCCGAGAGACCAGTGGAATGGGCAGAACAGGGAGAGAAGAGAGGAAGGGAGCGGGAGAGACTGCCATGCCTAGCCTCGGTCTACTTGTGTACTTCCTTACACTGTCATCAGTAGCTGCCTTATCTATTTTCACCTCTGGCAGGAGACGCCCGCTGATGTGGGAGCCGGGGCCGCCGATGAGGGACACCACGCCGTTGCAGTCCACGGTGCTGTTGCGCTTGACGCTGCGCCGCAGGCTGGGGAAGATGCGCGAGGAGCGGCTGCCCTGGCTGTAGCCGCTGTAGCCGCTGTAGCTGCTGCGGCGCTCGCGGGCCCGGATGGGGATGAAGAGCGAGTCCCGGCGGCCCTCGCTCTCCTCCACCGTGCTGTGCTCGTCGTCTGCAAACTCGTTTTCCGAGCCCGGGTCCCGGAACCGCCCCGGCCCCCTGAAGCTGAAGATGCTGCTTTTGCTGTTGTGGCGGGAGAGGAATGGGGAGCCCGGGATGCTGAGCAGTGACTGTAGAGACAGGAAGAGAGGGAGACAGAGAGGCAGTCATGAGACAGGAGTCGGGAAGGGGACCCCACAGACGATGAGCAAAGGAGCCATCCTTGCATTCCTGTTAATCAGAACACAGGTGTTTTTAGAAAGCAATCCAGATGCTGAATTTCTGTTGTTCAGTACCCATCATGACACTTCTTCTTGCGTCATACCCTTGAGGCACATGTCTTTGACCCATTAACCATTCAGAAGTTCTATGCCCTGTTCACCCATGCATGGAAACGGTGCTTTTATCTCATGTTGTATGCAGCAAATCACCAGGAAATTCATCAATGTCTAGTTCTCATTACTATGAGCTCCCGTGAAGTGTGCCTTTAATTCACCAAGTTAGACTTCAGGCCACACTTGGCAAAAGGAGAGAATTTAGAAGTGCCCAGTCATCTGCTGCTCTCTCAATGGGTACCACCTGCCCTGGAGGTTGAGAACTATGCTGACAGTGTTCTTCAAGTTTTTTACTTTGGTGTAAAATGGTATCTGTCCCCTCCTACTCTATTTTAAAGTCTATTATGTTTTTAATCTTAAGTTTACATATTTGTAAATTACATAATTCCCAGCAATGACATTTTAAAATAAAATTCTTATTTACCACTTAGAAATTTTCCTCATTTCTTTTTCTCCTTCAGCTTATACTTCCACATGCTACATTCCCTGAAGAATTTTATGCTAATGTATATTTTTATGCCTGAATGTATTTTATTGATCACCTTTAAATACTTTTCTGCAACAAAAAATTAATAAATAAACTGTACTTAAAATTTAAAAAATTTTCCTGTGATCATGAATCTCTAAGAATTTTTAAATTTCTCCTGAATTGAGTTTTTATTATAATTCTTATTAATACAATGGATCACAAATATATTCTACATTTTACAAGTAATTACTAAGCTTAAAAAGAATTTTATTAAAATATATCTCAATAAGATGAGTTTTTTTAAATTGGTGTTTTGGTGTTTAAGTATTTGGAGATAGTATTACTTATTATTAGAACCAGACATGGCTCAACATTAACCCCTCTGCTCCCTTCTAATATTAGATTTTAAGTGCGGAGAAACCTGTTACCACATGGAACAGAAGGATTTTGTTAGAGTAATGTCAATTCTTTGAACTCCTTCCAAGTTACATGCCAAAATTACATACTAAGCTATCAGCAAAATTTATCTTAATTATCTATCAGCTGACAATTAAATCAAGTCCTTACCAGAAACTGACACAACACTGTAAACTGTCTATACTTCAATAAAGTTAAAAAAAAATCAATCCCTCTTTCAATTTTGTTGAAAGTATAGAACTGAAAACCACCCAGTCTGCCAACAGGTTTGTTACCTAGTTGTTAGAAATATTCCATTTCCTAATTCCTAGGGATATTAAAAGGCTTTATTTATTATTTACTAATAATTATATCAGTACCTCTTACAGGGGTTATTCTTTTACTTTAAAGGAACCTTATTTAACTCAACAGAAAAGGCTGGAATAATCAAAATATTGTCAATTTCTATATAGCATTGCCAAGTTAATTTTTGAATAAAATGATTTTAGCTTATCACATGATTTAAAGATATTTTCATCAAAACCTTAAAGCCACAGGTTTAGGTCATTTAATTTACAAAAATGCCTACCACATGATCTAAATGGCAAAGCCAGTCCCCACTGTCAAAGCAATTGGCCAAATCAGACTTATTTTCATTGGAAAAAGTATGACCTCCTGTTTCATTTTTAATAATTGTATTAGTATGTATCCCAGGGACATCTGCCCTGCTCCTGAACTTAAAACATCCCAAATGTCCCTGATTATAACTCTATAGTTCACTCTCAAAAGAAGCATGTGATAGGTAAATTCAAAAAGTGTTACAATGGATTTAAGTTTCGTAGATTAAAGAAAACTTTGTAGATGTTAAGATAATCAATTGTCTCTTTCTCTGGCACCCTCAAAGATTTCTATACCTTAGAGCAATACACCACTTAGGATTTGGGATAGTAGAGAGGTACGCCTTCCTTTTATAAAGTGGGAGAAGGTTGACTATGAAAAGAAAAGTGGGAAAGGAGAACTGGTGTGACTTTGGACCAAAGGGCTAACCTTAGGCACAGGAATATGCAACTTAAAGATCTGGAAATCAGGGTCCTTAAAACTGTGCTTGGAAATTCTTCAAGTGCCCCAAGGGGATGCAATCCCAGTTTGAAGACCACTGCTCTGAGAGAATGAAACTTGACAAGCTGACCTCGGACAATCCTCCTTACTACCCCGAGATACTTAGTTTGCCCAATTATGATTTTGAAGGAACTTCTGAGATAACTTTTAACTACATAGGATTTTTGCCTTAGAGTTTAGGTCTTAACCTTTTTGTAAAACGATTCCACTGTGAAAGTTCTAGAACTATGCCAAAACAGTGCATATAATAAAAGTGCTAAATAAGCCTTTTAAAATAATACTTTTGCTGATAACCCCAGAATGGCTGTAGGGCTCCTCTCTACTATTCCCATCCTTTTTGCTACCGAGAACCCCACTTCTAGTTCTAGATTCAAAATGATCCCAGTTCCACTCTCTCCCTACGATGTACAAAGCCCCCATGCCCAGATGGGTACATTTTCTTTGGATATTTCTAGTTTTGTCATCCTTCATTCCCTCACCTGTATTTCCCTTGTTATGTAGAGTCTTTTCCTGCCTTGGCTTGAAGCAACTCACAAATCTCTGAGATAATCAATGACTATGATCACTGGGAGCCACATCAAGAAAGCCATTAATCATACATCATCTTCTATAAAAGTTATTGTTAAATCAAACCATATGCTATATATAGGCCTCAAGAACAGAGGATGCAGGCATGCCACATCTCTGACCCTTTTCCTGATCACTCTGACTTGTTTTGCTCTTCCGCACCATCTCTGCACAAGAGAGGAGGAGCTGCATTGGTCGGGTCTCCTTTATGAGTGGATGGTGTCACTGTGTATTAAAAGGGCACATAGGGCCAGCTCTTACACATCCTTCTCGGTGTTGTTGGACTGGTAAAGGGATCAGGGCCTCCTCCAGCTTCCTGCCTGCTATTCCTCTCCTTACACATATGTTTGGGTGCCCTCACTGATTCATTTCCCTGAACCAGTTCTCAAAGTGTGATTCACAGATCAAGGCTAGTATACGATCTGCTACTGGTTTGCAATGAGATAGTAAAAATTAGAAGCATTTAGAAATTTTAATAGCATTTAGACAATATCCAAGAGTGATAAGTTTTCAGGAAATTTATTGTAATTATATTTTACAAGAGTATCAGTTCATGAAGAATTGGGAAAAACAGAACCTGGTCCTTCACTAGAGAGACTGAGAAGCACTTCTCTAAACAAAGTGGCTGGCCAGAAGACTGCTAAGTGTCTTAGAATGTATCTATGATTTTGTTTTCATCAGGTGTGGTAAGGTGACAGACACAGAGCCAAGTGCCTTTGAAAGAAGAGTTTATTACCTATAGTGCCACAGCGTGCTACACAGGGCCTCATGGGGCGGTACTGGAGTCAGCCAGGAGGCAGAAGGAGCGAAGGGAAAAGCACGGCCCAGGGCCTTTACTGTGGTTTCCTCGGGAAGCAATGGGCGAGGCAGAGTAGGCAGATTGGAACAAGTGTAGAACTGGACAGTCTGAATAATTCCAGACAGGCTCTGGGCTATCAGATCAGTCCTGTAAGTCCTGGCCCTGGAGTGATTTAGGGCATGAGAAATACTGCCTTGGTGTGTGAGTCAGACAGAGGGAGGCTGGCGATAAGGGTCCTAGATTGGTTGATCTGCACATGAAAGGCATACTTCCTAGCAAGCTGTTGGCTATCTCTAGGAACTGGCACTTGGAGGGACAGTCTCTCGCCAGTCAGCAAAGCTCCTTACATGTCAAAGCATCATAAAATATGGAAAATAAAAAAAACTGCCTCGCTCCTCACAGCAAGCTCCCCTGGGCTGAATCTGTGATTTTCATTAGGCCAATGCTGGGTGCTGACACTACCTGATACATTAGGCCTTCACATTAGGAAAGAGGTTTGACTTTTATTTGACAAATGATCACTAAATACCTATTGCGTGCTAAGTGATACGGATAGAGTGGTGAACAAGACATGCAACATAGTTCCTGCCCTCTAGAAACCTGTAGCCTAGTAGGAAATATTGTATACTATATGAGATCTAACATACCTGACTATTCTTAACTGACAGGAAGGAAAGTGATAAGGAAGATAATGACCAATTCAGTGACCCATGAACACTTGGGAAATCAGGATCCTGAGACAATACATACTAAAAGGAAACAGTTTATCTATTATTCTGTAATTCTTCGACCCATTCTTGGCAAAAAGATCTGACGGCAATGAATGTGGAAGGGGGAATGATGACTTGCCCCATTTCTCCTTGTACCCAGTAGCTAATCCTGACTGAGCCAATTCTTCAAGGAGATACCTCCTGGAGGCAGCCACCCCAGGCCCTCCTCAATCTCAATTTTCCTGGATTGGAGGGTTTCAGTGATGACTTAGGACCCATGGCTCTATTAACTCCTGGGATCCAGACCAGTTCATGAGATGGGTCTTGTTTTCAAAATCTTTCCAGTCAACAAACCAGAAGCTTCTGGTCCTTTTCAGACAGTCAAATCACAGCTAACTAAAAATACCACCTGAGGTCTAGGTGTTTACTTGGTTGAATAGCTCTGGGGTGTTCTCGATTTGAAGGAGTGGCCCTCACGTTACATGGAAAAATTAACTGGGAATTTCAGGGCATTCACATCAGCTATGTATTGGGATAAGGCTTAACAAAGACTGGGATGTTTAGAATGTAATAAATTGACTATTTAAATGTTCTGTTTCCATGTCATGTTTCACTTTTTCTTCACTTTACTTTTTCTTTCCAACACAGCAGTGGTTCTTAAAATGTGGTCTGGGAACTCCTGGGGCCCTTGTGACCCTTTTGTGGGGTGGGGGGATATCACAAGATTAAAACTATTTCATAATAATACTAAGATGATATCTGCCTTCATCACTCTCATTTTTTTTTTTAATGGAGGTACTGGGGATTGAACTCAGGACCTCATGAATGCTAAACAAGCACTCTACCACTGAGCTATACCCTCCCTGCTTCATTCTCATTTTCTTACAGTTATATACTCGACTCTGTGAGCCTGACAGTTTCACAGTATTTAAAACTTTTTTGATGAGATTGATAGTGATAACGTGTGTGATTTTTAAATATTGTGTGTTAGTACTTGGAAGATCTATAAAACTCAGTGACCCAGTATTTCCCAAATGATCAATGCAGGACGCTACAAATCATGCACAAGTTCAAAATCTACAGTGCAAAATACGACAAAGGATTTTAATGTAACAGAGTACCAAGTTACTGATACACTTTTAGATTCCAGGATGCAACAAATTATTTAAAAATCTACCACTATCCAGTTTTGGAATAGCATAAAAGAAGGATATTTATAATGATCTGAAAAGGCTATTTAAATATTCCTCCCTTTTCCAACTATATCTGTATGAAACTAGATTTTCTTTAAATAATTCAACCAAAAAATACTGCAACAGACTAAATGTAGGTATGATAGCTCAGCTATCTCCTATTAGACCACAGATTACAGAGATTTGCAATAAAGTAAATAGTACCACTTTCTCCATTAAATTGTTTTTTGATTTGGAAAACAGTTAATTTTTATAAAAATATGTGTGATTTATATATGTATATGTTAAACATATAATGAGTTTTTCATTATTTTTAAGTAAATCAGTTAACAAATATTTTTAAATTAATTATAATTTCTAATACAATCAATTAAAAGCACATTTTAAAAAAGTTCTTTGGGGTCCTCGATGATTTTTAAAGATTATAAAGGGGTCCTAACACCAAAAAGTTTGAGAACTGTTACAACCGATTAATTAAAATACTTTGCAAAAATGGATTCAATCTAACATTTATAAACTCACCTAAACCCTAAAAACACAGTAGTAATTTTAGAGAGAAGTGGGCAGGAGCTAGGTTGGGCAGCCATTTCAAGAGGATCCCAGCAGATCTGCAGTACAGGGAACAGACATACACTTGAACTGTGTGGTGGGAAAACTGAAGCCACATCCACTGTTAAGCCATGTAACAGATGACCATGTATGCATGGAGATGAGTGGGGAGGGCATGGCTCTAGACTGTAGTACAAGGTTTGCAGGCAGAAGGACCTGATTCAAATCTCGACTCCAACACCTATTAGCTGTATAACCTTAGACAAATTAGTTAATCTCTCTAGGCCTCAGTTTCCTCAACTATTCTTCCAGAAAAAATTAGAGAAACTGCAGGAGAGCCCTAGGACAAAGAATATGACTACAGCGTGGGGCTTCTAAGCAAGTCTTGGCAGCCAGCCATGGCCTCTAGGAATCCACAGTTTTTTTCAGATGGGGACATTAGAGGAAGTGAACATTTTCATGCAAAGGAGGACATCTCAAAAGACTAGCTTTATTTTTTGAACTAGGGAGCAATCAGAGTAACTCTGCGCTGAAGCCTACAGATTAATCAGAGACCACTGAACACCAAGGTGTTAACGGCACTAACGGATGCATAACTTGCTCAGCCACGGCTCTCAGCATGGGGGTTGGATTACAACAAAGCTGCAGTCACACTTTTCCCCAAAAGAGGCTGAACTAGGAGAACGATGAGGTGAAGGTGAGACAGAGATGCTTCCAGGCCATAAAGAACTCCCAGTAGGGGTTAAATCAGATTTATAAAAGTCCTCCATTCATTTTCCCAACAAATATCTGAATGTGCGTAGAAGCAGGCCTGGACTTTAGGACTTTATCTAAGAAAGGAGAGGATATGAACATTATTAAACATAAAATCACACAGAGTAAAAAGCAACACATAATGGGAGGACATGGCTCAGTGGTAGAGCATGTGCTTAGAACGCATGAGGTCCTGGGTTCAATCCCCAGCACCTCCATTAAAAAAAAAAGGCAAAACATAAAGAGGTATGTATAAAACACAATGGAAAGATGAAATGGTAATCTCCAATTGGGTGCAGGATGGGGGAGGGAGAGGGAAGGTTTCTTGAGAGAAGGATGTGAAGAATAAGCATAATGTGGATATTCAGAGATGGGAAGAAACAAGTCATTGTGGAGAAGCTGTTTCTGGAGCAAAACAGAGGGGCTAAAACAAACATCATAATGAGAAGCATCTCGTAGCTCATTCTGGTGTGAGTACAGGGTGCCTGATGGGGCACCGTGACCGTCACTGGAGACTGACAAGGTAGGCTGTGTCCGGGAAAGGGGCAGTGCTATGAATTCCGTGCTGAAGGGTTGGGACTTCACTAGCAAACAGGGAATTCTCTAGGGCAATTCCCTCTCCCGTTCTTCTTAATAACTATTCTAAACTGTCAATATTTTCTTAAATCTCCCAATTCAACCTCTTGTTCTCTTCGATGAGATTTTTAATTTCCTATGTTATTGAAAATGAGAAGCTGTCAGGTGTCATCTTCCTCAACTTCCTACTCCCCACTACAAACTTACCCACACACGCCTGACCCCACCGCTCTCATGTTTTGGGGGACAAGATGCCCGTTTTCTGTTAGAGACTACATCTATTTTCACATCTCCCAAGACTGTGCTCTATTTTCTTTTCTATTCTACTCCATTTTCCACTTCCATCTCCCCCTCAAGAGATTATAAAAATGCTTGTCTTCACCCATATTCTTTAAAGAAGTTTGAATGAGAAGTCTCCACTTCCCACTCAATATGGCATCCATCCTTACCCTGAGCTAAAATGTGTCTTTAATGCTCTCAGTGACTTCTGCTGCCAAATCCAATGGACATTTCCAATTCTGATCTCGTGAAGTGTTTCTGTTAAGTTTCAACCCGTTGATCACTCCCCTGCTTTCTCCAACCTTTGTGTTCTCCAGGCCTGGCTGAACTTCCGCTTCTCTGAGCACCTCTAATGACCGTTCACTTGTTTTTCTTCATGAGCTCCATCTCCGATGCCCATCAGTGGCATCGCTGGCCCACTGTTCTTTCACCTGACATGGTCTCTGAGTCATCTCATCATGTCTCATGGTTTCAATCACTGCCTCTCAGCTCAGGACCTCTTCCCTGGGCTATCATTTGATTATTTTTGTGTCTAAAAGACCTCTCTGCTTGGTCTTCCAACAAACCAAACATGGGATGTCCAAACTGGAACATACTTTTCTTCTAAACCTGGAATGTCCTTCCTTCCATCCTACTGCTCCCTCACCGACACATACATGTATTACCTAATTCCTGTTTATCTTTTATTTACCTTCCCCAGAAAATCTTTGTTGAACCTCCAGGTTGGGATAGATCTGTGCCCTCCAAAACACCCCAGCATATCTCAATGATGGAATAATACCATTAATGCCATTACACAAATAATTTTTTTAATGTATCTGGCTACCCCACTACACTGTAGGCTCCCTAGGGCAGGGACAGTGTTCTAACCACCTTTTAATCTCTAGAACCTAGCACAAGCCTTGACACATGGTGGGCATTCCACAAACGCCTGTGATGAATGATGAGAGATGTGTTTTAGGAAGTGATCTGTGGACAAAATATAAAACATTAAGGAGAAAGAGAAAGACGAGAGGGAGTGAAACTGCACTGGATAACTTCAGTAGAACAAAATAATACAAAAGTCTGAACTAAAACAGGATTAACAGGAATAGAAAGAAGGGATTTTGCTGTGATAAAATGAACTGGACTAGCAAAAGATTGAACTAGGCAAGAAGAGGCACAATGAAACATCTCTGGGAAACAAGAAGAGACACTGCCATAACTGGTAACTATAATCTATTCTATGCTTTACAAAACTTCTTTAAATGGCCTAAAAACTGGACTTTGGTAATATTTTTTGAAATCCAAAAATATCTCTTATGTGATGAAATTTATAGTAAAACAATGATCAGTAAGTATCCATAAGTCCTCTCCCCTCTCTTTCTCTTAGCTTCCCCACTTAAAAAAGCTGGGTATCAAAATGGATCAAAGACTTAAACATAAGACAAGATACAATAAACTTCCTAGAAGAAAATACAGGCAAAACATTATCTGACATACATCTCAAAAATGCTCTCCTAGGGCAGTCTACCCAAGCAATAGAAATAAAAGCAAGAATAAACAAATGGGACATAATTAAACTTACAAGCTTCTGCATAGCAAAGGAAACCATAAGTAAAACAAAATGACAACCTACGAAATGGGAGAACATTTTTGCAAGTGAAACTGACAAAGGCTTGATCTCCAGATATATATATATATATATATATATATAGCTCATACAACTTAATAAGAAAAAAAAAAAAACCCAATCCAAAAATGGGCAGAAGACCTAAACAAGCAATTCTCCAAGGAAGAAATACACATGATTAATAGACACATGAAAAAATGCTCAGTATCACTAATTATCAGAGAAATGCAAATCAAAACTACGTTGCGGTATCACCTCACACCAGTCAGAATGGCCATCATTCAAAAGTCCACAAATGACAAATGCTGGAGAGGCTGTGGAGAAAAGGGAATTCTCCTACACTGCTGGTGGGAATGCAGTCTGGTGCAGCCACTGTGGAAAACAGTATGGAGATTCCTCAAAAGACTAGGAATAGACTTACCATATGACCTAGGAATCCCGCTCCTGGGCATATATCCAGAAGGAACCCTACTTCAAAAAGACACTTGCTCCCTAATGTTCACAGCAGCACTATTTACAATAGCCAAGGCATGGAAACAGCTTAAAAGTCCATCAACAGATGACTGGGTAAAGAAGATGTGGTATATTTACACAATGGAATATTATTCAGCCATAAAAACTGACAACATAATGCCATTTGCAGCAACATGGATGTTCCTGGAGAATGTCATTCTAAGTGAAGTAAGCCAGAAGGAGAAAGAAAAATACCATATGAGATCGCTCATATGTAGAATCTAAAAAAAAAAAATCATAAATACAAAACAGAAACAGACTCATAGACATTGAATACAAACTTGTGGTTGTCAGGGGGACGGGGGGTGGGAAGGAACTGGGATTTCAAAATGTAGAATAGATAAACAAGATTGTACTGTGTAGCACAGGGAAATATATACAGGATCTTGTGGCGGCTCACAGTGAAAGAGAATGTGACAATGAATGTGTATGTATGTTCACATATAACTGAAAAATTGTGCTCTACACTGGAATTTGACACAACATTGTAAAATTACTATAACTCAATAAAAAAAAAGTTAAAAAAAAGCTGGGTAAAACTAGAGGCTTTTAATCTAGCATAGGCTAATTTATCAGCATGACAGTATATATCCAGAATAATTAATTACTGTAACTTGCCACCCTCAAATAAGGTGACCTAAAGAGTTTCATGACTTTTCTTTTAATCTACAATTACATGCAACTCTTAAACAGAGGTATCTGATCTCAATTCTGAAGTTCAGATGCTAAGAGGAGAAAATTTCTTCCTGCTGTTTTAGAACATAAGGCTTGCTCATGTGACACAGACTTTTCTGTTGAAGTTAAATCTGCCAAAGCTGACCATGCCGTCCTAGGGCCAGCTTTAGAGCAGAGAAGGGAGAGCAGGGTTAGAGCACAGACAGTCCTAAAACGCTGGTAACACGTTCTCCCGGAGGAAAACAATGTGGAGCATAGAAAGGTGAACTTGAGGATGCAGGGCTGGGTCTGGAAAATGTAAAACCAAAGGGGAATAAGAAAATCAAGTAAGGTTAGGAAAAGCAGAATTTCTTAGGCTTATATGACCTGGCGCAGAGCTTACCTGGTTCATGATGGAAAATTTCCTCCCAATTCTGTTGTCTGGCAGCCGGAAGGCCTTCCTCCTCATACCATCTTCTGACTCTGACTTAAATACCTTCTCGGGATCCCCTTTCTCCTCTCCTTCAGAGAGTTCCTTTTGCTTCCTCTTCTTTCTCCTGTTACGTCTCTCTTTGGCACTCTTGGAACTGAGTTTAGACATTTCAGATGAGCTCCGGGGAGAGCCTGCCCCTTCTTCACCTTCCTCCTCTATGGCATCCTCTGAGACAGTTCCTGCTGAAGTGGCCATCGCCGCCGCCTGGGAAAGGGGCCACAGCAACAGACCGGATCAGAAGCAATTAACTGGAGCCACCCCAAGCCAAGCAAATAGTGCAGATCGCTTCAGCTCCCATAGGCGGGGAAAGGAGGGAAAAAAGGGAGAAAGAAAAGCAGCCCATCAGAGGGGATTGTGGCCAGGGCCTGGCCACCTGCATTTTCTAGTTGAATCTGTATTGTGGCTCACAGCCTGTGTAATCAGTCAGAGAACTGTGTGGGGAGAACTTCAGGATTTATTCTCTTGAATAAATTTCTTCTCTTGAGTATCTCAGACAAGAACTTGGCTGCCTTCTCAGTACCAAACAATCCTTTCTGGGCAACCCTGAAAATCAATGCTAAGAAAATATACTATACATTGTGGGCCCAACAATGTAAAACTACATGTATATTTGGATAAGGATTAAAAAGTAAAGTGTTATGGTGGTAGGATCACAAGTTTGTTTTTTTTAATTTTTACTTTAATATTTTACCTGTATCTTCTTTTCGATACTTGTCATGACCACAGAGTACCTCTGAAGGAGATCCTAATATTTTCCTCAACAAAAAGGCTATGCTTACAGGAAGTATTACTTAAATTGCTCTGGCCACATTTTTTCCTCCCCAGCCATCACTGCAGTTGGACAGTGAACAGGTGAGAAATTCAACAAAAGATCATATTAACAAACAATTTGGCCATTAAGACAAATGGAATAGTTGGACGGACCCTCTGCAGTTGTTACTTGGGTTACTTTAATCAGATCAATGCCTTCTATTTGACAGTGTGCCTAAACAGATCAATTAGAGTGGCAATCAGATGGGCCTTAGTCACGGTGATTTGGCAGGACGGACTGTTGCAAAGAACGAATCACCAACCTGTGCCTCTTCCTGCTGCTTCTTCAGTTGCTCCAACATCGCTTTGAATTCAGCCTCTTTCTGCTCTGCCTCCTCCAGTGTTGCCTGATTCTGCTCTTCATAAGCCATGGCCACCACAGCCAAGATCAAGTTCACCAGATAGAAGGAACCCACAAAGATGACCAAGACGAAGAAGATCATGTACGTTTTCCCAGCTGCTCGTAAGGTCTGTGAAGACAAAGACCACTTTCTGAGTTGCTTGCATCAAATGACCCAGGCTGCAAACACGTTCCTCTGTGGGGCCACTGCTGCATTTTGAACAGGACAGTCCTTCACTGTGTGGGACTTCTTCACACTGCAGAACACTTAGCATTCCCAGGGGCCTCCCCTTACCCTCAACTCGCAGTAAATGTCAGTAGTATCCCCATTTATTGTGACAAAAAAGTTCTCTTCTGTGTCCATATACTCCTAATAGATCCTAATATATATACATATTCCTTTCCTAGAAAAATGCTTAATTTTTTTTTTAAAGGAAAAACTGCTCTGGGCTAAGAATTACATTTGACTTTGTCAGTTGGTTCTAAAACAAGCATGAAGAAATGAATACAAGACCTCAGCTCATTTATCTATTGGTCCTCGAAGAACATTAACAGACAAATTCCATCGCTGGGATCAGGTCCAACTCACAGAAAGTCCCTGTCCAGAGTGACATCCTTCCTTGTCCTTTTGCAGTAGGATGAGTTTTTAAAGAGGGATATGACATAAAGGATAGTGGGGGGAAAGGAAAAGGAAGGAGGATTCCTTTCAATTGCAACAAGCAGAGAGACATCAAAGGACAATGGGGCTTTAGGTTATGTACATGCAACCCACTATTACTTACTTTTCATCTTTATTCTTTTCAACCACAAATATTTCATGGCGCAACAGCCACAAATATTTCATGAGAAAGATCTGAACCTGAGAATACATTAGGCTCTACAACAGAAAGGAAGAATTCTAGGAGATATGGATAAGAAGCTTCCTTTAAAGAGTTTCCTTCATGCCTGAGGTGGACATGTTTCTCATTCTCAGAATAACTGGCATTATCAAAGCTGGGGTCAAATGGAAAACAACGGATTATCATAGAATTTCTAGGCTGGAAGACCCTCAGCAATCACCTAGACTAACTTTTCCATCGCAACCAGCAAGGTTAAATGACTTGCCCAGAGTCACCAAAGTAGCCCAACAGAATGGTACTAGCCTTATTATTTATTTATTTATTTTAAAAATCTGTCACAACCTGCTTGAACAAATCCCAATGTGTTACAAATCTCAAAATGTTGGCGTATTTAGGCTCCAGGATCCTTGTGGATAAAAATCTCATCTTCATCATGTCTGGCAGAGTGCCTTGCACAATATGTTTAATTAATATTTCTTAAAAAGATGACCTAAGCCCAAAAAGCCAAAAAGAGAAATACTGCAGATGGTCCGGTGAAATGACAGGAAGTAGGTAGAGACAGCAGATTCCCAGGCCAGGCGAGAGGCTCTCGGACTGTGAGCCCTACAGCTACACATGAAGAGCATTAAAGAAACCGGGCAAGAGGTGGGAGAATTCACTTCATTTTGTAAACCAGCTGACTCTGAGAAATCCCATCCTAGGATTCTGTATAATGTCCTCACTAAAGGTCTCTTATACAGAATGTCCCCAACCCTATGTCTCATGTAAATTCTGTCACCAAAGAAAAAGAGACAGCACTTGAAGAAGAGGTGTTACTTACTAATTGATACAAGTTTTCCCAGTAGTCCTGGGTCATAAGGCGAAACAATGCCAAGAAGGCCCAGCTGAAAGTGTCAAAGCTTGTGTAACCATAGTTGGGGTTCCTTCCCGCTTTCATACACTGGTATCCCTCTGGGCATTGCCTGAGGAAAGAAAGGGAAGTTCAGGGCTTTTCAATGCAATTCTGTCCAGTCATTAGGTGTAAGTCATCTCTATGACCTTGGAGACAATAAATAACCATCTACAGAGGCATGCCAACAAATAGGAATTAAAATAAAAAAGAAGAGGAGAAAAGAAACAAAGTAGCTGGGTCAATTTTTCAAAAAAAATGATGCCCTAGGGACAGCCTAGGATCAGAAGCACCTTAAAAATGTTGAGTCCTATGTCCTACCCAAGTCCTAGGAATAAAAGCTCTGGATATGAGAGCCATGAATCTGCATTTTTAGGGGGAATGTCAGATGATTCTTATGTGTGCCAAAACTTGAGAATCACTGTCCTAGATTCATATCAATGTGCAATTCAACCAAATTTAACTTAGCTACTATCTTAAATGACAAATGGCTAGAAGTTCCTCTTAATTGTCTTTGTTCTCTTAACACTCACTGTGACAGCCTGTGTCATACTGGGGATTTCAGTGACCTTGGTTATTACAGTTCTTCTGCTGTAAGACTCACCTGATATTTACTGCAAGGTAATTTCTAGTATCTACTTCAATACATAATTAAATGGACTTCTAGTTGTCATGTCATCTTAAAACGCCAATTCCTAGAGGACAAGTATGCTCTAAATAATGACACTACAACCTGCATTGATACAGTCTTCTGTTTATAAAGCACGTTCATGTATGTTGTCCAACTGGATCCTTTCATAACCCTTTGAGAAAGTGAGAACATGATTAAATTCATTTTCAGATGAAGAAATTGAGGCTCATAGCCTTGAGAACCTCTTGCCTGGCCTGGGATGCCAAATGGCTTGCCAAAAGTCTTAGAGCTAGAGGTGGGGGAATCAAGACTCAAATTATGTTGCTGTACACTCATGTTCATAGCAGCATTGTCTACAACAGCTAAAATGTGGAAACAACCAGGTGTCCATCAACAGATGAATGGATAAACAAAATGTGGTATATACATACAGTGGAATATTATTCAGCCTTAAAAAGGAAGGAAATTCTGACACATGCTATAGCATAGATGAACCTTGAAGACATTCTGCTAAGTGAAGTAAACCAGTCACAAAACGACAAGTACTGTATGATTCCACTTATATTACGTACTTAGAGTGCTCAATACCATAGAAACAGAAAGTAAAATGATGGCTGTCAGGAGCTGGGGGGAGAGGAGAATGAGGAGTTATTGTTTAATGGGGACAGAGTTTCAGTGCCCATTAGGAAGAATTCTGCAGATGGATGGTGACCACGGCTGTACAACAATGTGAATATACTTAACTCCACTGAACTGTACATTTAAAAGTGGTCAAACTGTACACATAAAAATGGTTAAGAGAGTGAATTTTATGTTATGTGTATTTTGCCACAATAAAAAAAAATGGGAAAAGACATTACGCTGCAACTCTTTTCCCTTCCGCGTGCGGCGAGGCCTAGTCCATCTTGGGTCAACCTTGGGTGCTAAGCTATCATGAAGGCAGTCCTTACTCTCTATTTTATTAATTGTGGTATGATAGAATGAGGGGAGTCTACAAGAGACAAGCAAGGCAGCTGGTGCTATAGATTCTAATTTTAGCCTTTTACATCTTTGATTTGACTTGAGACTATAGGCACCTTTGGCTACTAGTGAAATGTCAACTTTGGATGGACAAACAGAAAAATAGAAAGAAACTCTGAGTCAACCAATATGTCAGACCCACTTGGGGTTTACTACAGGAGCACAAACAAAAGTGAAACTCTTGCCTACTTTTGTCTGATACATTATTTTAAGGCAGGAGAATAAAATTAGGTGAGCTACTTACCCAGCATCGGAACTGTTCCCACAGAGTAAAGGTTCCAGCATGCCAGGAACTATGTAAAAATTTGCTAGAAAAGTTTGAAGAGGCAGGAAATGAATAAGGTAGATTTAAGTAAATGAGAGAATAAGGTTACACTGTTCTAACTAACCCAGCAGAAACAGTTATTGATTTTAGCTCATATAAATCTCTTCTGACAGCAGTGAAATCTGGTCAGGATTCTTTCCCATTAATTATTTTCCCATATATATTTAAAAATGAAAAGTGCTACATACAGACTTCAATGCAATGTTCTTTTCACCTGAGTCCCACTCGCACTGCAGATCTGTATGTCATGTTCTGGTACTCAAATCAAAGGGCTCTAAAGGGGAGTTTTCTGAGATCTTCACTCTTTTGTACGATTTTATCCTTTTATCTTTACAACTTCTCTTTACCAAAGATAAACTGAAAATCTTCACTGAGCACTGGTTATCATGTCCTGTTTTAAGTCAGAGGGCATGTTCCCCTTTCCCGTATGTGTCCCTGAAATCCTCTTTGCAACATTTGTTAAGGCTACTTAACTGCTTTCATTTCCTCAAGAGGGTCATTACACATTTGTCAAAACCCATAGAACGTATGACACAAAAAGTGAACCCTATGTAACTATGAGCTTTAGTTAAAAATAATTTATCAATATTGACATATCAACTGTAACAAATGTACCATACTATGTTGGAAGTTAATAGGGGAAATTGTGTATGAGGGTGGGGGCAGGAGAGGGGATGTACATGAGAACTCTGTACTTTCTGCTCAACTTTTCAGTAAGCCTAACACTGCTCTAAAAATGAAGTCTATTAACTAAAAACAAATAAACATTGTATAATAGCAGAAAAAAAGAGTGACTAACAGGGATACTGCTAACTTCCCCCCATTGTTTTATAGAAGTACCACTACAGCAGTAAGACCCAGGTGCTCTGGTTCCTGAAGTGAAATTGCAAAAACTCCTTAACTGAACAGGATCAAACAGTGACTTAGAGATGACCTGACTCCCTGGCCCACACTGATGACCAAGGCCTTAGTGGTATCAAGAAGGCTCATTATGTATATTCTGAACTAAATGCTTACACATCTCAGGTCACCTAGCCAGGGGGAAAAAAGGATTTCTATCAAGTTTCTAACCCGGATTTTCAAAGCAAAACTTGAGGGATACATGTGAAAAAGATACAAAGTTTCATTTTTGCTTTTAAAGGGAGGGAAAAGAGGGTGAGGGAGAGAGGGCCGATGCCTGAGAGCTTCTGAACACAATCCACCTCGAGGAAAGGGAGTAAGTTCACAAGGCTACCCCCAGCCGTCCTGGCCTTCCTTCCCGGCCCCAAGCACTCTTTAAAGCCCAGCGGCGGCTTCTGACCATGCGAACAGGAGACGGACCTTTCTTCCTGCTCCTGCAGAGAAGGGGCCACCTACTTTTATTGTTGATGTACTCTTCCCAGTCAAAGCCTTTGGTGCCGTTCTCAAGATAGCTCTCGTTGAAGTTTATGGGCCACACCACACACTTGTTTCGCAGGTTTCCCATGAAAAGCTGCAGTCCGATCAAGGCAAAAACACTCAAGCAGAACACCGTCAGGATCATCACATCTGACAGCTTCTTCACGGACTGAATTAGGGCACCCACAATGGTCTTCAGGCCTGAGGGGAGAGAACCCCCAGAATCAGAGTCACCCCACAGCCCTCCCCGCCTCCCCCAGCCTTTCTCTCAGCCACGGCTCCTGCTCCTCCCCACAGCGCCACCCTTGAAACATGGCCATGTCCTCTTAGACACCATTACAGTAACAGTGGCTCAGCGATGTTAGCAAGTTTCCCAGAAGCATCCATATTGAAGTCAATACTTTTTAAAAAGAAAAAGCAAGTTCCTTCTCCAACATGTGGCTCTTTCCTCCCTGGAAGTACTTTCCTGTCTCTGCTTCTCAGCTCCTCAGATGAGTCAGGCTCTTCCTTGCCTTAGTGTGTCCACACATGCTGTCCCCTCTGCCTGGAAGTCTTCCTTCCATTCCCGCGTCCTTCCTGACTAATTCCTACTCATCAGCTGGTCTTGGCTTAAATATCAATTCCCCCAGAAAACCTTCCCTGGCTTTACAACTCTTCTCCATCCCATGCTATGACCATTCTAATAGCGCCTTGTACTTTCCTCTGTAGCACTTATCACAGTTATAATTAACTGTTTATGTCTGGCTCGTTCACTGCTGTATCTACATGGCTCAGCCCGCAGAAGGTACCCGGTAAATTTCAGCTGAATAAACAGTATCAGGAACTGAGGAGGCTTCCAGGTTGGAAAGAGAACTGTTGGGAAGCTAAAAAGCCAAAAATAAGTGAGACAGTACAAGAATATTTTCCCAAGAGCTTTGGAAATGCCCATGTACTGAAACAGTTAATTATCAATCCAGTATTTATGGTTTGTCTTTCCATTCAAATGTACCTTCTCTGTATCACATACATGCCCCGTTCTCTACAACTGACCTTTTTTTCTGTCCTAGATGAAAAACAAAATTAAAAAAAAACGTACAACCCACTTGAATTTGGGGTATAAATGCAAGCCTCTGGTTCAAACTGAAATCTGCAGGCTGATTCTTAAGCGCACAGGGAGAGATCAGTGATGGGAGACAAAGAAAAATATGGTTATGGGTTTGTGATGTTTGGATCAAAACTGAGTCCACATGTGGTTCTCCTGGGCACACCCAGACATCAGCTACCCCTCAGACATGGCTGAAAAAGCCCTGTGCACTCCTGGGGTGCCACAGCCTCAGGACGGGTGGAGGCAGACACAGAGTCTTGACACACAGGCCTCAGGAGGGATCTTACCTCTAATCTACTTCTGAAGGCAAGGATATCGGACTGAAATTCCACATAAGTGTGAGCCTGGGTAGATAATTACTAATCTTAATCAAGTTACACCACTTACTTGTGTGATCTGAGAGATACACCTAACCTCTCGGAATCTCAGTTTCTTCATCTGTAAAATGGGGGTAATTACAGTTGAATATCATAGGGCTGCTGTGAGGATTAAGCATGACTCATATAAACATCTAACACTGCACCTGGTACACAGTAAGTGACTCAAATATTAACCACTCTTGCCTGAACCTTATCTAGGAAAAGGTATTTATGATACCAATCTCATTTGGGTTGTTGTGAGGTTTAAATGAGATGTATCTTTTCACTTGCAACCAGATGTGTTCAACTAATACACCAATCATACATGGAGCTCCTCACCTTTCTGGGGATGGATCTGAACACTCACAACCAGCTGGTTTAACATCTCTTCTCCAGAAAACAGATGTCACTGCTAAAGAAATCTGTAAACATGAGTCCAGAAAGCTTAAAAAAAAATTCAAGTGTTTTGCTTTGAAGTCTGAGGCTTAGATCAACTCCTTGGTGGAGTTCTTTCAGCTTTCAAGAAGTTTAAAGTAGAAACTTAAGGTGGAAATGGTATAAGTTGCTTATACTTCACAAGGGGCTCAAAGAAACAAATCTTAAGCAAGGATGATCACTAAGTAACACTAACTATGGCCATCTAAAAATTTACCCTCTAAGAGTCTCATCCAGATGGTTAGGAGAAAATTAGAGGAAGGCACAGGAAGAAGAAAGGTGATTTAATTTAATGTCTGTAAGTGAAGGGAAGCTCACAGTTACTCAGTAATATTAAGTGTAACCGGGCACCGGATTATATACAGGCCTCAGCCAAGACTCTGCCTCCTTCTGTTAGGGTTGATAATTGCGAATAACCGTACTGGCAGACATCAATGCCAATTTATGGAGATGACGCCATCGACGGTTTTCGTAAGCTCAAGCTCCACAGTCTTGCCAGGAGTGGCTGCCACGTACTAGTAAACGCAGCCAAGCAAAAGTGCTCCCCCTGCTACCAGCAACACAGGTCAAAAAAAGTGAGATGCATGCAAGAATGGAGAACGCCACTGTCCTGGCGGTGCAGATATGCTGTCTTGCTCACTCTGCGGGTTCATAGCACCACATACCAGAACAGGCAAGAAAACCGACTATCCAAAACAGAGCAGAATGCTCCTTCATATGACTCCTACACAACAGAGCGTGCGACAGAAGCCACGTGGGGGCAAATTGGACAGCGAGAACTAGTGGAAAAGGCTGACGTTAACTAGTATCGGGACGAGCCTGAGCAGAAGCAGTTAATACATTTACTACAGAACAAGAAAAGACAGCTGGACCCAGTATACAGAAAGGTCAGCTACCAGAGAAGAAGCTGGACACTTAAGGAATTTTGAGAAGCAGGTGTAGCCGCTGTCATGGAATTTTACTCCATTCTATTGTCCCAAGGCATCACTGAACTTCCTGTCACCTTTCCTGATGCCCGGCTATCCCCTGAACAAATGAACAAAGGCTGCTTATGTGCTAAGTCCAAAGAAATCAGCCATGCCTACTGGGTCAAGAGCTTCCCATGCTGATGCCATGTTATAAGCAAAGTAAATCTGTATTTCCTAGTTCATGGCTCAGGTTGAGAAATTATCACTGGTTTGAAGCAGCATGAGCTAATTCTCCTGCAAAATTAATATCAGCACAGGCCTCAACAGCAGTAACAAGCAGTTCTCACAACAGGGGAAGGAACAGCCCCAGCCCCACACTCTGGCTTGGTCCACACAAGTCCTGGGGTAAAGTTGCACCAGGTCAACTTTCCTACTGCAGATTCAGTCCTCATGGTGATGGTGCTTGGAGGTTCTTCAGATCAACAGTAATGTGGGAGAGATTTGGGGGCCACAGATTTATTTACTCAGAACCAGATTCATATCACAAACTCTGACCAAAACCAAACTAGCTATCTGAGGTGGGCCTGTGAGTCCCCAGAGCTGTCCCACTTGGGACCACTGTGGTCAACTTCAGCTGTCCTGTCTGAGAAGCAATGTGGAAAAAGGAGAAATACAAAAGCAACTGGACTGATAACTAGAGTATTTTAAAAGAAACAATGAGCCTGAATATTTAGTCTTAAAACACTTTCTATCCCCCTTTACTCTGCAGCAGAAATCGCCACATTCATAATGAGCACATTTAGAGAAAATGCTTTCTTTGTGAATATCGGGGTGGGAAGGAGCAGAGCTTCTAATTTCCCTGCTTCTTCTCTGATACCACAGGTAAAGAGAGAGATGAAGGTAACAGAAATGAAAGCAGAGAAGTAAAAAATCCAAGAGAAAACTAATCAAGAAATGACAGCTCTTAAGAGAGCAAAATGCCAAACAGAAGAGAAGTAGTGCTTTGGGAGCCGTTTAGATGATGGAAACAACAAGGGACGGGCAGTGAGGTTTCATTTACACCACTAAGCACTACTCTACGAAAACCCTGAGACACCTGCTTCGAGATGGCCACCCTATCCCTGGGGCATGTTGGTCCTGTGGCACATGGTCAAAGCACGCAGAAGACGAAACTTCGGACAAAGTCACTTAAAAGTTCATTTTTGTGCCCAGATAAACACAGAGTGAAAACGGTGTTAAGACATATGACTTTCTACATAGAATATTTCAATGTCAAGTTCAATCTGGCAAGTTCCAGATCAAAGAACACTTTAAAAGGGTCTTTTCCTACAACTGACCCTTTAGCACAGTTTGCGTGAACTGTTCTTCGAGTCGAGTCCTCTGAAGCAAAAGGGAAACCATGAATGACAGGCATCCAGGTCTTGAGTTAGCAAATAAAAAGGGTCAGAATGTGGGTTTGGTCGTTCCTAAACCACAAGAAGGCTCTAAGTCAAAGCATCTCTTATGCAAAAGGCTAGAGCTAACAGATGCACTGTACTCTCCAATCTTCAGGGAGTCCTGGCTGCCCTGACACATTCAGAGCATCTACCAAAGATGCTAAGAGGGAGGACAGCGTCAGCCCAGCTGAGCTGGGCGGGTGCTCAAGGGAAGGGACAACTCTCATAAAGGGAGTTGAGAGCTTTGTGCGATCTTACAGGTCCCATGTGAGTTCCGTGGTTGCTCGCACTCCTGTTTTTGGCAGCTTCGGCAGAAGCCTATAATCAAACTGGGAGAGGCAAGAGGAGAAGACAAAGAGAGCAGCAAATCCACTGAAGTGGCCCATAAGAAAACGTGGTCTGCAAAGCAGCGGTTTTTATGAAGAGGGAATCATGGCCCAGCTCTACAACAGTCGGGTCAAAATGACTTAGATTTTCAATCAAGAGATGGCCCAGGTCTACTGACTCACACACTGGTGTTCCCACCCTGGAAAGAGACCTGGGTAACAGGCAGGTGGGAACAGGACAATAGTCCTGTACAAGTAGAATGGGGAGCCTTGGGATTAAAAGTCACACTTTAATTCAAGTACCAGTTATACCGTTCACTGATAATGATCTATCACTGGCTTTATTACCCCTTAAAGTTGTTTTCCAAAGCCTTCCAAAGTCAGCTCAGCTGAGGTTTGTTTCTCGAAACAGGAATCCAAGAATCTATTTCAGACTGAAGCTGATGTTCAAATCACCCCACAAACCCTTTGTGTGGGTTTAGGTTTCTCCTTTATCATAATAACTGCTGCTGCTAAGATGATTTATGGAGGACTACTATGGGCCAGGCACTGTGTTCATACATGTATATTTATAATCTATAACATAAAACTAGATATTACTATGTATCTATAAAACTAGATTATTAAGGATAAACAACATGACATTAGTCAAGAGTCATCCTGTAGAGATGCTGTGGTCAGAAGTGATCATCAAGCAGAGACAGAGACAGGAACTGAGAGCCAGACCAGAGACAGCATCTGCTGCCCCAGTTAGTGAGCAGAGCGCAGCTTTCCAAGTTAATTCTGGAAGAGAAGCTCTGAGATCACAAGAACATAAAGAGACAGATGCCTTGCGGAGTACGCTGAGGGGAGTGAGCAGAAAACATGGGGCCGTATTTAAAAGAGGCCAGAGGAGGAGAGACCAAAGGAAAATGAAAGTGAAGATCTGGTGCTCCAGGTGTCTTAAAACAATAAGACAAGGCCTGCCTAAGGGTTAGGCCACCATCAGCGGGCTGCATGAGGCTGCCTGGAGGAAGGGCTGGGTTTTCTGTCAAAAGGATTTAAAACAGCTAGGAACTAAACCTTGATAAGTCAGGGTTATAGTTTTTGTTTTTGCCAAGAAGAGTATACTCCAACTGACACCCAGCCTCTGGTTGATAAGTTGTAAGCTACCACTGCTAAAAATAAAGGAATTCATTTTTAATAGGGCTGTAATTTACTGGCCCACTTCATGGCCTAAATTTATAAATGGAGAAACTGAGGTGTACCTTCCTTGGGGTTCTCAGCAAGCCACATTCTAAGTCTGCCCTCTTTGGGAGTCCACTTCTGTGCTTCCCTCTCTCTGTATCTGCTATGTAGATAATGTGGAAAGAGGAATCCTTCCGTTTCAGCCACAAGGGCAAGAGCCCTGTGATGCCGGGGACACGAGGCCTCTGCTCTTCCTGCCCCTGTTTCTGCAGAACTACAGTGGGAAGCCTGGTCTCTTGGGGATCTTCCCTGGAAACTCCTGAATGCAACCAAAGTCCAATCAGCAACAAAACCGTCCTGACTTCTGCCTTGTTACTGCCAGTGATATTTTAGTTAAAAGACCACTAACTAAAATATCTTTCCTCCCAGATTTTAAGACTGGGCTTTAGAAAAATAGTTAAGTATTACCTGGTAGTAAGGATTTAAATTAAATTAATGGATCTTATCCTGAGGGCCACAGATGGGCTTGGGGAGGGCAAGTGCTTTGTGAACTTTCATCTGATTCTCAGAAGGATCCAAAACCTTCAAGAGGTTAAGAATCACTAGGCTAGCTCTCAAGAATTAAAAAGAAAAAGGCAAAAATTTTATTTTAAAGAGACTGTCAATTAACTACTTCTCAATCACCCACCGATTCCCTTTTTTTCTCCTGAAGTTTCTGTCCTTTTTGTGTGCCCATGCGTTTTGATGAATCTTATCTTACCTTTGATTTTTTTTAACAGCACCTGTATAAGCTCTCACTGGGACTTATGTTTGAGAATGGTCTCTGAATGTATGTGTAGTAGATGTCTACTGGTTCTTATTCTAGTGAAACAGGCAGCAACAGAATGTGATAGACAGTGATTATTAAAGTTCAGTTCACTACCTCCATGGCTCATACATTTGTCTGGAACACAAGACTGGTTAACTGGGTAAGGTCTCTTGTGCAATTAAATAATTCCACTAACACAGTAACAATAAAAGTACAATTTTTTGAATAACAAACATCCCATCAGCAAACCATGCGATAGGAAGCCTAGAAACCACAAGCAATGGAATGAGGGCGGATGTTAAAGTTACTGTAATTCCATGAGGCCAGGAAGCAAATGATTTATATTCAAAGAGACAGCTAGCTCCGTGACAATTTTTTCAGACATTGTGAGATCCAAGTGATTCTTATTAAACACGTGCTTTTTCAAAGCATGGATGGAATGGGGGCTGCATGCCTAACAAGCACTGTCAGAGAAACTGCCAATGGACCACAGAGCCGTCCCAGGGAACGTCTCTCAGGAAAACATGCAGAATGCAAGGCCATGTCAGCTGTGCTGATGCCAGTTCAAAACGTGGTGGATAAAACGAATGGAGGGGAAAGAGGAGATGAGAATAAAGTCAGTCTTGTGTTTAAAATTTCTCACCTGGAATTACAGAGATAGTTTTCAAAGCTCGGAGAACCCTGAATGTTCTCAGCGCTGAGACATTGCCCAGGTCCACAAACTCTGTCACATATCTGTAGTAAGGGAGGTCACGCACAGACACAAATGACAAACACAGACACAAACACGAACACGAAAGGAAAAAAACAAAACCACAACAAAACAAAAAGTACAGTACGTCACGTCAGGGCCCTAACCCCACACCTAACACCAACCCCGGGCCATCTTACCTGGGATTACCGAAATAGTTTTCAAAGCCCTCAGTACCCTGAAAGTGCGTAGAGCTGAAACATTGCCTAGGTTTACAAACTCTGTTATATACCTGCAGAATCAAACCAAAGGTAACTTGTAATGCGACCACTGGGCGAGGGTTTGAGGATGGGGGTAAGAAAGGGTCTTATATACAAGCTATGATTTCACTTTTTTCCTTGAAAAAGAAAGTTGCAAAATACAAACACTTAAGGAACACATTTTTTTTTTCAGTTGGGCAAGGAGAATTCAAAAGTGTATCTGAAAGAAGTGATACCACCAGAAACTGCCTGGGGCTTACTCTCTTACTCAGCATCGTGATGTGCAGATCCCAATCAGAATGACAGCTCTCAGTCAATTCACTTTTTTTTTTTTTTTTTAGTATAAAGGAAGGCTAGGAGGTATCAAAGGCTTATGTCTCCAAGTTTTGTGAACAATTTCTTAGGAAAAGGAGACAAATTTCTGTACCAGGAGCCCCATAAAACCAAACCTACATTAAAATAACTCCCTAGTTGACAATGGCAAAAATGCCTAAGTGTCTCCATGTATGACTTTTCCAAGAGCTGTATGCGTATCTTTGCAGTCACGCCTACAGATGAAGCTTTAGCCCACGACATACAAAAGCAGGGCTTAGGAAAAATCCAGATCATGAGATCAGAGTGAGTATCGTGTTATGTGCTCATTTAATCACCAGCTCTGTGCCTAGCAAGGACACTTAAATTTTAAATGAACACCAATGTGTATTCATGATGCCGGTAAGCTAGAAATTGCCTTAACATAACAGAAAGTCAAAGTTCCAGTTTCAAATATTCAATGCATATCATTCATTCACATTTTACAGTTGAAATACATCTTTCTATCTGATGCTCAGACCCATACATGTACAAATGCACTCAATCTCTGACACATCGTGCACACACACACACACACACACACACACAATCTATACCCCCTACCAAATCACAAAGCACTTTCCCAACCTGAAAATAAAAATAAAGTCTGCTATAACTCTTCTACCACCAGCTAAGCTTCCCAAAGACATATATTTTCATTGTTACAGCAACACAAATTACGGAGAGCAGCTAGCATACCAACGCGGAGTTACACTGCTCCCTAGTAACTAACCGTAGTTTGAAGTTCTGGTCAGTAATTCTTTAGGAAGTGACCAGATTGGATACTAGGTTCATGTTTTGACTCTAAAATGTGCTCTGAAGCCTTCAACATCTGGATAGCCTCCTGAAATTACATATGGTTTAACATACCCAGGAAACTGATTTCCAGCCTAAGGTTCACACTTCAATAATCTAAAGACTTCACCGAGGCCCCCCTAGTGGCAAGTGTGCAAACCTTGGTCAGTGTTGTAAGGGAGAATAAAATATGATGGCGTGCTGATGGGAAATCACTTCCTACCTTCTCTCCTGTTTATAAAGCCTCTGTTCACTTTCCCCCACACATACATGTTGTCACTGCCCGAGGCACAAGAGGCTCTCATGGGCAAGAATCACAGGCATAAGCCCATACCACCTCACACGGTTATCCGTTAATTCTTCATACTGTGTCCACAAACTGCCACTTACAAACACTGTCATGCAAACACTCCCGGGAGTATAACCACACACACACAATGACACTCAGAACACCAATAAAGTAAGCAGAGAACTTACGCCATCATGATGACACTGAAATCTAACCAGTTCCATGGATCCCGTAAAAAGGTAAAGCCATCTATGCAGAAACCTCTTGCAATGATTTTCACTAGTGATTCAAATGTATAAATCCCTGTGAACGTGTACCTGTCAAAGAAATGGATATCTTGAGGTAATTTCTGAACAGACAGAAATTTAAATGAATCTTTTAAGATAACACTTGCCAACATGTGGCTTCAACTAATAGAGACAAAACAGGAGAGGCACAGCCAACACAGCAGAAAGGAAGAGAGGAAGAGAAAGGGATGCTTCAAATGAAACGTACTGAAATGCACAAACCAAGAACTTTGTAATGTACTGGTCCCAGGAGTACTGCAGAGGAACAGCTCTGTACTGCCATCTAGTATGTGCTCATTCTGAAGCAGGCAAGGAGGCCCCAGAGCTATTTTTAAATTGAGACAAGTCAAAAAGAAAGGGAAAGCTAATGTTGGAGAAGAAGGCAGTATCACAGGGAACTGAGGGAACAAGATGGTGCTGGGGCAGCCGGTCAAAGGCACTGGCTAACACAGGAAAGGGCAGAGGGAGGGGAGTAACTCCCAGAGCATACTTTCTCTTTCCAGGGTTGGCGTCTAAGGGTATTTCTTAAATTCCACATGTAGCCTCACCCATCTCTGTGACTTAAAAAGTGGGCAATAATCTTTTTTTTCCTTGATGGATCAATTGTGCAATGCAAGATTCAGTGACTAAAGACCTTTAAAACAAGCTAGCAGACAAATAAATAAATGAGTTACTTACTCCACATTCTTCGACCAGTCAGGAGGGTTACTAAAAGTCATGAATACACAGTTGGTCAAAATAGTGCACATAATGATCATGCTAAATACTGTAGAAAAGAGTCAAGGGAGAATACACAAAATCTGGCCGTTTCTTACCCTCAGGAAGCAAACACATTTCCTATTGGTATCACAAGAGTTAAATCAGTAACCTGAAAGGAGACAAAGCACAGAGTGGAGGAAAAAGGGAGGTGATAATGAAAACTGTGGTCACCACCAGGAACCCAGAATGCCACCACAGGTATCCATACCCGGTCAGCGAGTGCAAGTGGACACAGCAGGACAGCCACTTTCTTCCCACCGGGTTGTCACCGTTCTCCTCCTTTTGGAGAAAACATTTCTCCCTTTCACCACATATGCCTCTAAACACCTCTTTGCCCAGGAATTGGAAATCTATCATCAGTCTACCAGATGCCAAAGCCATCAGGTGACGAAACAAATTAAATCTAATCTATAATATTCACTAGTCACTTATGGTTAAACTACTTATCTTGCACAACCAGCTATTTGGAAATGTGCGTGTAGTTAATGATTTCCTTTCTTCCTTAGTCCTCCAAAGGGCTGACTGTCCTTGTGCGGCAAGGCAACAGTCAATGCGTGTTGCATTTGTCCAGCTGTGGTACGCTGAGGAAGGATTTCAAAGACATCTGCACCGCCATGCTCCTAAGAACCAGGTAAATGAAGCAAATTCATCTGCTCATTCCTGGAAATGTTCACAGGTAGTGGATCATTTTGTTGCCATTTCAATTCTATCTCTTATCTTTCTCAGCCCTTTTTGTTCTTGTCTACTGAGAAAAATTAAACTCCTTTAGGTCAGCATGAGCTATTCCAACTCAAACTGTCACTTTACAAGCACAGAGGCCATATCTCATTTGTTGCTAATTCACTCTCTCTTGCGAACGGCATTCACCATCTTCATCCTACTAGTGGAGTTCTAAAAGGAAAAAATACTTCTTACAGCTGGATGTTTTTTCCTTCACAACAGCTGGATGTTTTTTTCTTCACAACAGCTGGATTTTTCTTCAGGGACTAATCGCATGTTCGGGTTACAAGAGAAAAAACACCATCTTCTGATCCAACAGAAAGGGAAGAAGTCCATTGTGAATTATTTATTTCCTTGTAAACCTTTAGATTTCAGAACTATGTTGCTTGTAAACCACAGATTCCAGACCCAGTTGCTAAATTCTTAGTGTTGATAAAATGTGCAAAAGCTTAGCAAAATGATTTACGAAGCAGCAACCGCTGGTTTCCTCATCCTGCTTGGAGGGTACAAAACCCTTTGGAGCATGGGACTAAGTACTGTCAAATTAAATACCAACCATGAACATTTAAAGTCACTATGCAAGGTTGTTAAACCCATCACATAATTTTTCATCTGTCATATGCTCTCCTGTGGTAATAAGATATAAAAGTCAAACCACATGAATAAATTGGCATTTTCTGTTTAAGGGGAGCAAAAATACGAGAAGAGATTCACATCAATCCAGCAACCTAGATCTAAACCTCTGTACCAAGGAGGCTACTTAATCTGAGAAATTATTTTAGATACTGGTCTCATTGTTTAAGAAATCAAAAGCATTTAAGGCAGAACTCTAAAATATTCATTCGATTGTTTGTAACTCAAGTAGCTTTTCAAAACTTCTAATATGGATTTTAATACATTACAAAACTGAATAATCTAACTCAGTATGAAATTTCTGAAGTCTGAGTGCTTTAAAATGTAAGACTTCAGTAAGAGGTTACCATCTTAATTCGTCCCTCTTAATGATACCTGCAAAGTTCCAGACTCCCATGATATCATCCTAAGAAAAAAGAATCTGCTGAAACTTAGCTCAGGATTCAGCAGAAGTGCGCTCTTAAAGCTTCTGATGGACGGGACAGTCAACTACACTATTGATAAAATACTTAATATACAATTAAGTTGTCAACACTCAGAAACATGTGCCAGTGACCATGCAGCCGCTGCACCCACTCCACATTTGCAGAAAAGGATATGAATGTATCAAAATTTTAATAGCTATTCTTCTTATCAGGTTAAAAGGACTTAAAATGTACAAGGCAGGCGTGGCACTAAATCTGAAGAGAGTTTTCCCTCTGTTTAATACTACAAAGGTCTGTGGAGAAAGAAAAAGAGAAATTATTAAAGCATGGGAATTAATCACCACATGAGACAACATTTTTCTAGGCAAGAAATAAATAAACTCAAATGTACTCATAAGTTTTACTTCCCAATTTGATATGTAAGGCAAGAACCCTTAAGGCAATATATCTCTCCTTCCCTCACCCCCCTCCTCCACTCTGCCCTAGATTATATTACATATAGGTGACATTATCTTAGCAGTTTTACAGAATAAGCTTTTCTGTCAGAAACAAGCCATCTGAATTATACCTATTTCTGCCAGCTCTGGACAAGATACTGAAGTTTATTAATTTAGGATTTATTCACTCAACAAATCAACAAATGTTTACTCAGTGCCTACTGTGTGCCAGGCAACATTCCAGATTCTGGGGAAATACTAGTGCACAAGGCTAATCAAGTGTGAGGAGTGTGTATTCTAAGTGGGGAGACAGACAATAAGTAAAAAAAACATCATTAGTAAGTAAGTTACAGAGAATGTGCTAAGAGCTATGGACAAAGGAGGGGAGATCTGGAGTGCTGGGGTCAGAGGCAGGTGAAGGGAGAGAGGACAGTTTTAGAAGGTGGTTAGGGTAAGCCTACTGAGAAGAGAGATTTGAGCCAAGACTTGAAGGCAGTGAGAAGAGTTCATTACACCAATATTTACCTCCCAAGTCTACTCTATTTGGCTTTCAAGAGTCTTCCTTCTAAATAATTTTTTTTAAAAAAAGGACACAAATGAACTACTTATTATTTATAACTTAGATGATTGATTTATTGAATATGTGTAAGCACATTTGACTGTCCTTTATGACTGGATTACTGCATTCTGTTGATTCTTATTTTGTGGTTGGCTTTATTCCATTGATAACTATGTCAGTTTAAAAAGCTAAAGCTCTAATCTGTTCTTAGAAACAATGATCAGTACCTATATGTAAACTAAAAACACCATGTGCAGTATATTGTATATCTGTATTTACATGCAATATAATGCATATGTGCAGTCAAACTGTAATAAAACTACTAATAAAACTGAAAAAGGAAAAAAAAAAGTCTTCCTTCTCAGCCCTGCCAAAAGCATTCAACGACATTTCCTAGCATGAATCTTCCTGTCTTGCCAAACTAGGGCATGGTTACAGTAATTCATACTTTGGCCTTTACTCACACTGTTTGCTCATCCTACCCAGATTGCCTTTTCTCGTCTCATGAATTCAATTCCATCAAGATATTTCTGAGCATCTATTTTGTGCCAAGCATTGTGCTAAGCTCGCAGGATACAAGGTTGAATGAAACTGCACTTTCAGGGAAGACATCTACATGAACTAGTAACTGTGATGCAGGGTAAGCACAAAGCTCAGCAACAAAAATATGTGTGATGTATGAGAGGCAACAGGAGGGAGGGACTTTTCTCCCCTTGGGTGCGGACTGCAAGGTAGGCGAGTGAGCTGGGAGGTGCTCTCAAAGGAAGGTAACTAAATGTTTGGAAGGGATTTTAAAGGACAAGTGGCAATTAAGAGATATTAATTGGACTGATAAAGGGGGAAGGGTTGGCAAGGGAAAGGAACAGCAGACAATGTATGAAGGCACAGTAGCATGTAACTGTGGGTGTTTTCAGGGAATTGACAATTCAATGGAGGGCAGAACAGACAGGGGGAGCAGCAGGCGGTGAAGCTGCAGAGAGATGCAGGGGCCACTAGACTGAGTTCCTAAGGGCACAAGGCCAGAGGCCCTAGCAACTCACTGTGCGGGTGAAAAAGCAAATGGTCAAATACTAGCCATTTTAAGCAGGTTTTTGTTTTTGTTTTGTTTTTTAATTTAAAGCAATAATGGTCATAATCATTAAAAAAAAAAAAAAGAATGGAAGACAAGTTCCATCTCATCACCCAAAGACAGACTTTGCTGTTTATGTGTCTTTTCTTGTGTATCTTTTCAAAACTCTTCTGTATAAATATATAAATAGAGCCTTAAAAAGACTCCTCTCTCTCTCTCAAGTGGGATTGTACTATAAATACTTTTCTGCACCTTGCATTGAAAAATGAACCCCCACAAAGAAAAGCCCAGGACCAGATGGCTGCACTGACGAATTCTACCAAATGTTTAAAGAAGAATTAATACCAATCCTTCACAAATTCTTCCAAAAAAAATAGAAGGGAAGGGCATACTTCCCAACTCATTCTGTAAGGCCAGCACTGCTGTGATACAAAACCAGACAAAGACATCACAAGAACAGAAAACTATAGACTAATATCCCTTATGAATATAGATACAAAGCCTCAATAAAATACCAGCAAATTTGGCAGCATATAAAAAAGGGATCACACACCACAACCAAGAGGGATTTATCCCAGAAATGCAAAGATGGCTTAACACATGAAAATCAATCAACTTAACACAACACGTTAATAAAACAAAGGACAATAACCACATGACCGTCTCAATAGATACAGCAAAAAAATTGACACAATCAACACTCTTTCATAATAAAAATGCTCAACAAACTAGAAATAGAAGGGAACCTCCTTAACCTGATCAAAGGCATCTATGAAAAATCCACGGGTAACATCACATTTAATGTTAAAAGACTAAAAGCTTTCTCCCTACAATCAGGAACAAGACAATCCACAGAATGGGTGAAGGTATCTGCAAATCACGAATCTAATGAGGGCTTACATTTGATATCACTTATATGTGGAACCTAAAAAATTCATGTATATATATATGAATCACTATGCTGTACACCAGAAATTAACGCATTGTAAATCGACTATACTTCAATAAAATAAATAAATTATGAGGATTTAGCAGCCAGGATAGATAAATACTTGCAACTCAACAGTAAAAAGTAATAATAATAATCCAACTTAAAAATGGGAAAGGATTTGAGCAAACATTTCTACAAAGTAGATTTACAAATAGCCAATAGGCACATGAAAAGATATTCAACATTATTAGTCATTAGGGAAATACAAATAAAACCACAATGAAATACCACTTTACATCTATGAGGATGATAATAATTTTTTTTAAGAAAGAACATGGAAAATAACAAATGTTGGCAAGAATATAAAGAAATTGGAACTCTCATATATTACTAGTGAGAAAGTAAAATGGTTTAGCCACTTCAGAAACAGTTTGGCAGTTCCTCAAAACTTAAACATTGAGTTACCATGTGACCCAGCAATTCCACTCCCAGCTATATACCCAGAACTGAAAACAGGTTCACACAGAAGCGTATACACGAATGTTCACAAGAGCATTATTCAAAATACTGCAAAAGTGAAAGCAACCCAAACACCCCTCAACTGACAAACAGGTAAACAAAATGTAGTATAAATCCATATAATGGGATATTATTGTCTTAAAAAGACTGATATTCTGATACATGCTACAACATGGATGAACATGGGAGACACTACGCTAAGCGAAATAAGACAAACACAAAAGGACAAATACACATGATTCCACTTACATGAAGTACCTAGAGTTAACAAAGTCACAGAGACAGAAAGAAGAATAGAATTTATCAGAAGCTTAGGGTAGGAGGGATGGAGAGTTATTGTTTAATGGATATAATTTCTGTTTGGGATGATGAAAAAGTTGTGGAAATGGATGGTTGTACAACGTGGTGGATGGATTTCATACCACTGAATAGTGCCCTTAAAAATGGTTAAAGTGGTAAATTTTATGTTATGTATATTTCACTGCAATAAAAACTATGTGCAGTTGACCCCTGAACAACATAGGTTTGAACTTTGCAGGTCCCCCTGTACTTGCACATTTTTCAGCAGTAAATGCTGAATACTAGTTGATCCACAGTTGGTTGAATCTGTGGCTGCGGAACCACAGATACAGAGGAACTGCAGGTACTGAGGGACCACGGGTGTGGGAACCGCCCATACTAAGGGCCGACTGTAAGTTATACACGGATTTTCAACTGCACTGAGGGTCCATGCCCTTAGCACCTGTACTGTTCAAGGGTCAACTGTAATTTAGTACCTGAAAAATGCCTGGTATAGTGTTACTGATAAATTTTTTAAAATCAGCTTTATTCCAAGCAAATAATAGAATTAAGAAGAGTAATAGCTAAAAGTGGTTCCTAATCCTATCTGAACTTCAGAATGATTTAAGGAGTTTTTTGAAAAATACACGTATCTGGGCCCAGAAAAAAAGAAAGAAAGAAATTAAGTATTGATACATGCTACAACATGGGTAAGTCTTGAAAATTTTGAAAAGAATTCAGATACAAAAGGCCACATACTGCATGATTCCACTTATATGAAATGTTCAGAACAGGCAAATGTTGACAGAAAGTTGGTTAGTGGTTGCCCAGGGCTGGATGGACAGGGGGCTGGGGAGCCGCTGTTAACGGGCTTCTTTAGGGTGATGAAAATGTTCTGAAATTAGATAGCGCTGATGACTGCACAACCTTGTGAACAAAAAGCCAATGAGCTGCACACTTTAAAACAGTGAGTTTTCTAGCTCGTGAATTATCTCTCAATGAAAACAAAATACCACAAAAATAAGAACAAACAAAAAATGAACCATAGAAGAGGTACAAGACATAGAAGAAGGTCTATAGAATGATACCACAAACATCTATGTACCCACCCATTAACCCAAGAAATAAAGCCTTACCAATCCTGCTCCTCTCTGCACCCCTTTCCAAATACATCCCGCCTCCTTCTCACAGAGGTCAGCATTCTTTTGAATTTTGGTAATGAAGTCCCACTTTTTAATGATATATTTCCAATTACTCGGAGCTCCCCCTCTTCTGAACTCCTATTATATTCAGAGTTTGTGTCTCTCATTATTCTCCAAGCTCTTTTTTAACCCTTCCCCTCCCTTCCCCCCCTACTCCTAAAACTACGTTTCAAGCTCTTAAGAGAGCAGGAACCAATCTCACACTTCCTCCCACAGGTCCCATATAATGCTCAACCCAAGCGGTCCCAATAAATTTTTGCTGGCAGAGTTTTTAAAAGCTCTTGATCTCTCAACTTCTATTCTTTCCTCTCCTGATCTGGCAGAGCACGCCATTCTCTCCACAATAGAAAAGCAGGGCTGGTACTGAGCCACAGACACCGCGGACGCGCGCAGTGCCCCGTCCCCAGTGTGTGGGACTGCGGTGTGACGCTACGCCTCCTGCACGAGGAGGCACTGGCTCTGGTGGGGCGCGCTGCAGGGAAAGCCCGGTCCTGACGGCAAGAGGAAGTAGGAGACCTGGGGTTAGGCTGAGCGGGGGTCCAGGGCCGAGCTATGGCTCTTCCACAGTTTGGCTTCTCAAAGAAACAAAGAGCCCAGGACTTTCCTCTGAAGTACTTGTACTCCTCTGCGTTTCTATAGCAACTCCCTCTAGGAAAATGCTAAGCCTTTTAAATAACTTCCTCATTCAACCGCATATTCCCATGAAGTATGTGTGAAGGAGGGATCATTATCCTCTATGCATTTCACAAAAGCTCAGGAGAGGGACACCACCTATCAAAGGTCAGGCAGCAAGGAGCAGCATATTATGCCAAGTTTAGAGCCTCTTTACAGCTTCTGCTGTGCCAGATTGAGAGGCAATTCAGTGGCAAGACGGCAGAGGATGAACCTGGTGTGGGGGATGGATTCTCTGGTGAATGAGAAATTTGAGCCCCTGGGGCTCACTCCATAAAAGCCTAAACAACAATGGATGAAGCACTGGCCCATGTCCCAGGATCTAAAACCACCAGGCTGAGTCTTTACAGAGTCACCTACCTGCCTTAGAAGAAGACAGGCAATAGGATGTTTTAAAGTAACACGCTCTGCACCTTCCAAGTTCCTCTTTTAGTTTAGTCATGATGGAAAAATAGGTCTAGAGGAACCACTGAGGGATCTCCTACCTCAGAGTCAGTGCCTGCACAGGACCTAGCGTGGAGCAGGTGCTCAGTAAATGTCTGTGAACAAATGCTCGTGTGTCTGAGGTGAGAGTAAAGGAGAAGAGGAAAAAGAAATGGAAGACGTCAGGAAACTGAAACTGTTCGACCTTGGTTGAAGAAAAACTAGGAGGGAGCTAAGATTCTGAATTAGTACAGTGATGAGTTGGTAAGAAGGAGACCAATGGTCCTGAGGAAAACCAGGTCTCTCTAGTGAATTTAAAAACCATGGTTTCGTAGATACAAAGGGTTTCTTAAGGGCATTTTGTATGTGAAAGAGAAGTCTCATAATTAATTTGGATACTGAATACTACATACACAATAGTTTATCATCACTGCTTTCCAAATGTTTATATCCTATATCTTCATCAAGTATAAAACCAGGAAACCCTTCTTCTATTCCAAGAGAAATAAACATAGAGTTTACACTAAACCTCCTGAAATGAAGGTGAATTCTCCATACTCAAGGAACAAGTTGTATTACAAGAAAATGTACTTTTATTGTTAAAATAATCAGATTTATATATGCTTCATTTATATGTGGTTTTTCATAACTTCATCTTCTGCATAAAGCAAGATGGTGTTTGGACCAACACCAGTTCTCAGAGCGTAGGAATTCCCACTAACACTGGGGCCTGCAGTGCCTCTCTGAGAGGTGGAACAGTACACATTAGGGGCCAGGAAGCGGCTTCTTTTACAGGTAGAGTCAGACAGCAAAGGCCACAGGCCCCGTGCGCCATGCAGATCCTGCTGCAACAGCTAGACCTGCCGCTGGGGTGCAAACCAACCACAGACAACGCGGAAACAAGAAAGAGCAGCTTGGCTCCAACAAAACCTGATTTACGGGCAAGGAAGTTTAAATTTCATATAACTTTCACACATCACAAAATAGTATTATTCTTTTGACTTTCCCAATCATTTAAAAATATTAAAACCCTTCTTAACTCCTGGGCTGCACAAAAACAAATGGCAGAGCGGACTTGGGCCATGGGTTGAGCTGGCTGATCCCTGATACACACTAATACCAGTTCTCACCTAAGTCAGACTGGCTGCTTAAGAATGATCTGATTAGCTTTTTTTTCTTTTTTTTTAATGCAGATTCACAAGTCCCATTCCAGAGGTTCTGATTAAACAAGCTGCAGAGGAATCTGTGTTCACCAGGATTTGGGGACTGCCGTATCACCTGAAGGAGCACATGTAGGTTCTCCTTCACCTGCCTCTCCCTGGCTGTGTGGCCTGGGGGAGCCCCTGCAGCTCTCTGGATCTCATTTTCCTCCTCTATGCCACAGGAAGGCGGGCTGCCTGATGGGCAGCTCTGACGCCTGAGTCTGCGATTTAGAAAATACACAGAAGCATCAAGGTTAAGTGCAACAAAGTCCAAACCACACTTTTGAGGAGAGAGCCCACCGTTATTCATTCTTTCACAGTGTATCTTGGTAGAACTCTCCTGAATGTTATTTTGCTCCTTCAGGTGAAACTCTGTCAAGTCCAGGGTCAACAGTGCTTGATACCATCCTGACCACAACGCTCTACATGTAGGTGGCTGGGGACAGCATGGGGCAGTCCCACAGGCTGCCTCTCCCTGCCCTATATCCCCTACTTTTACCCCCTGTTCTTGGCAGAACCAGACTAGGGGAAAGAGAATGGACAGCAATGATTGGTGATGGGCTGACTTTTTAAAAATACATACAAAAGCATTTCAAAGCCAAGCGCTTGGCTGATTAAATTTCAATAATCATTGTTAAACTGCTGGTAAAAATCCAGGAAAGGAGACTGTCCCTTGGTCAACACTGTGCTCCAACACCAGACCCTTTAAAGCCCAGGAGGAGCGGGAAGGACAGCAAGCTTTGGATTCTTACAAGAATATTTCTTGAGCAACAATCACTTGGTACCCATGAAGTCCAATAATATTTTACCTAATCTGTCTTAAATTAGATCTTTGTGAAGTAAATGAGTTAAAAGGGAAATTGAAATTGAATTGTGGTTTACTGCCCAAGGGAAAATATCCGTTTATAACAACAGCCAGTGAATGCTTGTGCGCACAAGGCCCATGAGGAGCGTGGAACAGCTCTTAACGGGTTATGGCAGCGAGTATTAATGAACGTGTCATGCCGGCATAAAATGAGCCTGCTGAAAAGCACAGGCTTTTCATTTCTAATTATCAATGTGTGGCTTGGAGCACACGATGGAGGAGCTTTGCCATGGCTAACTCAGGGCAAGAGGTGTTCTCTTCGGGGTCTATGATAAGCAGAAGGGACCCTGTGCAAGGCCAGGTACGAGCACATTCATATTCATACCAAACAAACCCCAGCACACGGCAAGCACAACACCACAGCTGCACACAGCTACCCAGGCACTGCCTGCAGCCAGCTCATCAGCATTTCCCCACCCTCACTCCAGGACTGGATTAATTTATTAAATCATACAAAATGTATAAATTAAAATAAAAGGTGTATAAATATGAAAGGATGGTATAGAGAAGAGTACACGGTGCAGGGGTGGAGTATATCGCAGAACAGAGAGCTTCTTAGAGAAAGGTTTATTATCCAGCCCCTGGTTCGCTGTGGGACACAAGGCCCAGGAGAGCAGTCTCCACTCAGCCAAGTTCTCCCCCTCCTGAGAAGTCATCATTTCAAATAGGGCAAAGGTCATCTGTAGGCATCTGATGACCTTCTGGCTGTAATGAACACCTAGTGGCTCAGAGACCGAGCTAACCTACAAGGGGGCAGCTGGGAACCAAGATCCTTTGGCTCTACCTGGCTCTTCTACTGACGCTGACTTATGACCATCTCCCAGGTTTGGACCTGAGATCTTAACTGTTTTGACCTCTAGAATTGCCTGACCCTGTCATATTTAGCTGACTTCACTAGCCTTAAATTCGTGCTTATTAAACCTAACACACACACACATATACATATATATACACACACACGTTATTCTCCCAGACCTGTGTACCTCTTCTGAACGACTGGCCAGTGTGACTTATAATAGTTGTTAGCTCTTTCCTGCCTAACTATAAATTCTTAATTCTGGTACCTTCTGCCAGGGGCAAATCCTCTCTGCCTATTGGTTTCAGAGTGTGCACACACACAGAGAAGTACTCTTCAACCCAACAATAATAAATATAGCTGATCTGAAAAACAGCTATGACAGTGACAACAGAGGTAGCCAGCTGTCCACTAATTAACAGCGATCTGACATTCGCTTCCGAATGTACAGCAGGCACACGATATAAGCAACGGAGCAGGCAGCAAATAAATGTCCTTTCAAAATTTCCCTGTTTTAATAAAGAAAAACAATGCTGAATCTAAACAGAGTCTACCTCAGACTAGGAAGCTGTTCAGAAATAAATGACCTGCACTGTCAAAACGACTACACCACGTTTAAGGGGTCCTGATGCCTTTCTTCATGCTAATCTGCTCGGAGGGTCCCTCAAGTAAAATTACAATTATAGTCCCCGTGTGTCCCAGGAAAGGCTCCAGCAAAGGCACAACCGGCCCAAATCTCCAGAATCCCTGTGTCCTGGTACCCAGCTTAGAAATACTGAACTAAAAAGCAGGACGTCAGGATACAGGCAATTTTTTTTCCCTTTTGGCTTATGCTTCTGTTTGAACTATATGAATATACAGAGCCCTCATCTTCCAAGTCTCTATTCCACCACACTGAGGATTCAGCAAGAGAGACCTCTAAATCCCGTTTTTATTTTTCATTCCTTTTATTCACTGATAATTGTATCTATGAGTCTATTTGAAGGAATAATAACCGTTAGTATGTACTAAACATTTACTATGTGGCAGGCACGCTGCTGAGGCGCCTGGTATTGTAGCAGGTTGTCTCACAGCAACCCCTTGACGACGTAGGAATATGTTATAGATGATGAAATTACGACAGAAAGGTTAAGTAACTTGTCCGAGACCAAAAAGTAATTTAGTGGTAAAATTTAGAACTGAACCAAGGCAGTCTAACTCCAGAGCCTACACTCTTAATCATCATATCATGCTGCATTTTTTAAAAAGCTTCAGAACTACTTAGCAAATCCATCTCCTCACCTTACAGACAAGAAACCAAGCACAGGGCACCCTGCCCAAGCTAAGAGCGGGAATAGGAAAGTTACCGGCTTCCAATCCTGAACTCTTTTCGGCACAGCAGGCCACCTGATCCAACCCTCAGATCAATGAAGAGATCTCTTTTACTTAATACCTTTAACTCTGGCAAAAAGAAAAGCCCTTGCATCTGCCACAGAGATCACAGCAGCCATGGGGTATTTTCCCAAGTTAAGCTGGGTGAGGGTAACGCTAGCACCACGTCTGTCTGTGGCTTTGCTGTTTTCCATGTTTCTGCATACACGTTCTCATTGGTTTGCCCTTGTAACCCCATGGCCTCCAACCCACATTTCAAGCAGGTTTGACTCCCCCTTCCTGCCCACTTCCTGGTCACAGGAAGCCATACCTGGCAGGACAGCAGCTGCTTCAGTGCTGAGCCAGCAGGATGCTGCCCACCCCCAGGCAGGGCGGCTCTGAACCTCCTACACGGCCCCTCCTCCTCACTGTCCTTCAGTATGACTTTGCCTTTGATCTCCTTCCCCTCTTGGGGTACCCAGCCTGCAGCTGCTCTAGGGTAAAGCACAAGGCAGGTTTATTATGTAAAGTGTATTAATGCCTCTGTTCACTGCATTCACATTCTACAATCTGTTCTCACTCTCCTCTCTTTTACACAGCAGCAGAGTAGAGCGGTTTACAGGCTTTGAGGCCACAAAGACCTGGATTTAAGACCAGCTCCAATGCTTATTAGCTGCCATGATTCTAGGCAACTAACCTAGGTTGCTAAGGCTCAGTTTTCTTATTGATCAAATAGGGGTAATGACTGACAGTACCTACTTTATCAAGTTATGAGGATTGAATGAAAATTCACAGAAAGTCCTTACTCTAGTGCCTGGCACAGAATAAGCACTCAAACAATGTGATTAAGATGATGTCATGGCCATGACACAGACCACTGCTGCTCCTTCTGCTCCTTGGCCTCACACATGGCGTGGCAGCAGGAGACTCTCAGGGCTAATATTCACGTTACTTAGTATTCACACACGTGGCACAAGCCAGTGGGACACTTGTGCATAAGCTAGACCAAGAGTCCAAAGTCACTAGGAGGCACCTCCACAGCTGCCCTGGCTCAAAATAGGCCCCAGAGGTTATTCAGACCTGAGAACTCTGGAAGTAGGAGGAAATAAAGACCGCTTAGTGTGCACACGGTGGGCTCCATCCTGCCTCTCCAGCTTTTATCTCCTGTCCTACCAAATCACACCCCATGCTCCAGTCACAGTGAAACTAGTCGTTTTAAACAATTCAACTTTTTTCTTGTCTCTCTGCCTTTGCATGTACTGTTCTTTAAACCCAAACTACTCTTTCTTCTCTTCTCCAACAGGTGAAATGCTTTTTTTTTTTTTAATTGAAGTATAGTCAGTTATAATGTGTCAATCTCTGGTGTACAGTATAATGTTTCAGTCATAAATATACATACATATATTTATTTGTTTTCATATTCTTTTCATGAAATGCTTTTTAATCATACTTTTATACTTTAAGGTACAGCTCAAATGTCACCTACTCTCTGAAGATGGCCCCATTCAGCTCTCTTCCTTCCTGTGTGCCCCCACAACACTTCATACTTACTTCTGTCAGAGCAGTTAACGTAGCATTGTCATTTTGTTTACATATCAGTATCTCTCATTGAACCCTGAGATCCTTAAAGGCAGGAGTACATCTTCCAACTACCATGACTTTTTTAGCTTAACAAGCAGAATATGTCACATGATGCCCTCATGGTACAAGGTAGACAGTTCATATGTGTTTGCTGAATGTACGAATGAATCTTAGTCATGAGGAAATGATGCAGCTAAAATCAACTAATAACCATATCCAACTTTCTGCTAGGTGTCTAATCGACGCTTTTCCACTCTTTAGCTCATCCACCCATAAAAATTCATTAATGTTAGTTTGAAAAGTCTTCTCATCTTTTCTGTCTTAGATACCATGCTGAAGATACAGTATGAAACAAACAAACAAAAACATACTAAATTCACAGTGAGGTAGTGCAAAACGATAGAAACTATTTTAAAATGCTAGTAGACAACAAAAACAAAAAATCATCCCGCAATATACTTTCTTACAGAGACAGCATGGTATGGTAGAAAGCCCACAAGTATTAAATTCACACACCTGGGAACTGAAGCCTGGCTCCACCACACACCAGGTGAGGGAATTTGAGCAGTAAATTAACATTTCTGAGCCACAATTTTTTCTTACTTGTAAAAATGTGCAACATTCTAACATTCTACTGACAGTTCCCTAATATTGGTGACGCTCAAGGACTGCAGAAAATTGGGGAGTCAACAATGATATCTAGAATTTGGGTGGTATCACGAATTAAAATAGCAGATGAAATAAGATAAGCAGGTTTGAAGGGAGAAAATGAGTTGCATGTACGGAGTTACCTGCGAGAAATCCAGATAGAGATGCCTGGCAAGACACTGAATATTTAAGGAACGTGCTAGGCCGGAGAAACAGAGTCAAGAGTCCTGAGAGCATGGATGAGCTCAGCCAGGCAGAGTGTGCCAAATGAGAGGGCCAAGGGCCAAGGGCTGAACCTGCAGGAATGTCAACATTTAAGGGGAAGGTGGAGGAAATGAAGGAGAAAGAGAAGGAATAGTCTGAAATGTAAGGAGAATTAGGCCAAGGAAGTAAAGAGCTGCAAGAATCAGCAAGTAATTAATGGTACCAAATACATCAGAGGTTCAGTGAAATAAGAACTGAAAAAAGTCTCCGTTAAATTTGGCAATTTGAGGTCATGGAGGATCTCATGTTGAGAATGTCAGCAGAGAGGTGAGGATGCAGAGTCAGGCTGCAAGGATGGAGGAGTGGCTAGGAGATGTGTAGGTGGTGATGGTGAGTAAAGTTTCAACAGCATGAGAAGAGAGATACTAGCTGGGGATATGGGGTCAAGTATGGGTTCATTAAGATGGGAGAGGCTTTGAGCATGTTTATAGGCTGAGGGGAAGGAACTACTGTGAAAGGGAAAGTTTGAAGTACAGAAAAGAGGGGGGATAACTGAGAGCGAAGTTCTAGAGAAGGCGGGGAGGCATGGATGGGCTGAGGCACAGGGAGAGGGATTGACCTTGAACAGTAGATGGGGTGCCTTCTCCTCTGAAATTGGGAGAAGCTTTTATTCAAACTTCATTCCATAGGCCAAACTTTGTAGACTCAACAAAGTGTCTGGAATAGGAGTGCCTCTTCAGAGCAGGTATCAACAATTCTGCTAGAATCAGAGTTGACAGAAATTGTCATATAATGGGGAAATCCTAATCTTGAATTGTGTCAAACAGAGTTATATGTAAAGAATTTACAACGCATGTGACTTTGGAAACAATTAGTAGAAGGCACATCCCTCTGTATACTTGACTGAGAAAGGATTTAAAATATGGTTAATTGCACTGAGAAGATCACCAAAATCACTGTAATCTTGAGACATCCTCTGACATTTAAATGGTCATTATTAAATAACCCAATCAACAGGTTAATTCTTATTCGAATAAAAAGATTTCATAGCCCACATCCTGTAGAAACCAACAGAGACTAACTCCTAAAATTACCAATCAGTGGAACTTTATGGGTCAGGTGATTAGTTGATAATACACATCCTAGAATTCAAGTAAAAGTTGTCTCTTACACACTATGTGTCTCAGAACTTTGGAACTGCAACTTAGAACTTGTACAAGGACTAGAGAAGACCTGAGGCTCTTTTCCCAAGAAAATGCTACGTTTAGCTACAGGTAGCTCATACTAATGCTAAAATGTACTGAACTCCTGCCTGTGTGAAAATCTAAGACTGGCAAACTCAGTGGTGTGACAATACGGGCTTTTAAACAACTCAGAATACCTGTAGTATGGGTCCTTTTAAAGATAATAATTTAATACCTGCTAAAAGCCTATTTAAGACACTGAGGATTTAAGAGAGCACGCAGCCTTTGATTCCTCTAGATTCTCCAAGTTTAGTCTCTGCACCAAGTTAAAGCACCACCATCTTTAAAGTACTTGGACTATATTATCTTTATTAATGCACCGATCATTATCTGTAATAATTTTGTTTCTTTGTTTATTATGTCTTCCTAACAAAAACTAACTTCCAAGAGTAGTATGTACAGCTTGCCTGTTTATTCTCAAAGGCAGGGAACAAGACCTGGGTACACAGAAAACACCCAGTAACAATTTATCAAATTATCAAATGAAGGACTGAATGCCCAACTCTTAAGCCTCCACAATCAATCACAAATTTGCATCAATTTATCTCTACAATAACTTGACTTCAGCCATTCCCCTTACTCTCACTTCCACCACCATAGTCCAGACCCTCATTACTTCACAGCTATTCTCTCTGTCCCAGTTCTCTTTCCCTCTGGTTCATCCTACAGATCACTGCCATACTCACTTCCCTAAAGCACAATTTTGACCAATTATCCTTACTCCTATTCAAAAACCTTCAGTTGTTCTCCACTGTTTATCAAGTAAAGACCCAACTTCTTAGTCTAACGCTCTAAATCCTCCTTGATTTGGCTCCCACTCTCCCCTCCCAGATGCATCTCCCACCCTCCAAATTCCAATCAGACTACTCTGCTTTTTCACACATTGTCCTAGGCTCTTGTTTCTGAGCCTTTGTTCGTATTGTTCTTTCCGCCTAGAATGTTTCAGTCTATCCTTCTTTTCTAAAATCCAAAGCCTCGTTCAAATATGATTCTTACTATGAAGTAAATAAGGCCTGTTCTGAGGCCCCGTTGTCAAAAGTGTTATCACACAATACACCACCATGTTATAATTACATAAGGGTAAGAATGGACTTTATTCATCATTGTTTCCCCCAAAAGAACCCAATACCCACAAGGCCTCACATTTAGGAAGCAGCCAAGAAGTGTTTGTTAAATAAATGGATCATACGAAGAGGCAATCCAAATTGGTATATATCCCATGTCAGCTTTCCTCATTTTCATTATAGTCGGTTAATATAGGGAGGGTAACACACCTCACACAGCCAAGAAAGAAGCAGAACACTTAATAAAGGTAGACAGGACAGAACAACTTAGAATATTCAGGTAACATTCGTTGTATAAAAAGACTTGATACCAATAAATCAAGAAGAGTGCCAGCTACAGGCACAGTGACCGTTCATTAAGTCTCTTCTAATTCAAAGGTTCTACAAGAGGAGAAATAAGACTGGTGGCAATTAACAATAGTAATTCAGTCCTTGGAAAATCTCTAACATGTCAGGAAACCCATTTCCTGATCTACTTCCTCAGCCGCTAAAGGAAACTAGTTCTTTGGGAAAGGAAAAGCTATATTGGTAATCAGTCTTTGTGCCCCTAGAGTTCTAGCCACTTTGGTAGATGGGAAAACTTTTCATTAGGGAAAAAAAATTCATAACGTCACCTTTCATGTTCAAAGCACTTAGAAAAGTACATAGTGTTTTCATATGCATTATCTCACAAGATTGACTCATTCATTCAACAAATATGGATCGAACACTTACTACAGGGCAGGCACTCTCCCAGCTAATGAGCACACAAGACGATGAACAATAAACAAATAAACATATCAGATGCCAGGTGTTGCTAATGGAGAAAGATGAAACAGGGTTAGCACAGAGGCTGTTCTGTTTTACACAGGGTAGGCAAGAAATCATCTCCACGGCAACAGTGTAGGATAGGGGGTTATCAGCTAGTAGCATAATCTTAACCTTCTAGATTAGGGAAACTGAATGGTTAAGTGATGTGCCCAAGATCACCTAGAATTAGATGGAAATGAATCAGAAACAAGATTTCCCAACTTTTGGTCTACTGGCAAGGCTAGAAAAGAGGAATCTGATTTAAAAATGTTTAATTAAATTCCTTTTCCTCCAGATAATGATACTTAGAGAATGGAAAAGACCCATACATGCACGTCATTAATCCATCATCCTCAGAATGACCTTCCTCCCACTGACTCACAAGCAGTTGCCACAATTGGATTTGGTGAATAAAATGATGGAAACATTTTATTTTTTACGTTGTTGAAAAAAAATTTTTAAACAACATAATAAAAGTTTTAAAACATGTTTTTATTCAAAACTGAAAGCCGCCTCTTTGTCCGCTTATTGTGCAAAAACAGGCAACGCAACATCTCCTCAGTAATACTTCAAATCACACCTAATGAACATAAACTCTCCTTTAACAGCCTGTCTCTGCTCTGCACACCTGGTGAAAGTATGCGAAAATAGATTCAGCAAGGATTTTCTGCCAGGAGCTCATAGGTGTGTGTGTGTGTGCGTGCGCGTGTGCGTGCGTGCCAGGAGCTCATGGGGTGTGTGTGTGTGTGTGTGTGTGTGTGTGACTTCAGAGTTCTTCATTTGAGAAAGCTGATGGCACTAATACTACTGGAGTAAGGAGAAAACTAAACCTTGCTGGGAACAGGGTGCCCTGCCATACCCAACCTAACTTAAACCTAAAACTCTAAAACTTCTTATCAAAGGTAGGGATGAGATCTTAATGTGTTAGAGAAATTCAGGAGGAAGAATCAGTTCCAGTGTAGAGAATCAAGTTAGGCTATAAGGAAGAAGGGGCCTGAGGGCTGGGCCTGGATGAATGGATACGAGTGTCAAAAGGTGAAGTTAAAGGACAGAACATATGTTAAGAGGAGGGAATGGAGACCAGAAGACAGGGAACACTAGGGAAACAGAAACTAATGTGCCACAGCTAAAGCATAATACGTGATAGGCATAAATGTGAGATAAAATGAGAAAGATATCGATGTAAGTCCAACTCTTACCTTGAATATATTACAGGTAAGGAAATTAAAGCCCAGAGAATTTAAGTGATTTGGCCAAGGGCAGACAAGAGGCAAAGGTAGAACTAAAAAGAAGGTTTTTATATTCCCAGTTAGGTGCTCCTTTCACTATATCATTCTGCTGGTAGGTTGGGGGACTGGGGTGGGTGGGGGATAATCTTTCTTTAAAAAATAAAAACATGTGAAGAGGTTAAGTAAATTCCTTCCAAATGACATGCCCAGCCGAACAGCGGTAGCAGCACTGCTACCGAGCCCGGGTCTCTGTAACGAGCTGCCTGCGGCTGCTAAATGACTCAGAGCCCCTTCACTGGAGAAGGTAAAATCCTAGAGCTAACTAACACAAATGCCATTCTTCCCCACAGAAGCACTGCATGTCGTAGGACCCATCCTAAGAAGGGTTATTAAACCACAGGGATTATCAGGGATGTGAGCAAAAAAAGTAGTTTTTTTTTTTTTGTCTCCATATTTGCATCCCTCGCTTCAGAAGAACTGAGCCAATGAAGGCTGAGGATCAATTAATGAAGTTAGAAAAGTGGGAAACTAGAAATATGCTGAACAAACTAAGAGTTAGGAGGCATGGGTTCTAGTCCTGGCTCTACCACTAACAGTGGTGTTGGCGTTTGACAAAATACTTCACTTCATTAAATTTATAAACCGAGGAAGCTGAACTACATGATGTCTAAGGCTACCATATTCTAGTTTTCTATGATTCTAGGTTGACTCCAATTTGCAGGAAAAGACAGACATGAAAACTTGAAGGTAAACTAAACTTTGGAAAACCATGTATAATTTCTAGGTCAATAGGTACATGCCCTATTCAAAGGCACATAATCAGTCCTATAAAGAGACAAAGAAAATGTAGCACTGGGCAGTTTGAGACAATCCAGAGAGAGGATGATCTGGATTGCTTTGGGGACCATCTGGGAAAGTCAGGTGAAATGCAACATTGACACCACTGTCAAAGACCTCCACAAGCTTATGACAGCTCCAACTAGCACCAGCTGGTACAAGCGTATCTTGAAAATGCGATACACACGTTTTACTGCCCTGTGTCCTTGGACATGGTGAAATCCACAACGGGATGAAACCAGAACTTTACTAATAGGGAACTAATGTTCTTTCACCCACTAAAATAAAGAGGAAAGGAAATGAGAAACCAGTTTCTATAAGAGTCACAAGAAATGGTCAATCAGGTAGAAAATGATACCTATGAGGAAACGATAAAGAAATCCACTTGTATCATTTAGCAAAGAAAAGAAATTCTACTTTGCAAGAGTTACTTTAAAGCAGCCCTTGAAAAACAAACAGAAGGGAATGTCCTCTTAAAGTCATTTCTACTCTCAGGATTTTTTTCTTTCTGGGTTGATTCCCAGTGTGCTTCCTTGGAGGGGAGACCTTGCTCATTTGACCTAGTGAAAGGCCTAGTTAGTAAGAAGTATTAGTAATGCTGGTGAAGATGTGCAAGTGAGCTTGAGCAAGCATGTTACTTTTAATCACCTGAAAAATCTCTTAATTAAAAGTACAATTAATACTTCGGAAGTGCTACTCATGTTCCTTCTTGACATGGGTGTTTGTTTTATAATAATCATTAAGCTATGCATTTATGTTTTATGAACTTTTCTGCATGATGGTATATTTCACAATTTTTTTAAAGGATTTAAGAAATACAATTAAAGTTATCTTTTGCACAGACTATTTACCCTTGTGATGAGGCCAAAGGCTGAAATCAGATTTTCAATCATGAAGAGCCAGTCCCCTACTAGAGTGCCATCAACGTCTGGCCTATGCAAATATTGGTACCCATTAGGGCCAGAGACTCACCCTCTTTGGGTCCTCACTCCCAAGCTAGGACCACTGAAATCTAAGGCATTGGGAATGGAAAGAGGCTGTCTATAGGACAGACACCAGGGGAAAAGGCAAGCCAAGGAAAACCAGGCTCTGACAACAAATAGCTCTCTATATTTTTCATATATTAAGTCAAATTTAAGAAAAGGAAATTTAATTTGAACCTGAGTTAGAAAAATAAATAGTTCAAATAAAAGTAAAGAGGTTTTAGCCATCTGAAAGGCCAGGATCCAAAGGGCTTTACCTATGTGCTTATTGCTCTTAGAGTATTTTTTTGAAAAAGTTATACCAGTTGGCCAAATTTATCTAAATAGGCATAATATAAACCCCGTGTTCTGTCATTTCTTTTTACCTCTACTAAGTCCATGGATGCAAGGGCAGGAAAGAGAAGGGAAATATATCTTAAAATATTTTGAAATTTTACAATCGAAGTATTTTTCTAAAAACAGCCCCAGACTCCATGTTCCTTTATTCACTAACGCAGAAAGTTAAACTTTGTATCCTTCCTCAGCCATCACGTCTACCCTCATTCGGCAAAGAGCCAGATAAAAAAGTTAGACTTGAAACAAGGGAGGAGTAAATGAGAAAATAAATGACAGTTTATGAAAACTTAGCCCCAGAACTTGACATTTTAAGAAGTCCTTAGAAATCTTATCCAATTTCTCAGGTTCTAGGTAAAACGTTCAGCCCCAGAGAGGTGAAGTAACCTGCTCAAGGACATGAACTAGCTTTGAGAAGCTTCTTTCTTTATTTACTACTTTCTTTTCCTATAAATTAGTTGTGGCAGCTTGAACAATACACTAAAAAAGATATATACTAAAAAAGAAATATACTAAAAGACAGCTTGAACAATACATATACTAAAAAAGAAAACTATAAATAATAAACATGGTGAATTATGGCAGACAGAGGATTTCTTATTTCTGCTGTTCTTTATATCATATCATGTTTTTCCCTTAAACTTTCTAAATTTCCCAGGCTACTGGTTCCACTTTTCCCAACTATGTAGCTGTTGTAAGCCGCCACAGAAGTACATGGGTGAAGGATCATTTTGTGTAAACAATGTCTCAACTGTTTTTACCATCGGGACCTAACAATGCCTCCACAACCAAAGCTAAATCAGAAGGTCTAAGCGCCTTATCTTACTTTTGTTCCATTATTAAGGCAAAGAAATTGAAATTTTTTCTAAAACTGAAAGGCAATTTAGTTAAGGGCAGTTTGTAAGGCAGTTTTGTTAATCAATGCAGTTTAGCTAAGCTTTATATTTGTAAATATATAAATAATTACACAAAGCCTTTTCCCCCTTCATCTGGAAACACCTATGGATTTAATTCTTTAAATGACATCCGTCAAATAAAATGGTGTCTGATGTCGGTCCTCAGTTTTCAATGGCTAATTACTTGGCGGGTGGATTAACCAGGGGCTTTGCTTCTTCACTCGCCTAGTTTCAAAAGATAATCATGAGAAAGAAACCCAAGGCTTGGTGAAATATTTGTTAGGGATGTTTGAAACTCTTGGCCCAATGAAGATTGGTATTTCTTTCACTCATGCTCCTTACCAGCAGGAATAAAGGAACTGAGTCCAGCGTAAGAAACGGTGCTGGCTCAACCCAGACAACTGTGTAACAAGGCCAAAGACCTGGTCTCCACACTGGCCCAGTTTGGTTTACTCTATTCTATTTCTGTCCCCAGAAGATCTAATGCCACAAAGGGGGCTAGATAAAAGTACAAAATCCACCATCTCCATTATATTAACAACAGGCTCTGTTGATGTTACAACAGTAACATCACCTTTATATTTAAAGATAGAAATTGCAATGTGGTGAGATTCTACAGGGCTGTACCACTGTTCACTATGCCATCTTTCTTGTATTCTATTAATAGTCCCATTTCATTTATGTTCCTCCTCACCTTTTTCTTTTTTCTTTCTTTTTTTTTTTTTTTTAGTAAATCTGTTTTAACCTTTCTCTGATCTGGCCTGGAGCCCAAAACAGAAGTCTCTATTAATGACTGAGAAGGGCCAAGACCCACAAAAGACCCTTACCCACAATTAAATGGAAAAAGAATCCCCATAACCTTGGACTGAAACAAAAGGTTAACTACTTATCCAAACTTTGGCAAAGAGACACAGTTCCTTCTCCCCATCTCCCCCAAGCCTGCAGGAAAGGCGTATCTGAAGCTGCTGCTCCTCCTCCTCCAACTCACTTTCTGCGTCAAATAGTAAGGGTCAAAGTCCTCCAGGGGAACTGCGACCAGGCCTTGTGGGATGTCCCCGTAGATGAAAGGCAAACTCTTCCCCGCCTCCAGGTCACTGTTTGGCTTGGGCTTGCTGTCCTCATCGTCTTCCCGGTGGCTGCTGTCGGCCTTGGGCGGCTTCTTGAGCTTGCTCTCGGCAATGCGCTTCTCGATGTTGGCCAGTGACTCAGGGGTGAAGGGCTTGAAGCTATCAGGGCCTGGTGGTGCGAGCAGCCGCGCTGCCATCTTCTCATCCTGCAGCAGCTTCCTTAGTTATGCTGCGTCCAGGACAGGTCAGCTCTGAAGAAACAGCAACACAGACAGCATTAATCAATCACTGCTCTAAAAGAGGCCAGGCTAAACCATCTCACGCTCAACCTTTCTTCGCAACACATAGTTTCTTCCATGACATGGTTATTTTCCTCTTCAGAAAATCTGAATGGACTGGGTGATGTTCACAACCACCCCTCAGGGGGATGAGCAGTCAGGGACAGCAAAACATGAGAATCAACTCAATTGCTAGTTTTTCTTATTGACTTAGATGCAACTCACTGTGAGTAACCACATACAGCTATAAAGGTATGGTCCATACTCTCAAGGAACTTCTAAACAAATAAGGCATATTTAACACTACCCAGGAGCACATATTACTTTGGGAATCCTTATATGCTCAAGTCACCTTCCTTTCCTGGACCTCTACTCCGTAAAGAAATACTCTTCCTTTCAAGGACAACACAAGGGTAAACTTTCACTCTTTTCAAATTTCAGTTTCCCAAGACACTAAACCCATCAAAACTTTGGAGGCACAAAATATAGATAAAGTAGCTGCCATTTGCTTTGGCTCTTCCGTTTCAAGTTATTTTTCAATTCACCAAGTTGTGTAAAATCGTCCAGTATAAAAGTTCAGAGAAGCACCTGCTCTGACGACTGAGCTCATGCCAGGGACCAACATAAAGCAGTTTTCTCCGTGGGGAGAGCAGATATTGCTTGACATACCTCCCACTCAGCAGCGGGAAAAGCAACTGAGAGGAATCTGAGAGACCCTCTGATGCAGCACTGACTGCAGGGTGAATGACAGCAGAAAGGCCCCTGAGAGGGGCTGAAGCCAGAAGGACAGGAAGTGAGAAAGGAATCACAAACCAAATTCCGTTCTAAACAGAGAAACTGACGTCGTGTCATCCTAGAGCCAATGATTTCTCAGCATGGCGTGTGAGGAGTCTGTTTCCACTGACGTCTATACAGAGTCCTGCATTATTTCCAGGGGACTCCCTAGTCAGTTACGGCCACAAAAGCAGCCGGGCAGGTGAGTCTTCCCGTGAAAGCGTTAGGGCTTCACTGGCAGCTCACCTGACGCTCATGACACTGCTCTTTCCCTTCGTTTTGTGAGCTCCACAGAGACGATCTGGGAAATTGTTTTAAAAGGCTAAAGACTGTTCTTTCCCTCCTACTTAGCCCTCAGGGTCCACTTCAAGGCAAGCATCCATAAAACTTGCGGCTCCTCAAGAGAACAGTAGTAGAGTTAACTCTAAATAATTTGGGAGTGTAATACCCAAGGGTTCTTTTCATAAAATACCCCCGCAGAGACCCCAGATTTCTCCCGTGGTGGTGACAGTGAAGTGTTCCAAGGAAGCACGGGGTGTCCGAACTCGGGCTGACCAGCTCCCTCGCTCACAGCCTGGGGCTGGCAAGGACAGAACCACAAGTCAGCTCCGCACTTGCACACGCAGTAAACACTGTTCCGCAGACGGTGGGGTGGAAGAAATCATTTTCATGGATGAGGCATGGGATTTTAGAGCTGTGAGGGATTTTATAGATCCAGCTCATTTCATTTTAAGAATCAGGAAACTGGGAGTCCAAAGAGATGGGATGATGTGCCCAAAGTCACGGGGCCAGAATAAAACCGTGACCAAAGAGCACTGACTCCCCCAACTCTTCCTTTTTCTATTATGACAAATACCAGCTACCCATCTTTCTGTCCTACTCTGACTCCCACTGCTCCCCAACAGGAACAGTCTGGTTCATCAAGTAAATCACATGCAAATGCCAATGGTTTTACTGATCTAAAACTGGATTCACATTGTCTTCCCCAACCTAAAATTCCTCTTCTCTCATCCCTGTCCTCTTATCAATCCCTGAGTTGCCTCCAGTAATTCCCACTCGTGCAAAGAATCTTCTCATCAGCTCCAGCCTTTACTAATTCTTCCCCGTGTGAACTCCTACAGCTTTATCATGATCTTAGCTAACATTTGTCACATACTTGTTATGTTCCAGGCATTGTTCCAAGCACTATGCTTGTGTTAATGCATTTAATCTTCAGAACGACCTATAAGGTAGACATTATTATAATCCTCATTTAACAGATGAGGAAAAAAGGCACAGAGGCCTAAGATAGCTTGCCCAAAGCTACAGAGCTGGAAAATGACGAAGTCAGGATTCAAGACATCATATTCACACTTGTTTTGGCTTTCAACCATTGTTCATCTGCACCATATAAATCCCCGGAGGGCATGAATGGCGTCTTAAACTTCTTTTGTATCCTTTTCACAGAGAATAAGATTATGCCTGGAAGCCATAATTGGTCCAAATACCTGGGACTCCTTGGCTCCCACAGTCACACTCACTCTCAACCCTGGGTCACCCTCAGTTCCTACTCAAAGGACAAAGAATACACAAAAGGAAGTCACTGCAGATGCTGACAAGTTCGTGTGACCTGACCGCACACACCTGGGTTCTTCATAGGTAAAGCCATGCAAGGCTAAGTCCTCTGCCTCTGCCTCTCTTTCCTCCTGCCTTCTCCAAGACCGTATTTCCCCCGCTCCCCCTGCTCTCCATCCCATTCTCAGTCTTTACTTTTCCCCTCCTACTTCTATATCCTCTCCCTTTACATCTTCAAACCTCCATTCTCTCTTCATTTGACTTAAGCAATCCTGGTTCTCATCTCTGTTACCCTGGTTCTGTCCGCAACTGCAGTCTCTTCTTCCCCTACCACCTTTTTCTTCTCTGACGGCTGGCTTTCTGCAATCTCTCTGCACCACTCCTTCTTTTAGGGATCTCATCTACTCAAAATAATCTGTACGTGGGTGATTTTCAGATTTCTATCACCAGCCCTGAGTGCTCTTCTGAGCCCCACAACTGCCTGTCACCACATCACAATTAAAGCATTTAAAACCACTCATCCTTTTACTTCCAAAACGGATTCCTCCACTTGGCTTTCCTCCTTCTGTTATTGGGACCATCGTTTTTCCAGCCACCCAGCACAGAACCCCAGTCACCTTTGCCCTGTCATCCTTCGCTGTCCTTGCCCAATCAGTTACCAGTCTAACTCTTCTTCCTTCAGAGTTTCCATTTTCAACAGCATCACCCCACTTCTGGTCCTCCTGCAACAGCCTCCCACTTGTGGACCAGTCCTCCGTCCCCCAGGTATGTCTCCAAACATCTGTTTCCCTAAAAGTCTACTTCCATTATGTCATTTCCCTCCCATGAATCTACTGGAGTTACAGAACAGTGTCCAAACTTCTGTGATTTCACTGTCATTCAAGGCCTTCCACAACCTTACACTTCTCAAGTGTTCACCCACAACCTTTCTTTTCTCAAACCTTCTTTTCCATTGCTTCCCTCCCTGCAAGAACATCTACTCTGGCGACTGGTTCTTGTTTTAATTTTCTAGTGTTGTTTTTAAAGGTAGAACAATAAAATGCACAAATCTTAAGTGCACAGACTGGTTATTTTGTAATATGTATACACATGTGTAACCACCACTCAGATCAAGGTACAGAAGATTTACTTCCAGCACCCCAGGTGGCTCTCTTGAGCTCACCTGTCAATAACCACCATGACCATCCCTGCCCAGCAAAAGCAGTTCTGACATTTAGCGCCATAGATTAGTTTGGCCTGCTCTTGAACTTCATATAAGTAGAATCTACATATACTCTTCAAAGTCTGACTTCTTTCATGCAACATTATTTCAGTGAAATTCATCTTTATTGTGTATGTAGCAACAGTTCATTCATTTTATTGCTGTGTACTGCAGTCCATGTATGAACATGGCATAATTTACTTCTCCATTCTACTTTGATAGACATTTGGGCTATTATGAATAAAAGCTGCTAAGAACCTTTCTGTACATGTCTTCTGGTGGCTGCACTTGCTCACCTCTTTTCAGCACACAGGCAGGAGTGGAACATGGGCTCAGAAGAGGGCATGTGTGTGTTTAACTTTAGCGAGACTCTAACCAGCAATGTAGGAGATTCCAGCTACTCCACATCCTCATCAACACTCGGAAATGACAGCCTTCTTAATTCCACCCATTCTAGTGGGCATACATACAGTGACATCTCATAGTTTACTGAGATGAAATTAACCATTTCAAAGTGAATAACTCAGTGGCAATTAGTACATTCACAATATAGTGCGATCACCACCTCTATCTAATTCCAAAACACTTCCATCACTACAAAGTAAAACACTTTACCCGTTAATCAGTTTCTTTCCACTCCCCTCCCATCCATCCTCTCCCTCAACCCAACCTCTCCCCTCCCCCAATTCCCAGCAACCATCAGTCTCTGTTCTGTCTGTTTTGATTGATCTATTCTGGAAATTCTTATAAATGGGATCACACCATTTGTAACCTTTCGTATCTGGATTCTTTCATCCACATTATATCATATGTCAGTACTTCACTGCTGTCTATGGATGAATAGTTTCATTACACGTATGTATCGTAATTTGTTTATTCATCCATCCACTAAGAAACATTTGGGGCCTCCCACTTTTTGGCTACGGTGAATAGTGCATCACATGTACTTATTTTAGTCCCTGCTTTCTATTCTTTCGAGAGTACACCTAGGAGTGGAATTGCAGGGTCATATGGTAACTCTATGTTTAATTTTTTGAGGAAATGCAAAACTGTTTTTTCCACAGTGGCTAAGCCATTTTGCATTCTCACCAGCAATATAAGCATGGTTCCAATTTCTCCACATCTTAGACAACATACATTTTCTTTTTTTTTTTTTCCACAGCCATCCTAGTGGGCGTGAAGTGGTATCTCACTGTGGTTTTGATTTGCATTTGTCTAATGCCTAATGATGTTAAGCATTTTTTTCATATGTTTGTTCCCTCACTTGAGTTTTAATTTGCTTTCCTCTGATGATACTGAGCACCTTTTCAAACATTTATTGGCCACTTAGATAGCCCCCTTTGTGAAATGAAATGCTAGTTTAAATCTTTGTCCACTTTTTTCCATTGGGTCATCTGCATTTTTTTTTATTGGAGTTCTTTGTATATGCTCCATACAACTCGTTTGTCAACTGTATTTCAAATACTTTTCTTCTTTTTACTTTCCCAATGGTGTCTTTTGATAAATAGTAGTTCTTAGTTTTACTAAAATCCAATCTGTCAATCTTCCCTTAAATGTTTTGTTGTTTTTCTAAGAAATCACTGCCTATTTCAAGGTCATGCAGCTGTTAAGGCTATATTTCCTTCTGGAAGCTTTACTGTTTTACCTTTCTTATTTAGACTTCTAATAATTTGGAATTGATTTTGTATATTGTGTGATATAGAGGTTAAGGTTTATTCTTTTTCTACCCAGAAAAAGAAGAAAATTTTTCTACAATTCCAATTGATCCAGCATCACTTAATAAAAAGTCTGGTCACTGCTGTTTTCACTGACTCCTAAATACACTTTCATTTCCTTGTTTTAAATCTCCTGAAGTTTTTCTTTCTTTCTCACCTAAATTCTATTCATCCGTAACACCAGCTTAAATTCCTCCTCCTCCTGGGGAAACTGTCTTGCAAAGAGTAAAAATAAACTTTTTAGACTTAGAAGGAACTCAGAGACCATCTAGTCCAACTTTCCTTAACTTTACAGTTAAGAAAACTCATTAGTAAGTTAGGTAAGAGAGTTGTTTAACTGCTCATTAGTGACACATGCAGAGCTAGAGCACAGGTCTCTGGGCCTCTGATACAATGCTGTTTATACTATACCACACGGTCTCTTAGGCAATGCACCTTGTCCATCACAACAACAAGTGCAAATTCTAGCCCTGATAGTTCTAAAAGGGACTCAACTATACTGCAAGTTGGGAGAAACAGATGCTTAGGGTTCCCTTCTCTTGGTCATCCAGGAGGATTAAGACCTGAAAATGTCAGCTGTGGCTGGGACATACACACAAATAAATATGACTTTAAATTAAGGAAAAGGGGGAGGAAGAGGGAAAGAAAACTGGCACTGGAGTGAGGTTACAACAGAGATGAAGAAAGAGAAGTCATTCTGGAGGGGTTGTTAAAGGAAACACCATAGGCAAGAATACAGAAGAAAAAATGTTGGGAGGAGGATCAAATAGCAAATAGTATTAAAAATCTGTCTCAGACTTAAAAGAGAACAAATTGGGGGACTCATACTTGCTGATATTAAAAATTACTACAAAGATACAGTAACCAAAGCAGTGTGGTACTGGCACAAAGACAGACATAAAGACCAATGGAATACATTAGAGAGCCCAGAAACAAACCCTCACATATGGTCAAATGATTTTCGACAAGAGTGCCAAGGCCATTCACTGGAGAAAAGAACAGTCTTCAATAAATGGTGCTTGGAAAACTGGATACCCAATGCAAGAGAATGAAGTTGGATTCCTTATTGTACTATATATAAAAATTAACTCAAAATGGATCTAATAACTAAATATAAGAGCTAAAATTATAAAACTCTTAGAAGAAAACAAGGGGAAAAGCTTCATGACATTGGATTTGGCAATGATTTCTTGCATATGACACCAAAAGCACAGAAACAAAAGAAAAATAGATATACTGAACTTCATCAAAATTGAAAACCATGTACATTGAAGGACACCATCAAGAGTGAAAAGGCAATCCAGAAAGGGAGAAAATATTTGCAAATCATGTATCTCATAAAGGATTAATACTCAGAATATATAAAGAATTCCTACAACTCAACAAGAACAAAATATCAGCCTAATTAAAAAATGGACAAAGGACTTGAATAGACATTTCTCCAAAGATATACAAATGGCCAATAATCACATGAAAAGACACTCAACATTACTAATCATTAGAGAAATCCAAATCCCCATCCCAATGAGATACCACTTCACATATTACAAAATGAAACAAAATCGAAAATAACAAGTGTTGGCGAGAATGTGGAGAAACTGGAACCCTTATGCTGCTGTGGAAAATAATATGGCAGTTCCACAAAAAATTAAACACAAAATTGCCAGAAAATTCAGCAATTTCACTTTTAGGAATGTACCCAAAAGAACTGGAAGCAGGGACTCAAACATAACTGTATATGCATGTTCACAGCAGCATTATTAATAACACCCAAAAGGTAGAATCAACACAAATATCAACAGAGAGATGAACAGACAAACAAGATGTGCTATATATAAACAGTGGAGTATTATTCAGCCTAAAAAGGAAGGAAATTCTGACATGCTACAGCACGGATAAACCTGGAAGACACTATGCTAAGTCAAATAAACCAGACACAAAAGGACAAATATTGTATGTTTCCACTTATATCAGGTACCTACAGTCAAATACATAGAAACAAAAAGTAGAACAGTGATTACCAGGAGCTGGGGGGAGGGAGAATGGGGAGTTACTGTTTAATGGGTACAGAGTTTCAGCTTGGGAAGACGAAAACATTCTGGAGACGGAAAGTAGTGATGGTTGCACAACAGTGTGCATGTACTTAAGACTACTGAACTGAGTATTTGAATGGTTAAAATGGTCAATTTTATATCATGTAGATTTTACCATAATTTTTTCAGAGAGAAAAAAAAAACTGAAGCATTTATTGTGCCCCCTACTATATGCCAGGAACTGTACTGATGATCAATAGAGCTCCCTGCCTTCGGGGACCTTTAAAGTCTCCTGAGGGTGGGAGACAAGTAAACAGGCAAAGTATAGCACGATACATCCAAAAAAGCAAAACACGCTTCTACAGACATAACACAAGCAAGACACTTAATCTAGTTTGGAGAGATCAGGGAAGGTTTCCCGGAGAAAGTGACATCTTAGCTAAAACCTGAAGCTAGTGGAGAGAAGATGGCAGAAAATGGATAGAGCTTTGCAGGAAGAAAACAGAGCATATACTAAAGGCTGCCGACAAGGGAGATCAAGCCACTTAGGTATTGCAAATAGTTCAGTATAAGTGGACTTTAGAAAATTAACTAACAGGTAAACAGGTATACATCAAGAAGCCAAAGTTGTTATCATAAGAAGGAGTTCTGATCTTATCTCTAAGGCAATAAGGAGACAATGAAGGCTTGAATGACTTGATCAAAGCTACATTTTAGAAAGATGATTCTGGCCACAGTGTAAAGAATGAGGCAGGCAGGGAGATGAGGCGGGGAGGAGCAAAGTCGGAGTGCAGAAGACCAGGCAGAAGACTGCCGTAGCAATTCAGTTGAGAGAGAATGACCGCCTGAAGCAGGCAGCAGGGATGAAGTACAGAATGGAGTGTCAGCTAACTGAAGTGGGAGGTAAGGTAGAAGGAAAATCAAGAAAGAGGCCCAGATTTTTATCATGGGCAACGGATGGAGGCAGAAAAATTCAGAGACAGGGAATAAGATGTGATGCACAGCTCTGGGGTTAAGGCGATGACTTCACTTTTGAACATGCTGAGTTTGAGCTGCTTTGGTATTTCCAAATGGAGACTGAACAGGCAGTAGATACGTGGTTCTGAAGTTCAAGGGAAAGACTTAACAACAAGAACTAAAAGAAGAGAAGCTTGGTATAGAACTATGGACTCAGGACTGCCAGCCAGCCTTGCATGTTGATACATAGCTCATTTGGAATTAGCTGGAGGAGCAGCTCTGCACTGGGAGGAAGGTGGGCGGCTCTTATCACAGGAGAAGAGAGAAATGCAGCCAGATGGATACGGTTTACACTGTCCCTCCTCCCTGGGCCCCTCCTTCCTCCAGGGACAACTAGATGCTAGTCTGCCAAGTTCCTACTTTGTCACTTACAGATTTCATTTTGGAAAATCATATAACAGTTCTAGAAATTGAAATAAAAACAGTTTTGTCAAACCTTAATTTTACTCGTTTGAAACATAAAAAAAATTGCGGTCCTAAGCCTCTCTCAGTAACGTCAAATCCGGCTCTCCCTCCTACGAGATCTGAAGGCCCACCCTCACCCTGGTGAATGTCAGCGCCCAGGCTACCTGACATTCTTCTGTTTCACTGGCTTTCCATCTCGTGAGGCCACTTCAAAATCTGTTCTTCCTAAGCCTCACACCCACCAAACCTTCCCAAAGCTGAGCTGTTTGCCTCTGATTCTCAGTAACTGGTCTCTTACTGATCCTTTTGAGATAGTCACTCTTCAGGGGTTTACATCTGTCCTCCTGCCGATACCCTTTGAAGGGTCTGTTTATAGAATATTTTGAAAGAGGCCTAATATGGATATAAATTTAAGATTAACGATGATAAATAAGTAACTCTATCAGGTGGTGTGTGTGAAGCACTTATACTTTGAGTGCCTGAATATTTTGATCAAAAAATGCTTTTAAATGAAGTCAAAACCAATGACTATAATGACTTTAAGTGGATCCAAAAGCTTCCCTGAGCAGGTCCCATCAGCCCAAAATGAAGACAGATATTCCACCTTGTCTGTGTGTCCATATAACCACCAAGCCCAGCCTTCCGTCTGCCACTCAGCATGCAGCCCAGTCAAGAGGTCACTAGACTTCCATCTCCCTGGCCCTGGAGACACCAGTCAAATTTTCCCTCGGCTTTAGCACCTATCCCCTATCACCAATTTCCTTTTTCTCAAATTTAACTGGCTTTCCATGTTCCTCTTACTTCTTCCAAGAGGTATAAGAGCCTTTCTCCTTTCTGTCCCACACATTAGACCCTTTGTGGAAGCTGGTTGCTGCCCACACATCTACTGTCATTCTCTTCACTTGTCTCCTGATTCAAGTTACAATGCCAACAATTTTTCTTGCCCATTGCTTTATAATTGAAAAGGGTTTCATTTTTGTGATCTGTGGTTCTCTACTTCTTTTTGCCTCAATTCCAATCTGCACATTAGATTTTACCTCAATTTCCTGTTCAATCCTTTCACATTAATACTAAGACTCTCACCAGCATGATCCCTTCCTCCCGTCTCCACACAACTGTCTAAAGAGAGAGCAGATGTTGTCTTATTTTCCACTACATTTCCACATAACTAAACTATTGACATATGCTTAACAATGAGAAAAGAAATGTCAATTAATAGGTGTTCACACTCCTAGGGAGGGCCAAGACATTTAGGAAGCCGTATTTTATCTCAAGTATCTAAGACAGGCTTCCAGGTACTACTCTAGAGCTTGGATGAGAAACCTTCACTTTACATGATCTCCCATAAGCATTTATTGGGTGTGGTGGGAACAGGAAAATCCCTCCACGTGAAGGAATATGGTTGGGACTGGAGGGAGGAAGAAGCTGTACACATCACAAAATTATAAAATTCCTAATAATAACTGAGGAAATCAGGAAATTTCATATTGGTTTTTTTCCTTTACAATTAGATACAGTTAATCAGCTTTAGTCCACTTAAATATGATTTGGGTTAGTGATTCACTGCTTCTGACCAAAAATCCAATGGTTTCAAGCTTTGCCTCTACTACATAATAACTATTAGACCTACTAATACGGTAAAGAAAGCAGAGATTGATATGGTGTCTAACATGAAGAAAGGGCACAGTAAATATTAGCCCTTAATACCATCTGTATCACCAGTTTAATTTTTTCCATTCCACACAACCTTTGTAAAATAAATAAAAATCAAAAGCAATTTCTGCAAATCATTGAATAAATTCTGCTGAACAAAGATGCCATGATTGTGGAAATACATTTTGTGGGGGCAGTGACATGAAACATTATCTATTAAGTGTTCACTTTCAGTTGATACAAAAAAAAAATCCAAATGTGAGTATAAATGGTAGTGAAGGGGCATCAATATATCATGTGGACAAAAGACAAATGCTGACAAGTTGTAGATACTTTCCACTACATTACAGACTACACACAGCCAGAGGCGTGCTTGCCAAGCTCAACTGAGGAAGGAAGATGATTTCACTCCTACCAGAGAAAGAGATGGTGGAAACACTTGCTGGATGTACAACATCTTTCACAAAAATTAAAGTGTGGACTATGATAACACCAATAACATCACAGGGTGATATTACTTTCCTCTGCATATGCCTTTTTTCATTGTGTACAGATTTCAAAAGTTAAGTTACAAGATTTCACAGCTAGCCTTAACTTTGCCATCTTCAAAATATGGCATTTGACTATAATGAGGATTATGAAGTTTCTGCTCTCCACAATTGGTAAGACCCTAACCCATATGGTCTATGAAGCTTGACAATTTGAAATCAAAATAATGGTTTTGGACAGCTGATAGCACCTCTGTCATAGAGATTTTTTTGAAATTAAAGACATCAGATCAAGGTCTCCCCTAAACCCCCAAAAGAGACACAATCCTCGGCCAAGCTTAAGGAACTGATATTATAATTCAGATATTGTCATGGAGCAGCTGTATGGCCCTTAATAAATCAATTCATCTACCCAGGCCTTGGTCTTATAAAAGAAAGGAGGTGAGTGAAATAATTTATAGAGCCAGCTCTGTAATTTACCAGCTAATGGACCTTGGTCAAATTACATATTATGGGGCCTCCATTTCCTCATGTGAGGGTTAAATGAGATGATACATGTGAAGTAGGTCTCAATAAATAAAAAATGATAATCATAATACTACCAATACTAATAGTTAACATGGAGCATGTACAACGTGATCTGGGCACAGTTCTAAGCGATCTTATTATAATTCTTTCGCTCTTTCCCACAACCCTGTGAGGTAGGTACAGTTATTATCCCACATTACTAATGAGAAAACGGAAGCACAGAGAGATTAAGGAACTTGCCCCAGATCACAGAGTGGGATTGAAACCCAAGCTGTTTGGTGGCAGGGTCTGTGTTCTTAACCATTTCACTGTACTACTTCTTATCAGCACTCTTGCCCCTTCTCTGCATCTCTTGTAAGATCCCTTCCAGCTCTGAGTCCATAAAGATAGACTAATTAACCACTCTGGACTCTGACAGGCTAAACAAAGATGGCTTCTGTGAAGTTCTAATATGGATGGAGGCTTAAATCAGACAGTTCTGTGTCCGAACTCAGTAGCTATCATCAAATAATTATGTACTGAATAAAGACATGAACACAGAACCTAAAAAGAGATCAAACACTGTTTGGTTGATCCTTATCACAACCATGACCAAGAATTCATTCATTCAATAAGCACTTCTTGGGTGTGTATGTGACAGGCACTGGACAGCTTGGAACTTAGAAAACTGGTATCAAAACATACTCTCTTTAGTCATCATCTGTCAGTCATGTTGTAAAGTAGGTGCCTGCACTTGATGGTAGAAAGTTGGATGAAAGCTTTAAGGCTTTTTTTCAATCAGTAGAAGCCTCTTTCAAATGAAATCTTAGATGAAATGTCAATATATAATACAGCCAAAGCATCTCTGCTCTGGTTAAAGCAGGGAGTGTGCCCAAAGTCCACCTCACTCCTCCCACATCACCCCGAAGACATTGCTGCAGAGTGTCCAATGGTTCTAAAACTATTACACAAAACAGTGACTGGGTCTCTCTCAACTCCAGAATCCAATGGACAACTCTTACAGCAATGGATCGTGCCTGTTTTCTAATAAAGCTGAACTGAAACGGACATGCAAAAACACACAAACGTGGTTACATGCCTCTATACAAAGCTGGTGCAATGGCTATAAAGAATACAATATTGATTGTCAGTCATTTTATAAACATTACCTTTCATCCTCACAACAACCTAATTAGGCAGGTATTGACAGCATAAGTGATGCTCAAGTGAGACTCAACGAAGAAAATATGAATTCCCTAGGTCATACGGGAAGCAGCCTCCCTCCGAAGCCCACAGGGTTTCCCCTGTATCCTCTGATGATGACTAAGGTCAAGAACTTGTCTACTCCGAGAAAGCTCCTCAGACAAGAGGAAGACTTTTAATGACAACATGAGAACAGACAGCGTGCATGGAGTTCTGCTACTCAGGCAATTCATAAGTTGCTTTACTGGTCAAAAAAGGGTGACCCTGCAAATGCGTGAAACCTAGGGCATTCAAGCAGCCTTGAGCACCAGAGCCTAGTGCGTGGCCAAGAGGTCGGAATGCAGGCATCACAAAGGTCTTGTCAAGCGTGTATGGTTTTTGCCCTTCACTTGTTGTATCAGTCACTAACGAACAGCAGGGTAGACCCACTAACTGGTTACTGAATCACCTACTGACCAAACCCAGAAGCATGGTTTGCACTTTCATGAGGTTGTGCGAAGGAAAAGATGGGTCACCCAAGTCGCTGCTGTGGGTCTCACACACGGTGACCACACACAACAGGGGGGCCTGAGGTACAGCTTCCACCGTGGGATATGAAATCTTCTGCACAGAGTTACCCCAAAGAGCAGATGGGAGAATATCTGCCAAGAGCGCTCCAAGTGTCATCAAAGGTAAACACAGCAATACACAGCAGCCTGGCCACAGACTGCTAGGAGGGCATGGCAGCGAACAGTCCGGGGCGGTCAGCCACGATTAAAGGCAGGATAGATCTTTCCTGAACAAGATTTTAGACTTGCTAGGAATCCTAGGAGACTGAGCTGACAGACTGACAAACTCTGCAAACAGTTGCTGAGGCTACAAATTAATGCAACCTCATATTTGTATAGCGCTTTAACATTTACAGAGCCTTTTCCTGTCCTTTACCTCATCTCATCCTCACTTGTGAGGTTAACGGAGCAAATATTGCTAGACCCAACTTCACAGAAACAGTATTTGGGGTTAGAGAAGCTAATTGACTTGCCTTATATCAGTCAGTGACACAGGGTAAAGTATTAAACACTCCCCTATACATTTTCTAAGGAGGGAGAATTCCTCTCCTGCTGAAACTTGCTATCTTCCTTATGCTGAATGGGACAATGGGTAGGAAGGGAAAGGGGAAAACTCTTATGATGATGATGATGATGATGATGATGATGATAAAAATAATAGTGGTGGCAGAGGCAGCAATGGTAAAGAGCCCAGGAAGGAAAACTCTGGGAATGAGGCTGCTGGTGGAGGTGGCTGTCAGTACAGCTGGGAAGTTTGGGGACAGAAAGAGAAAGAAGAGGAGATAAGACAACTATTATATGAAATGGCTAAAGAATAATCTTTAGGAAGTCTGGTGGTTTAATGTCCAACACATCTTGCTAATCTCTTCAAGAATCATCCAGGAAAGACATGAATTACTCATTAAATCTTTTGGAGTTGAATTTAAGTGTGTTTTGTTTTGGTTGTTTTTGCTGCCGTTCTGATTTGTTTTTATGGTGTCTGAAGACAAAAGCAAGGTAGCTTATAAAAGCAGGAAGTTACATCTGAGTTTCACCAGCAAGTGGCAAGGTGTGGGCTGGGACTCGGTGCTTCTGCTTCCTACCCCGGTGCTTTTTGATGACAACAAAATGCCTCTAAGCCCTGTGGAAGTGATGTGGACAGTCTTTTGAGAAGCATCTATGAACTGAAGCAATGCCTGTATGAAACATCATCTCTAAATACACAGCACAGCAACATGCAGCCCAATACTGTTAGTAATGCTTTCGCAACTACTTTCCAACTGAAATCCCACAACCACCCTATGACAGGTTCACAGAGGTTAACTGACATCTTCAGGGTCACAAAGATCGCAGGTAGCAGAGCCTGAACTGAAACTCGGGATGTGACTTTTCGTCCAGTAGGTTGATGCTTCTCATTCAGGAAAAGAATGTTATAAGGGGACAAGCACAGTGACAGCAAGACACAAAATCTATTTCTAATCTCATCTGTAATGAATGCATTCACAAAACTTAACCTTATGCTTTTCTCCAGGATTTTCAAAGTTCTCTCTCTCAACTATTTAGAGATGACAGGACTAACAAAAGATCCTGCAGGAAAAATGAAAGCAGAAAACTGTTCATGATTGTTATGGTGCCTTAACTATTGTTAATGACCTTACTCATGACAAATGAATCTGACTAATCCTCAAGGCTGGCACAATCCATGCAACCTCTGGCCAGTACGGTAATCCTAAACTGGTGGATACAATCGGAAACTGGTAGACAGCATAGGTTCGATGGCCATGGCTCCCTTCTGCTCAGAAACCTTCAGACTCTCCACTGCTTTTGATTAAAATTTCAAATCCTTAAATGAGCACCCAGGGCCTTTTCCAGCCTATTAATAGACATTCTCTGCTTGTATCTTATGCTCCATAAAACCACTGCTCACTCCTCCTGTATTTTTCCATTCCCACACCTTTGGTTGTTCAACTCCTTTTGCCTAACATGCTATCTTCCTTGCTTGGGGTAGCTGTTCACACTCCCCGCCTAGTCAAAAACAATCTCTCCCCCGCTTAGTATTTTATATCACTCCAAAAATACTACTTTAAGTTAGAGTTTTATGTTTCTGTGTTTCATTTTCCCTACCTGATCATAAGCGTCTCAAGGGCAAAGATCATGCTTATGAACCCCTGCATCCTCCAAATGCCTTGTCTTGCATTGTGCTTTGCCCACAAAGAGGAATACAGTATGATGTCAGATCACTATGGCATAAACAAAAGAACAATAATTCAGGTTTTGTCTTAAGTAAGACACTGGCTATCCTGGGAAGCAAATTGAATCTAATATCTTTTAAATAATGCATCCAGCAGTTTTGAGACTGTCAATATCCAAGAGAACCAGGGCTCAAATCAACCATGTAACTAAATTTGTTATTCGCCTTTCCACACACCCATAGTCTAAGATCTCTGTGATAAAAGTTAAGTGATGATTTGGCAATATGGCCTTTGTTGTCAATAAAATGAAACATCCCCTTTGGGATACAGTTGCCATGCCTTCATTCAGATCACTAGGTGGAAGACAGTAACAATTTGAAAAGTTGGACCCAACTGGCTGACTTACTCTTGATATTAATAGGAATATGATAGGTTGAGACATTCTATAAAAACTGTATTATTAAAACAAAAAAAACAAACAAAAAAAAACCACTCAGGCTAGCAGTTCCTTTGGGGAAAGGTAGGAAGCGATCAGAAGAGGCAGAAGGAGACTCTGGGCTGCTGGTTACATAGGTGTGTTCACCAAAAATTTATCAGACATATAGGCATGGTTTCTGCATTTTATTATAGGAATGTCACATCTGAGTAAGAAGTTTTTATAAAATGAATGCTCATAAAATAACTTACATTAAGAAACTATAACATTTAAAGCAAGATTTAAGAAAAACATTTCAAATCAAATAAGATGAAAGAGGAACCAATTAAAACTTTTAAAAATCATTATATATTTCAATATTGGGTATACTTTCTTCATTTCACTACTTTCTCATTATTTCTCCATTTAAAAGTTCCAGTGAGAATTCTGGAATTCTTATTACTTAACCTAATTACTTCTCTTGTACCTAAAAGCAGAAAACCTAAAGTCTCCTATCAAATTGCTCAGTTTCCAGAAAGTTCCCTTGAGTTGTGACCTTTCCATTAATTCGTTCATTCATTCATTCAAGCATTACCAGTGTTTCCTATGTGCTAGACACACAGGATTGGAGGATTGATCCAGTAATGAACAAAATATCTGTACCCCATCCTTGTAGAGCTTACACTCCAGTGGAGACTGAGAGATTATTAGTCAGTTACAATGCAGTGACACAAGCGCATTCAGGATGAGGTACTAGGGACCCACATATCCCAGAATTAGGAGCAGGTGGGTGTGGGTGGGGATGGGGTGGAGGTAGGGTTTCCTATAAAAGTAATATCGAACCTGAGAAGAAAAGGAAGTTAGCTCTATGAAGAAGTTAAATGTGAAGTCCTATGAATCAGACAAACAGAAAAAAAAAATTAAGTTTATTTCTCTGCAGTCTGATCCAGCCTGTCTTCAACCCCATGAGAATTTCTTCCACCTAGGAAGTGGTTAATTTATTAACCATGCTGTCAGTTTCTGAAAATCATTATTTCTCTTAATATTATTTTACATAATACTAAATAGTATCCTTTGGCTTTAAAAATCCTAGCAGTTTTTTCCTCTAAATCTAATTCTTTAGAAACAAACAAACAAAAAAAGTTAAAGCAAAGAGAACATAAAGTATTCATCAAATTAAAGTGTTTGAAAATTACAGCTACTTAGGGTAACTGTATATACTCTAAGGTCCAAGATTGGAGAAAAAAACTGAGTGGCTGTCAATATTACTTTACTGTCTTATTTTGATATCCTATGACCTCTTAAATAAATATTAAATAAAACTGACTGCCATTTTTCCTGCAGAAAATTTGAAAAACACAGGAAAATATAAAAAACCATCTAGAGATGAATGACTGTTAAATTCTTCCCTGTTCTTTCCTTTGTCCATAATTTTACAAAGCTGAAGGTCATATTCTATACACATTGCTATAGAATGAATATTTGTGTCCTCCCAAAATTCATATGTTGAATTATAAAAGACAGAGTCTCTTTATCAAAGAGACCCCAGACAGCTCCCTTGCCCCTTCCACCACATGAGGACACAGAGAAAGACAGCCTTCTATGCACCAGGAAGCAGGTGCCCACCAGACCTGAGTCTGCTAGCACCTTGATCTTGGACTTCCCAGCCTCCAGAACCGAGAAATAAATGTCTACTGTTTATAAGCCACCCAGTCTACGGTATTTTTGTTACAGCAACCTAAACGAACTAAGACATACATTTTGAATACTTTTTATTACAGTTGACTTATTTTATGAAATAGTTCAGGTATTAAAAAAACATAAGATAGTAACAGAACTCTACAGATACAACTGAAGCCCCCATGTATTCTTTTCCATACAATTCTGCTCTACCTTCCTCAAAGAAAACCAACCACTAACTTGAATCAAGTGTTTCCCAAATTCTTGCAATTTTTATATTATTACCACATAAACAGTGTATCCATTGTAACATAAGCATGCATGTTATAAAATCTTTAATTTTACATTATTTTTACACTACTACCACATAAAGTGTATCCACTATAACATAAAGGATTGTTTTGCACATTCTGAAACTTTGTATAAAAGCGAAATATTGATCATGTCCTGAAACTTGCATTTTCCATTCCCTATTATGATTGACATTTATTCCTTTTCACAAATTTTCCTCTACTTCACGCATTTTCATAGCTTCATAGTAGTGGTTCACGGTTTGTCTATACCACAATTTACCAACTCTCCTATTGATGAACCTTTTGTTTCCAACAAGTTCTCCCTACTATCAACAGTGCTACCATAAACATTCTTGTCCAGGTCACTATGTGCTCACATGAGAAAGTTTCTCTTGGGTATGTGCACCTAGGAGTTCAATTACTGGGTTCTAGAGTAGTAGGATTTTTAATTTCTACACTTGAATTGTTAAACATTCTAAATAATAAAACTGAACAGTTCTTCAATACAATTATTCAGGAATATCTTCTCCCAAGTATCCCTTCTCTAGTCTGGGCCAGGGTACTATAATTAAATAAAATGAAACAATTAAGTAAAGGTGAAAGGCTAAGAGACAATGACCAGTAATCAGCATCTACACAGAGAACCTACTACACACAATGGTGTGGAAATGATTACACAGGACTTACACCTATCTTCAGTTTAATATGCTATAAAGGAATTGTTGAGGCATCCTTAACTCTTGCATACCAGGAGAACTTCTTTCAGACTACATGCAGAAGGAGAAATAAAGCACAGAGGAGAGAAAGACGTTATTCTGGGTAATAAAGAATTGGTGGCAGGAATGTTGCAAGGCATACTGGTAAAAGAAAACCTCCTTAGCCAAACAGTTGACTGTGAAGATTCTTATTGAAAGTGTGATTTTTGACCAAGCAGAGACTAAGAAATTGATTTTTTTAAATGGACATTCCAGTGCAAAACAGTATCGGAGATGGGTCAGAACATAGCTGAGAATCTTGAAAACGACTGAAGGAAGAACAGAGATGATTTCCCCTTGGCCTTTACCTTCAAAGTACTCTGTTATCTGCGTGTATGTATATATGTGTGTAAGGTAGACACGTTACAGTTTAAAAAAGCCCCCGGGGAACACCAACTCCCTTGGCAATCCCCCTTCCCCAACACCCTCTCCCACGGCCTCGGAGAATGTCACTGGTGGGTCCTCTGTACAGATGACTGATGCCACACATAACCCAGTGCTTTACAAACCACTTCCACATATATTACCAATTTGATTCTCAAAATAACTCAGAGAAGGCAGATGTTGCTATCACTCTCATTTTACAGAAGAGAAAAATAAAGCTCAGAGAGGTAAAGCAATTTGCCCAAGGTCACAGTGAGGGGTGGGGAAGGGAGCTGTGAAAGCACTTGAGGAAACAGAACAATGAATACAGGTCATAAGGTGAACCTTCACAGGGAGGCTGAGCACTCTGCAGTATGCCTTTGGACAAAAAGGGTTTTTTCAAGAGTTGGGGGGGGGTTACATGGTGCTTCTGGGCTTCAAATGAACCCACGATGATTTCTCACAATCCAAAAAAGACCTGAAGTGAATATTACACTATTCCCTCTATTTTTCTGCACGCTCAAATCGTTTTATATTAACAATAAAAGAATTCTGTGGGCAGAGTTTAGAGATACCACCATATCGAGGTTAGGATGCCAAGTAGCAGACTGTATCTGAGGCCAAGGGAGAGAAGGTCTTACTTCTCCAGCGATCAGAAGAGGTGAAAGGTGTAACCGTGTCTAAGACTGAGGTGAGACACCAGCAGGGTTAGTACACTAGCTAGAGAGGACAGAGTCATGCAAACAGCCGACCTAGAGGGCAACTAGCGAGCCCTCAAAGAAACCAGCAATGCTGGTTTCAGTAACCCTGAGACCACACCCCTAGGACTAACTTACTCTGTAAATTGTTCTGAATTACCCCCCACTTAACAGGAAAATCATTTGTGCTGCTTAAAACAGTGGAATGTACCCAAGTACAATCAAGGCAGTGAATCCTGTAGGGAAGAGGTATGACCAGTTTGAAAAAAAAAAAACGAACAAAGACTAGGAATGCGGAGGTTTATCTTGGAGGAGAAATTCCTCTTTATCTTACAGGTGGAGGCTGTGGTAAGTTACTTGAGCAAGAGTGGTGACAAAGCCCAGCCAACCAGGAATCGGGGGCTGGGGGCTATATTGCCTCATAATCTCGCAGGGAAAACCATTTTGTAAAAAAAAAAACTCTTCTATTCTCATCTGTCTGGCTGGTTTTACTTACTTCTCTGATCCTTTCATATTAACACAGTAGGGTGGGGGGTGGGGAGAGGGATGGATCTTGCTGAAGGTGAGGAGCTGGGCCAAGAATAGAACTCCAGCATCCTGTCTCTCGGTTAACTTCTGGACCATGCTACTTCAGGAAGGAACATTCGAAAATAGTAATTCTCTCCCACCTTGCAACCAAGCTGTGCACAAGCACATGATCAATGAATGAAGTTGGCTAAGTGACTCAGCACTGGGCTGGCTCTCCCGTGAGTCAGGCCCAGAATCCTGAGTGGTTGGAAGCACAATCTCTTTAAATAAGATTTTAAAACCAAGGTCTTTACCAGTCAACAGTATTGAAAGATTTTACTTTGTTTGAACAAGGATCAGGATGTCGCCTCTCACATCTTAGATATGAATCAGCTTGAGTAATTATATTGCCCATAGTTTTCATGATGTCGCTTTCTTTGTACGCTGTAGGTTGACTCGGGTATCTGTCTCAGAGTCCAGAACCAGTTGAGGTGGACAGAGGCAAGAGCATAGGCAGGACAGTGGATAAGTGGCTGGACCACAGAAATTAACTAATAATTTAGGATCACATCTGCATCTCTTCCCCTTTAATGCAAAAAAGACCCCAAAGGAAGGCCTCCTCGTATTCCTCTGAAGATACAACTATACATACAGCTTTGGGGGCATATTGGTAAGCTGCCACAACCTGCCCCTGTCAATAGCTGTTGCTTTTGACCACCTGCTCCCAGCAGGGAAGAAGCTAGCCTCTGAGCAATGACCCCTGTGACAGATGGCACAGCACAGACAGAAAAGGGCCAGCCAAAAATATTTCTTCCCACACCAGGAGGGAGCCTGGGTGTTTAAAGGCAGGAACAAAGCAATGAAATTCACCAAGTGTATCTAAAACTTACCCTCAGGATATCAATAGTCTTTTGAATGACAAATGAATCAAAACCCTTGAAGAAGGGACCTCAGGACCCTGGACAGAGCAAGCTGCCACTAGCAAGGTTTTAGAAAACATTATCTTGGGGAGAAACGTGATAATGGGTTTAGTGAAGGACTTTTAAGAGCCATTAAGGAGAACCTGAACACTTGAGGCAACCTTAAAGTAAACTCAAATTTCCAGACACGGACTAGACTTGAAATAATACCAAGAGTTCAGAGAACAGTGATTGCAAATCGTCAGTGAAATAAACTTTAATTGGCAGGGGGGGAAAAAACCCCATTAGCCCCTACTTTGGTTTGATTACCAGTACTAAGAGGGAGACATAAAAGAGGCAAAAGTGAAGAAGCTGGCATAAAGAAAGGTGAGGAAAGGAAGTGCCACTTATCACATGCCAAAGCCTGGCACTCTGCAAGGAGCCTTTACACACAACTGCCATGATCCTAGGAAGGAAGTATTATTTGATGCCATTTTTAAATGAAAAAGACACTACAACAGCATTATTCATAGTCACCAAAGAGTGGAAGCAACCCAAGTGCCCACTGAGAGACGAATGAAAAAAGGAAATGTGGCATATACGTAAAATGGAACATTGTTAAGTCTTAAAAAGGAAACTGACACAAGCCAGAACATGGATTAAGCTTGAAAACATTATGCCAGGTGAAATATGCTAGTCACAAAAGGACAAATACTATACGACTCCTCTTGTACAAGGAATCTAGAGGAGTCAAATTCATATAGACAGAAAGCGGAATGGTGGTTACCAGGGGCTGGGGGGAAGGAGGAATGGAAAGTTACTGTTTCATGGGCACAGAGTTTCAGTTCTGCAAGATGAAAAAGTTCTGGAGATGGATGGTGGCTATGGCTGTGTAACAATGTGAATGTACTTAACACTACTGAGCTGTATACTTTACAATAGTTACAATGGCAACTTAAGTGCTCATCAACAGATGAAAGGATAAAGATTTGGAGTGTGCGTGTGTGTATGTATGTATGTACGTATAATGGAATATTACTTAGCCATAAAAAGAATGAAATCTTGCCATTTGCAACAATACGGATAGACTTGGAGGGTACTGTGCCAAGTGAAATAAATCACAGAGAAAGACAAACACCATATGAATTCACTTATATGCAGAATTTAAAAAAACAAAAAAAACAAATAAACACAATAAAACAGAAACAGATTTATAGACACAGAAAACAAACAGGTGGTTGCCAGAAGGGAGGGGGTAGAGGAAGGAAAGAAATAGGCAAAGGAGATTAAGAGGTGCAAACTTCCAGCTGCAAAAATACAAGTTGCAGGTATGAAATGTACAATGTGAGGAATATAGTCACTGTGTAGTGTCTCTGTATGGTGACAGATGTAGCTAGACTTAGGTGGTGATCATTTTGAAATGTATAGAAATATCAAACTACTACATTGTGTAACAAGAACTAACATAGTGTTGTGGGTCAATTATACTTCAAAAACAAACTCATGGTTACCAGAGGTGGGGAGGTGGGAGGAGGAAGTGCAGTCAAAAGGTTTAAACTCTCAGTTATAAAATTAGTAAGAGGGGAAATGGTTAAAATGGTAAACTTTATGTTATGGATATTTTACCACAATTTTTAAAATTGAAAAAAAACAAGGTGTAAGAAACAAGGTTAAGAAACCTGTCAGGTCAAAACTAGTAAGTGGAGGAGATAAGACGCAAGCCAAAAAAACAAAAAAAAAAAAAAAAAAAACAAACAAACAAAAAAAAAAGACGCAAGCCAAGATGAACGCTTCTAACTTCCTCGGGCACTCCTTTCTCTTCCACCATAGAACTGTGCAGGCTTTGGAGGAAAGGAAAAGGACAAAGACGGCGACCCGGAAGAGGACCTCAGTGGGCAGCCTGACCATGGCTGCCCCGGCTATGATGACCAATTCACATCTCTCGCCCTCGCACTTGTCATTCAGGTGTCCTCAAACCTTGTCTAATCTTCTCATTTCCATCTCACAGCCCTCTCCCGAGAGTATGCCCTGTTTAGGGAATGTCCTGTACAGTCCAAGCTCACCAACATCACCCACAGATTCTAAAAACCTTCCAACCCTACAAAGCCTCCCTAACCTGGAAGGTAACTGAATACCACCACTCCAATTATATAGGTCTTCTAACCAGTTCTTGCTTGCTGAAAAAAATGTATGCTGCAAAATTCACTTGCAAAACAAAGTTTAAATTACCAGAGTTCTGTGGCACCTTAACGTCACCTGGCCCAGGGGTTCTGTACTGGGGCAGTTTTGCCCTTCAGGAAACATTTGGCATTGTCTAGAGACGTTTTTGAGTGTCGTAACTTGGGACAGAGGGTGTCACTGTCATCTCGTGGTAGGCCAGGGTTGCCGCTAAACATCCTGCTGAACCACTCACCGCAACAAGGAGTGACCCCAACCAAAGTGTCACTAGTGCCAAGCCTGAGACCACTGGTAGCCCGACCACTCCGTGCCACTTGCACTCCTTTACAAATTACCAGCAGACAATAGCTCTGCTGTTATGAGGGACAGAGAGCTGCGACCTCAGGCAGTCCATCTCATCTATTAACAAACAAGTGCATTCCTCACATTCGATCAGAATTTGCCTCTATGAGCTTTCACCTATCAGTCTTAACACTGATTCCTGAGGTCAAACAGTAGTCATGTCCCTGCTCTACATGGCGGTTCTTCAAAATCAGAAGACAGTTACTACATACAGTAGACATATCAATACAGTAGACGGACATTTATATAATTGTCTATATATGTTCTAATGTTTACTTAGGTTTAAGAGTCCTGCACTGAAATTCTCAAGAGCAGGTAACTTGTCTACACTATGTTGCCCCGTTTGCCAGTAAAAAATATCCAGACTAGCACTTAATGGTATGTAACTAGTACTCACTATATATAACTTGATGGTGAACATGAGTGAGTGACACCTACCAACCTGCTATAATTCCTGGATAAGAAAGGTACCCTTGCTTTAGGGGAGAAGTGCCATCACCAGCCCACACAAACACAGGCCTGTTGATGCCAATACTTGACTCTTCTCTCCACTTCAGTCTCTGCCATGGAGGCCAGCATGTAGACAGACAGACAGACATGCACACCAGCTTGTGAGAACCCCTACACAGGAAGAATCCTCTTCATCATCCAGAAGGAAAGTCACCCAAACATCTCCACAAAAGGCTGCTAATTCCTGGCCTATCTGCTTAGCTGAGCCACAAAACTGTTCAAAATCTGACACTCTGCAGGGATTATATTATTAATGACATCAGCAGCCTAAGAGATTGGCTCTGCAGAAGGAAAGGGCTTTGTAAGCATTAAGTTTCAACCTTGAAGAGCTAGTCTGTACCGTGACAAGGATTCACTTCCAAACAAAGTTTGAAGGTTGCTTGTTTGACAAATGTATAGCCACGGTGAAGAACTGCAATTTAAAAATGATTCTTACTGCCTCACCAACTTGGCCTTCACTACTGTTCCACCAGTTCATTCACCTCCTAGTATGCCATTCTCATTCCCACCTCTAACTCTCCATCGGGCATGCCCTTCTTCTTTCGTTTCCCAAACTCAACCTACAGTGCCTTCAAGGTCTACATCAGTGTCTCCCTCAAGCCTTCATCAAGTCTTTTTTATTAAATCCTTTCCCTGATGATCTCTCCTAGTCTGTATACCAGCTTCTCACTCCCATGTATATACTCTGCTTTAGAATGAGTCCCCAAAGGGTTTATTCAGAGATTCTAAACACTGAACAAGTATCAATCAAGCAACAGATATGTACTGAGTACCTATAATGTATTTTGCATTCTAGGTTCTGTAGGAGATAGGAAATTTATACACTGTTTAATTACTCCCCTTGAAGTGCCAAAATTAACCCATTGAAAACAATCACTGAGTACAGAAAGAACATAATTACTAAATTACAGCTATAGGTGATAAATTCTGCTGGAGTTCAGGAAATAACTCAGCTCTCATTCCTTGGAGTGAATATAAGAAACAAAAGAAAGAGATACATTCATTGATTCCCTCAGTATTTTCCGAGGCTTTTTATGTAGAAGGCATCGTAATATACCTTACATTTGTTCTGCACTTTAAGTCTTTTACTTACTATCTCATTTCATCTTTAACAACAATATAAGACAAGCAAAGTAGTAATCATCTACCCCATTCTCCAAATGAGGAAACTTAGAAAGAGGAAGACATTGGCCCCAAATGCACGTTAACAACAAAACCAACAGCAGAACAAGCCTCCTGACCCCTAGTCCCGAGCTCCTAACTCTCCCCTCACAGCCCTTAACAGTCCCTCCGCCCTCCTCACCCTCCTCCTTCAGCTACACACATACTTCCCCATTACTGCTCTTTTACTGCAACAGTAAAAAGTTAAGACAATTACCTAAATACAGCTTGGAGTTTTTAAAATATGTGCCCCAGATCCTTAAAAGAAAATCTGTCAATCATATGCCTTTCCTTACATTTGTCATGAATGTGAAAACTCAGATCCACAAAATAAGCTCCTCTAAATCTAAACGTATATTCAGAAAACAACTGGAGTGCAGGGGGTGTGGAGTGAAATTGGAAACACAGAACAAAAAGAGAGGACGTATTTTGGTATTAAATGTTAACGCTTATAAGAGAGAGAAAGGTGCTCTACTTGGTTATGAACTTTCCATCTGTTAGATTAAAGCCTGTATCTTCAGAGACTAGCAACTGCCTGGCACATGGTAGATGTTCATTAAAAGTTTACTTAGTGAACCAATGAATCTGTTTTTCCTCATATAGCATAAGTTCCCTGAAGGCCAAGACCTCATCTCATACACTTTCGTGCCCCTGTTTCAAAGTAGACGGTCAGTAATGCGTTGAGTGGGTCAAGAGAGCTCCACGTGGGAAGGCTGGGTTAATACTCTGTGTTTTCTTAGAGTCTGTATTTGTCCACTTGACATCCATTAATCACAGGGCTGAACTAGCAGCCAGCACCATTCACACCCCCCCTGCCAGCCAGAGCCCAGGTTCTGGATGACCTCCTGTAACTCTCTCCTCCCCGCCAGCACAGCTGAGTAAAGGTAGATTTATTTAGAGAGACAGATACTCCATAGAGTGCAGGCTGTTTCAGAAGACAAGAGAAAGGCCACAAGGTGGGGGGCTGGGTGCTGTAAAAACACATACAAAACTCCATAGACAGAGTGCGGGCTGTCTTACTCAGAAAGGAGAGCGGCCCTGAGGTGTGGGCGTTGTTCATTTTATGGGCTCGGTAACTTCATATGCTCACAAGTGGGAGGGTTATTCCAACGCTTTGGGGAAGGGGCTGGGATTCCCAGGAACTGGGCCACCGCCCACTTTCTGACCTTTCATGGTCCGCCTCAGAAGTGTCCCCGTGCCTGCGGGCACCACCTGTAACTCTCACACACAAGGCCAGTATTTCCCCTGCCCTCAGCCAATTCAAGGCCAGGCACCAGACAACTAGGAACAATGCCTATGCCCCAAGGACCAAGTAATTATTCAAACTAGCCAATCCTAAGCCATTTCTCCCTGCGTTGCCTTTCTCATGGGACACACAATAAAGGCTCTGAGCCATGCTTTCTCCAGCTCCTTCCTCCTGACCAAACCTGGTGCTTCTCCCTGTGACCCAGCACGCCCCCTTCTCTTGGGAAATGTAAATGATAAATTCTTCTTTCAATGGCATGGACCTCTCCATGTTGTCACTCAGCCACCTTCGTAAATTCAGACCCAGGCACAAATCAGATGGATACTTTCACTACCACGCCACCAGACACCAAGAACCAGAACCCAACCCAGCCTAAGTCCTATGTGCTGACTTACACCACTGCTACAAAATCTTATCTTCCCTATCAGATGGCAAACTCCTTTGAAGACTTTAACAAGATCTTCTCTTGTATCACATACTCACCAAATTTAATATTATATACATAGCAATCGCTTAATAAGTTGAATGTTACAAAGGTAAGTATTATTTACGTATCTTATTAGTTGACTTTTTTTTGGCCTAAATCTTATTAATTGTTAATTACTCTCTCCCCCAGAAAAAAAAAAATCCTGAAAATCAGTGACTAAACTCTAATGCTGCACAGCTTGGCAGTTTCCTATAATGCTAAATGTAAACTATAATATGAACCAGCAATCACCCTCCTAGGTTTTTAGCCAAGTGAACTGAAAATTATGTTCATACAAAAACCTAGCAGCTTTATCTACAAAGGTCCCAAACTAGACGCAATCAAGATGTCTTTCAATAGGTGAATGGATTAAAAAAACTATGATATGTCCAAAGAATGGAATATTATTCAGTGACAAAAAGGAACAAGTTACTGGCTCATGAAACAATATGGATGAATCCTAAATGCATTTTGCTAAGTGAAAGACCACGATTTATATGATTCCATTCATGTAACATTCTGGAAAAGGCAAAACTATAGGTATAGAAAACAGATTAGTGGTGTTTAACAGATTAGACAGTCTCATGGGAGATGACTAACCTCGAGGACATACACACAGAAGGTTTTAGAGTGATGGCGCTGCTCTATATGATACTAAAGTGATAATTATATGACTTTATGTATTTATCAACACCCAAAGAACCAGACTTTACAAAGAGTGAACTTTAACCTACGAAATTTTTTAAAAATTAAACAGGATGTCAAGGGATCCCAAGATAGAATGAGGACTGTGACAAATGAATTTAAATGTATGACATAAACTCACTGAAGGGGGTGAGGTGGGAAAAATTAGCTAACCTTAAGAACCTCAGAAAATGTTGTTTTTATGGGAAATTATTAGGTTAAAGACAAAAGGAACTGTACATAAACACTCTACTCCAGCTGGTAAATTTGTTGCTCATGGGAGTATAGGTTAACAATTCTGAACCTGCTTCACAGGTATACAGAATTAAATAAATAAGTAAACCCACCATCACTGTGGTGGATGGTGACAGGCAGGTGTCTCACTTGTAGAGAAGGAACTGCAGATAAGGAGGGAAGGCTAGATTAAACTCTGAGGTACTGGATTAGAGCCAGAGACATCAGTGTGAACCCGTATTTAGTTTAATATACATGCAGATGGATACACACAGAAATAATTATAAATATGTATAAGGGTTAGTACACATGTACGTCTTTCCTAGCTCTGTCTGCTGAGAGGGCCTACTAACAATGCACACACCCAGTGCTCACATCTTGGTTTCTCCAATGAGAAAAGAAACAAGGCTCCTGAAGAAACTGCTGATTCTAGAGCAAGGGCAGAGAAAATACAAGATGAGCCTGGAACATCTCCTCCTCCTTCCAGAAAGTAAGGAAGTGCTCAAGTGGCAAAAGGATGAGGGCATGTCAAAGGGATGCAGAAGCCAATCTGGAAAAGTTCCCAGTAGCTAAAACTGGAACAATTTGAGCAGTAAAATAAATAGCATGGTACTGTATTATAACCCAAAGTATACGAGTCCATACTGATATAAATTAATGACAATTAATAAACACATGTGTAAAAAGAACAAATCTCCCTTTACAGAAGAACTCCAAATAATACTTGCAGATACTGCCTCTTTCAGGAGGTGGGGCTCAATCCTCTCCACATCCTCCCCCAAGTGTGGGCTGGAGTTAGTGACCCATTTCCAAAGAACACAGGAGGGAAAGGGAAAAACAGTCACTTTACAGTGAAGAAACCTGGCAAACACTACCTTAACCAAATGACAAGGTTAACATCACCAATGATAAGTCATGTTAATATCACATCCCCAGATAGGATGTGATGAGGAGGGCCCGCCATCTCTAAGGTGTTTTTCCTCAAAACCCATAACCCTAGTCTAATCATGAGAAAGACTTCAGGGGCAGTCTACAAGGTCCCTCATCAGCATTCCTCAAAACTGCCAAAGTCATAAACAACATGGGAAGTCTGAGAAACTGTCACAGACCAGAGGAGACAGAGGATAGAGACGTGATGACTAAATGCCATGTGGGATACTGAACTGGATCCTGCAACAGAAAAAGAACATTAGTGTAAAATCTGGTAAAATCCAAATAAAGTCTTCAATTGAACACTAACGCACCATAGTTGGTTTCTTAGTTTGGATAAATAAGCCACGGTAATGTAAGACGTTAACATTCGGGGAAACTGAGCAAGGCATGTGCAGGAACTCTATTACCTTAGCAACTTTTCTGTAAATCTAAAATTATTCCAAAATAAAAAGTTAATTTTTAAATAATACTCTATTGCTGGTTTAGGGTCAAATTAGTGAAGAAAAATTAACTAAAATTTTATTTGTAAGATTTCTGTATGGCAGAAGTACAGGGTCACATTATTGGGCACATCTTTTTACAGAGAGCAAACAAAGAGCACTTGACATATTTCTTGTAAACGGGATCTATTGTAATGATACTTCCGTTGAAGAGAATGCATTTCCAAGCACATCTATGGTCAGATGCTTCTTTACCAGAGGTAGAAATCATCTCCCCAGTATAGGACTACATGTTCTTTCTTTGACAAGGACTCCTTCCTTCCCCCTCACACCACCAGGTGACATTAACTAGGGTTCCCTGGCCATTTTTGCCTAGGGAGCAGAACTCTGGCCTCTCCTGGGACTCTCACCTTGTCTGGTCAGGATCCTGGTCTGCCTACAAGAGGCCTAGGGTCGTGACAGAGACTCTGCCCCTTCTTTCTTATTCACTAAAGATATCTGAACTATCCCAGTCTCTCCATGTCGAGATTAAATTCTTCCCAGAAGCATCATTGTGCACATGAACTGATAATAGCAATGCCCTAGTCTTTGGCCAAATACCTGAACAGGCTCTGCATAAGGTATCAGAACTGATGAGTAACACCTGGTACCAATCCCTACTATGACAATGCTGAGAGCTGACTGTCTACAAGAGGTCATTATTACAATGCACTTTGTATTCCTAAATGAAAATGAGCACCATTTAGAGTAACGATTTAAAATTCTAAAATTCACTGGTTGCCTTCTCGGAAAGATGTATAACTGACTCTGATATATAACTCCAAATTCAGTAAATAGCATTCAGAATGGAATCTGCAAACCCAAAGAGTCACAGTAAGTTTATAGATGGCAAGGGCCACACTTGATTAACTTCCTTTATATGCTAAGTAGAGAAGGTCACAACACTTTGTGATGATTAAAAGTAAAAGATAAAGCATTTAAACAATAAAAGTTTCCTGACAGTCTTTCCTCTATCTCCTTACTCCATAAAGCCACAAGCTGAGGAAAAACCAAGGATAAAGTATGCCATGAGCCATTTCCCAGTATCTTCCAGTAAGCCTGCTCCACGCAAGTCATCCTCAGAACCATCATACTTTTCCTTCCCCGTTTGCCCCACAGTGGTATCTGATCCTACAGCGCCTTTTTTTTTTTATTTGACTGCTGTAGGACAGGTTCAAAGGACAATTTTTTTAACATTTATTAAGCATTATTTAGTTTTCATAAATAGAAACTTTTTTCAGTGTTTTATATACATCATTTTATTTAATCTTCACAAGAATCCTATGAAGATTAATTAACTTATTTACCTGTTACAAAAGAGGAAAACGAAGCACAGAAAAGTTAAGAAACTTTCCTAAGGTCATACAGCATTTCAGTTAGTATGCTTCTGATAACAAGTAAAAGAAAACAAAATAATCAGGACATTCACTATCTCACCAAACTGGAAGTACTGGAGCAGGGCTACTCCAGGGTTGATTAACTCAATAACATCGTCAAAGACCCATTTTCTTTCCATCCTTCTACTTTGCTCAAATGACAGTTTCAAACTACAAATTCCAACAATGTTTTGTGTAACAATCACTTCACTGTATTAAGTGCACAGCCTTCCAAGATAATTGTTTTTCTTTGCTTCACATTTTCTACTGAGTCATATTTCTTTAAAAAAACTAACACATGCTCATCCAAATTTTTAAAATAATATATGGTTAAATATACAAAAATTAAAAACAATATGACTATTTGAAGAGCCACCCAAATCAGTTTTATTACTTAGTAATTTACCCAATTAGGGTCCCCACTTGGAAAGAACACAACCATTCACTTTAAAAAGAGTCTTTTTTCTCAGATTAATTTTATAGCTAGTTTTATTTATTACTTATTAAAATTAATTGAAGCAGATACCAATACAATCAAAGCCAAGTAAATGTGAAATTTTTTAAGCAGCTCACTGATCTGATTTCTGATCTCAGGTATAATGCCATAAGGAAAGGTATTAGTAAAATGCTCCACTGTACTGGAAAATCTGAAATACAGATCTGTATTTCAGATCTTCCAAGAAAGCCTTGCTTTCAAATAAACACCATAAGTCATAAAGATATCATAAAAAATGACAACTCTTTGGTATCCATAGTATTAAATATGTCTCCAAGACTGCCTCTCATAACTTTTTCACATCAAATGTGCTGATCTAGGGGATAGAAAAAAATTATTATATTTGGAGGGCTTCTGTTCCACCATCAGTTCAGTAAATGATAACAGCTTTCACTTGCCCTCTCTGCCTAATTACAAAGGCCTGGTTGTGAAGGTGAGAACACATGATAGACACACTGTTCCTCAAAGAAAGGCTTTAATGCAAACCAACATTTGAGGTTTAGGAACTGACTGTGCAGGCAATTGGTCATCCAAATCCTCTTGACTGACATAGCTTTCCTTTTGGTTATTTCCTATTTAGTCATTTTACAATATTTTTTTTTCACAGCTTGTTGGCATGTCTCTTACTAGAGGAAGAAGGTACAAGAAAGAATGAAAATGCCAATTAATACATTTTACCACATCATTTTGGTAAAAGATCAGGCAGAACCAGAGTTAGATGTGAACCAGAGTTAGAAAAAAGACTAAACATTATATGAACGTTTCTACTTCCTATTCTAATATTCCTCTCCTTACCAAGGCTTAAAAATTTGATGAATTATTTGCAGTTTTAGGAAATATCAATATGCTATTAACGATTTGGCAACGGTAAATGGACACACATTTTTAGCTCAGCAATGTCACTCCCAGGTATTTATTCTATAGATATTGCCCCACATATATTAAACATGTGTACAGGATATTCAATGCAACTTTCCTGTTTTAACAAGAGATCGAAATTGATGGAATAAATGTTAATCTATTTGCTGACTAAATAAACATCTATTGATGAAATAATGCCCACTAATAAAGGACTAATTAAATAAATCATAGTACATTTATTAAGTGACATTCTTTGCAGCTGCTAAAAAGAATGAGGCCTTCTGTAGACAGTGATACGGAAAGGTCTCCAGGACACATTAAGTGGGAAAGCAAGGCATACAGCAGTGTGTACAGCACTCTGACCGTTTTGTTATTAAATGCACGCTTCTCCCCATTTGGTAATGTGTGGGATATCTCTGTAAGGACACACGAGAAACTGCTAAGTGGGTGCCTCCTGGGGAAGGAACTGGGTGACTAGGGGAGAAGTAAGTGAGGGAGACTTACGTCTCTCACTTTGTTCCCTTAACATCTTTCAAAAATTTATACTGAGTACAAATATAAGTAAACTAATTTTAACTTAAATTTGAAAATTAAAAAAGAGGAAGAGAGAGCATCCTGCACTGAAAATGCTGGAGTCCTTCCTTGGGGTGTCCTCTTCACTGGAGACCCTACGGCCTGTCAGTCCAGTCATTTGATCTTTCAGGATTGATAACCTGCCCTGAAGCCACCACCTGCTTGCCCCTGCCAACTATGTCCTCTCTTAAAATGTGTCTAGTAAATAACCAAAGTTTCTGGTTCCAGTTAAGTTCACTCCACCCTGCTTTTCCCAGTGAACTCAACTAAAATCCCTGGATACACATAGCTGCTTCATGCATTATCTGATGACTGAAAAGTAACTGATAGCGCATGGTTTAGGAAAACAAACCAAAACTCAAAATATCACGAAACCAACACAAAGGTTCCCTTTTGTCTTCTTGTCGTATCTCCTGGTCTGAACTCAAAGGCAGACCAAACCCAGAAGTGTGCACCAGGACAGACAGAAAGAACCTCAAGGGAAGATCTCAATTTTTGGCCCAAGAAACAGGAAAGGGAGCCCCGAAAGGTCAAAGGTAGTACAGGAAGTTCCCCTGATTTCATCTGTTTCTCTTCTGTCCTCTCCTGCCCTACCCCCCCAAGGCAATCAGGCAACAGTGGCAGTGACAACAGCAGCCAAGGAGGAAAATCTTTTATCTGACCAGAGGAACTGAGATCCCAAGAGCATAGAGGGAACCTCCATTGCTTTGTTTTCTCTTCCTATCCTAATGCCATTTGGTTCCCAAGGGAAATGCAGTCACAGAAGTACAGAGAAATTCAAGTCTCAGCTTTCTAGCAAGAGAAGCAGGAAGGAGAATCCTTTGAATCTGGAAAGTCTGGGAGAACAACAGGAAGAGGAGGGAGTTCAACAAAGCTACATGTGAACTCCAGGAATCACCCACAAGCTGCACATGCACGTATCTGACCCTGAACAGCATACTAAAGGTTTTGACAACTGGTCTCTGGGGTACCCCACTGCCCAGGTCTGAGACTAGCCCCTGGCTGGCACTTACACAGACCAATCACAAACAGCACAGCACACAGAATTTTGAAAACTGAGTAAATACTGAACCCCAGTGCACAGAGGGCAGGTAGGTACTTGCAGCCTGAACCTAACTGGAATTGTCTGCTCACATGAACAAAAACATTCTCTACAGGGTTTAAATAAGAAACAAAGTCTCATAGTATCCAAAATGTCCAGGATACAAATCCAAACTCATACACAGTTGACCCATGAACAACATGGGTTTGAACTATGTGGATCTGCTCATACTTGGATTTTTAATAAATGCGTACTACGATACTACACAGTTCCCAGCTGGTTGAATCAGTGGATGTGGAACTGCAGGTATGAAGACCTGTAGGTAAAGTTATATGCGAATTTTCGACTGCGTAAGGGTTGGCTTTCATAACCCCCACATCGTTCAAGGGTCAACTGTATGAAGAGACTTGAAAATCTCAACATCTCACAAGGGAAAAGACAATCAACAGATACCAACTCCAAGATACTAGAATTATCAGACTTTAAAGCAGCTATTATAATCATGCTCTAAGAAACAAAGATGGATGCTCTTAAACTAAATGCAAAAATACAGTCTAAACAAAGAAATAGAACACGAAGAAGAAGAAAAAGTACCAAATTTTAAAATTTAAACTAGAAAATACAATAACAAAAATTTTTTAGTTCACTGGATGGGCTCAATAATATAACTGAAATGACAGAACAGTCAGTGAACTTGAAGATGGATCAACAAAAATTATCCAAGCTGAACAACAGAGAAAAAAGATTGGGGGTGAAAAATGAACAGAGCCTCAAGGACCCACTGGACAATACCAAAAGGCCTATCATTGGTATCATCAAAGGCATATAAGTAAAGGAGAAAGATTGTGGTGCAGAAAAAATATTTGAAGAACAAAGAGCTGAGTACTTTCCAAATCTGGTTAAAGACATAAACTTACAGATTCAAGAAACTCAGCGAACAGAAAACAGAATAAACTCAAAGAAACTCCTGCCCAGTGAAAATTATAAAACGAAGAAAAAAATCTTGAAAGCAGTCAGATAAAAAAGATGCATTAAACATAGGAGAAAAAAAAGAAATCAAATGACTATGGCTGTCTCATCAGAAACCATGAAGGACACAAGGCAACAGAACAAGGATTTTAAGTGCTAGAAAACAACTATCAACCCAGAATTCTATATCCAGTGAAAATATCTTTCAAAAATGGTCATGAAGTAAATTCTCAGATAAAGAAAATCAAGAGAAGTCATCACCAGCAGACCTGACAAAAATGCTGAAGAAAATTCTTCAGATGGAAGGGAAATAATACAGCGGGAAACTTAAGAATTTCAGGGAAGAAGGAAGAACAATAGAAATGGTAAATATCTGAGTAAACATAATAGCCTATTTTACTTCTAAGTTCTTTAGGGTATGAAAGATGATTGAAAGCAAAAATTATAGCAATGTCTGATGGGGTTTTCAATGAATGTAGAAGTAGTGCATGTACTGTAATCCCTAGTCAATGCTTAAATAATTATATAATAGAGGAATTAAATTTCCCAATAGAGAAATTAAAACAGAATATTAAAAAAATTCAAACAATCCAAAAGAAGGAAGGAAAGAGAAACAAAAACACCCCCACAAAACAGAGGGAATAAATAGAAAACCTAGTAAAATGGCAGATCTAAATCCAAAATATCAGTAATTATATTAAATGTAAATGGTCTAAACACATCAATTAGAGAGATTGTCAGAATACATTTAAAAAAAGGACACACAATATATTTTCTACCAGAAGCCCACAAATACAATGCTGCTATATAGAGATATATAGATATATATAGGTTAAAAATCAAAGGAAACTAAATGCAATATGGCACCCTGGACTGGATTATGGAACAGAAAAAGGACATTAGTAGAAAGTCTGGTGAAATCTATATAAAATTCTGTAGCTTACTAATAGAGTAGTGTACCAATGTTAATTTCTTAGTTTTGATAAATGTACTATGGTACATATTATGTTAACATTAGAGGAAGCTAGGTGAAGGGCATATTGGAACTCTGTACTATTTTTGCAACTGAAATTGCAAATTTAGGCCTGAAATTATTTCAAAAAAAATTTTTAAGCAAAAGGAGGGAGAGATACATACCATGAAAACATGAATCAATAGTGGGTGGGTGGCTATATTAGTATCAGATAAAGCAGACTTCAAAGCAGGGAAAATTATCAGGGATAAAAATGGCCATTAAATAATGATAGAAGAGTCAATTCATTAAAAGATATAACAATCCTAAATGTGTATACACCTAAGAAAAGAGCCTCAAAACAATGAAGCAAAACTTGATAGAATTAAGAGAAGAAGGACAAATCTACAATTATAGTTAGTTCAATACTCCCTTCTCAGTAGTCAATAAAACAAATAAATAGAAAATAATCAAAAATATCAAAACATAAAGTTGTACATGTTAAATACATACAATTCCTGTTTGTCAATAATACCTCAATAAAGCTGAAAAAATAAAGAAGAGCTAAAATATAGTAATGTTACAATTAAATAATCACATTTTTATTTTTTAAAAAAGGAGAAGAAAAAAAATCAAGAATACAGGGAGTGAGGGAGGAAAGAAATAGGTAAGGGAGACTAAGAGGTACAAACTTCCAGCTGCAAAATAAATGAGTCACAGGTACGAAACGTATAATGCATGGAATATAGTCAAACTATGTAGAATCTTGGTATGGTGACATATCATAACTACAGTTATGATGATCATTTTGAAATTTATAGAAACATCATATCACTATGTTGTCTAACAGACAACTATACTTCAAAAACAAATAAACAAACATAGAAAAAGAGATCAGATTTGTGGTTACCAGAGGCAGGGAGCTGAGGGGGAGAAGGAACTGGATGAAGACAGTCAAAAGACAGAAATTTCCAATATAAGATAAATCAGTACTAGGGATGTAATGTGTAATGTGATAAATATAATTAACACTCCTGTATGTTATATATGAAAGTTGTTATGAGAGTAAACCCTAAGAGTTCTCATCATAAAGAAAAAATTTGTTTAATTTTTTAAATTTTATATCTATATGAGATGATGGTTCACTAAACTACTGTGATAATTATTTCATGATGTATGTAAGTCAAATTATTATGCTGTATACCTTAAACTTATGCAGTGCTACATGTCAACTATATCTCAATAAAACAGATTATTGTATCCTATACCAAGGATACAAAGGAACTGAACACCATAAACCAACTGCATTTAATTAACATTTATAGAATATTCCACCTAACCGGAGAATATACACTCTATTCAAGTGCACATGGAACATTCACCAACATAGACCATACCTTGGGTCATAAAGCAAACCTTAATAAATTTAAACATATTGAAATCATACAAAGTATATTCTCTGACTATGATGGAATTAAACTAGAAATCAATAAAATAAAGACTCTGGAAAATCTCCCAATACTCCAAACACTTGAAATGACACACTTCTAAATAATTCATCAGTCAAAGAAGTTTCAAGGGAAATAAAAAATTCAACATATCAAAATTTGTAAAATGCAGCCACAACAATGTTCAGAGGGAAATTTATAGTATTAAAAGCTTTTATTAGAAAGGAAGAAAGCTCTCAAATCAATGATCTAAGTTTTCACCTTAAAAAACTTACTCTTTGTAAGTTAACTCAAAGCAAGCAGAAAAAAATAAATATCGTAACAGAAATCAATTAAATTGAAAGCAGAAAAGAATAAATAAAAATCAATAAAATCAAAAGCTGATTCTTGAAAAGATGAACAAAATTGATAAGCCTCTAGCCAAATAAAGAAAAAAAGAATGAATTCACAAATTATCAATATAGGAATGAAAGAAGGAATATCACTATAGACCCACAGACATTAAAAGGATAGTAAGGGAACACAAAAAACAAAACTATGTACGTAAGTTTGACAACTTAGATGAAATGGGCCAATTCCTTAAAAGACACAAAGTGCCAAAACTCACCCCAAAAGAAATAGACAACCCGAATTGTCCTGTTACCTATTAAAGAAATCTGATTTGTTATTAAAAACCCTCACACAAAGGAAACCCAAGGCACAGATAGCTTCACTGGAGAATTCTACCAAATATTTCAAGGAGGAATTCTGTAATTCTCTTCCCCAAAATACTAAAAGGAACACTTTCTAACTTATTTTATAAGACCAGCATTATCCTGATACCAAAACTAGATAAAGACTAGAAAGAAACAAAACTACAAACTAATATCCTCATGAACATAGATGCAAAACTCCTCAACAGAGTATTAGCAAATCAAATCCAACAATTCAGAAGAATAACACATCACAAGAAGTGGTGTTTATCCCAAGAATGCAAGGCTAGGTCAATATCTGAAAATCAATCAGTGTAATTCATTATATGAACATATTAAATAATCAAAAAATCACATAATCACATCAATTGATACAGAAAAAGCATTTGACATAATTCAACATCCATTCCTGAAAAAACTCTCAACAAACTGGGAACAGAAGGGAATTTATTCAACCTGAGAAAGAGTATCTACAAAAACTAACAGCTACTGTCATACTTAATGATGAAAGACTAAATGCTTTTCCCCTAAGATTAGGAAAACCACATGAATCTCCACCTTCACCAGTTTCATGTGGTATCTTACTGAAAGGCTGTAATAAGAGTGGAGGAGAGAAGGAAATAAAAAGCACATAGATTAGAAAGGAAAATGTAAAACTTCAGTTTTTACATACGATATAATTGTCTATATAGAAAACCAAGAAAAAAAATCTATAATAAAGCTGCTAGAAGTAATGAGTTTAACAAGGTTGTAAGAGACAGTTCAACAAAGAAATATCCATCATCTTTCATAATCTAGGCATGAATTAGAAACTGAAATCTAATTTTAAAAATTTACAATAGCTTAAAAATAGTTAGGTATAAATCTAACAATACATATGTAAATCTATATGGTGAAAACTATAAAATGCTGATGAAAGAAATCAAATACAGCCTAAATAAATGAAGACATATATCATGTTTATTAATTGGAAGACATGATATAGAAATCAATTCTCAAATTGATCCACAGATTTAATCCTGTTCCAAACAAAATGCCAGCAGGAGTTTTTGCAGATATAGGCAAGCTATGAAATTTAATGGAAAGACAAAAGAACTATAATAGCCAAAACAATTTTGAAAAAAAGAAGAATAAAGTTGGAAGACACACTACATTAATTTTAAGTCTTTCTATAAAGCTACAGTAATCAAAACAATGTGGTATTGGTGATCAATAGACACATAAGTCAATGGAATAGAGAATCTAGAAAAAGACCCACACAAATACAGCCAACGGAGGGTTAACAAGGGTGCAAGGTCAATTTGATGGAAAAAGGATAGTCTTTTCAATAGCAACATCCTGGAACAATCACACACGTATCTGCAAAATAAATAAATAAGAATGAACCTTGGCCTAGATTTCATGTCATATACAAAAATTAACTCAAATGGATCATAGATGTAAATATAAAATGTGAAACCATAAAACTTTTAGAAGAAAATAAAGAACATGTTTGTGATCTTGGGTTAGACAAAGAGCTCTTATTTATGACATCAAAAACATGATCCATAAAAGAAAGAACCTGACAAATTAGACTTAAAACTTTAAAGAAAAAGAAAAGCTACACACTAGGAGTAAATATGTCCAAGCAATTTTCCTGAGGAAAGATTTAAACCTAGGATATATGTTTTTTTTAAAAAGCTCTCAAAACTCACAGTAAGAAAAAAAATCCAATTTTTTAAATGGGCAGAAGACTTGAACAGACACTTGACCAAAGATATATGGATGGCAATCAGCATGTGAAACAATGCTCAAGATCATTAGCCATTATTGGTACAGTCACTATGGAAAACAGTGTGGAGATTCCTCAAAAGACTAGGAATAGACTTACCATATGACCCAGGAATCCCACTCCTGGGCTTGTATCCAGAAGGAACCCTACTTCAGGATGACACCTGCACCGCAGTGTTCATAGCAGCACTATTTACAATAGCCAAAACATGGAAATAGCCTAAATGTCCATCAACAGGTTACTGGATAAAGAAGACGTGGTATATTTATACAATGGAATACTACTCAGCCATAAAAACCAACAACATAATGCCATTTGCAGCAACATGGATGCTCCTGGAGAATGTCATTCTAAGTGAAGTAAGCCAGAAAGAGAAAGAAAAATACCATATGAGATCGCTCATATGTGGAATCTAAAAAACAAAAACAAACAAACAAACAAAAACAAAGCGTAAATACAGGACAGAAATAGACTCATAAACAGAGAATACAGACTTGTGGTTGCTGGAGGGTGGAGGGTGGGAAGGGATAGACTGGGATTTCAAAATTGTAGAATAGATAAACAAGATTACACTGTATAGCACAGGGAAATATACACAAAATGTTATGATAAGTCACAGAGAAAAAAATGTGACAATGAGTGTGTACATGTCCATGAATGACTGAAAAATTGTGCTGAACACTGGAATTTGACACAACATTGTAAAATGATTATAAATCAATAAAAAATGTTAAAAAAAAAAAAGATCATTAGCCATTAGGGAAATGTAAATTGAAACCACAATAAGATACCACTACACTATTAAAATACCTAAAATTAAAAAAATCTGAATGCTTAAGTCACTAATCATCAAGGAAATGTAGATCAGAACTACAATGAGAAATCACCTCATACCTGTTGAATGGCTAGTATCAAAAAACAAAAGATAAATGTAAACAAGGATGTGGAGAAATCGAACCCTTGTGCACTGCTGGTGGGAATGTGAAATGGTGCAGCCTCTGTGGAAGACAGTATGGAGATTCCTCAAAAAATTAAAACTAGAACTACCATAAGATCCAGCAATCTGTCTTCTGGGTGTTTTTCCAAAAGAATTAAAATCAGGATCTCAAAGAGATATTAGTTCTCCCATGTTCATTGCAGCACTATTCAACCATAGCCAAGATATGAAAACAACCTAAACATCCATCAACAGATGAATGAAGAATGGAATACATACAATGGAATACAACTCAGCCTTTTTTAAAAAGAAGGAAATTCCTGACATGCTACAACAAGGATGAACCTTGAAGACATCATGCTAAGTGTAATAAGCCAGTCACAGAAAGAGTAATACTGCATGATTCCACTTACATGAGGTAGATAAAATGGCCAAATTCGCAGAATTGTAGTAGAATGATGGTTCACAGGGGCTGGGTGAAGGAGGAAATAGAGGGTTACTGATCGAGGGGCATAAAGTTTCAGTTAAGCAGGATGAACAAGCCCTAGAAATCCACTGTAAAACACTGTACCTAGAGTCAACAGTAACGTATGCACACCTAAAATTTTGTTCAGAGGACAGATCTCATGTTAAGGACTCTTACCACAATAAAACTAAAAAGCGAACAGAAAAAGCTGACTCCACCAAATGCAAATGAGGATATTAAACAACTAAACTCTCATACATTGCTGGTGGAAATGCAAAACGATGTAACCACTTCAAAAAATAGTTTAGTAGTTTCTTATAAAAGTAAACACACACTTTACTACCCAGCAATCTCACTCTTAGAGATATCTGTGAATAATGTAAGTTTAGATTCACTCCAAAACCTACACATTTACAACGGCAGTATTCATAATCCCATGAAATTGGACACATCTCAAATATCCTTCAACAAATGAATGGATAAACAGTTACATAACCATATGATGGAATACTACTCAGCAATAAAAAAGAACTACTGATAAATATAACAACATGGATAAATCTCCAAGGTATCACTCCAAGGCTGAGTGAAAGAAGCCAGTTTCAAAAGGTTATATACTATAGTATGATTCCATTTATATGACATTCTAAGAAGGGCAAAATGATAGAAATGGATAATCAATCGGAGGCTGTCAGGGATTACAGGTTAGAGTTTGATTACAAAGGAGCAGCAGCAGGGAGCTTTCTGGTGATGGAGCTGTTCTGTATCTTGACTGTAGTGCTGGTTACATGAATCTATATATGTGTAAATTCAGAGAACTATACACCAAATTTTTCAACTGCTCCTGCTTATAAATTTTTAAAATAACAATAAAAATAACAAAAGCTGTTAAAGGGTTTAAAAGGAAAAAAAACTGCCATACATAAGCTAGAACTTCAAAAGCTTTTAAAATATTAGTTCTATTGAACTTATTCTTATGAAGGAAGTAGTACTCTCTTTGTTTATAGTACCTTAATAGGAATAAGTTTCCAAGTAGGAAAAATGACCTTATTTGTCCCAGGGGCACTGCATCGTGGCCCAAAGCCACGAGACTGCAGGGATTATGACGCCTAACTTTTCACCATAAAAACCTCGGATACCCTCTTGCCCAAAATGTAGACTAGCACCCATACTTTGAACTCTATAGATCCACTAGATTTTCATAATACCCCTAAAAGCCAGCATTCAGTTCTCACAAATAAGAGTTCTTACAAGGTTCTGTGATCAAACCGTGGAAGGGAAAAACAACTGGCAAGGCCTCGACAACTCAACGTCTATAAACAGAAGCAACGTCTATAAACAGAAGCAGCGCCTATAAGGAACTGATGGTTCTGGAATCCTGTAGAAAAGTGAAACTACTTTCTGGGATTTTTTTTCCTTGAGATTTTGCAACAGATTTCCCTGAGTGATACACGCATTGCTCTTTAAAAAAACCTTTCTCTGAGCACTAGCTGTGGCAAAGGCAGGGCTGCAGAGCAGAGCCCAAGCAGGGCACGGAAGCCACATTCCCCCGTGTGACTGCTCTGCCTCACCACTGGGAGCCAGCTGGGCAGCCTGCTGAGTGAGGGGCGGGAAGTGAAAGATGCAAGGCTCCTACAACCTGCAAGGGACAACACAGCCCAGAGACTTACTCATGGTCAGGAAGGAGTGTGTGGCCAGCAGCAAAGCACATCAGTCCCTAAGGCTCAAGCTGGATATAAGCTAATTAAAATTAAAGATGGAAAACACTCGGACCTAATTAACAACAGGTTTTTGATATCCACTCATCACACAATGGACTTAATTTCTTTGACCTATAAAGCTTTGTAGTAATTCCTAATGCCAAGAGTCTACATTAAGATCCCAAAGTAAAAGAAGTTTTATCCCTTCGGCACTTATGGCTGAAGTTTTCCTTTATGAGTCAGAAAAAAATAATAACCTTGTGAGGGAAGTGAAATACTCATAGAATCATTCTACTTTGTTTCCCCACCACACTAAATCACTCAATTAATCACTGAATCTATGCCTTCCTTCGGTCTTACACCACCCTCCTTTTCTGGAGACAAGGAAGAAGAAACATCACAAGTAGAAGGAAAATGGAAAAAAAAAAAACACAACCTTATGAACCTACTAAAATTTTACTTGCACTAGAACATCTAGATTAATAAAGCAGACTGCCATCTTTCAGTTAAGTGATCTTTATGGACATTTCTCATTCCAAACTGCTTTTAAGAATGGCTTCCCAAGAGGCTGTTGTTTAACTGCTCTCAATCAGTTACTTTGAGCGTTCAAACTAGGAAGCAAGTACCAACTTGCAACGTGATTGCACAGAGAGCCTCCTAATGGGATTACTGTAAGGATGCTTTACATCTCTAAACAGAGAGCTACATTTTCTAGCATCTTGTACATGAACTCTGCCTGCTCTACTGGTTCCACGCAACCCATAGGGACTTCTGTCAATAGTCTGAGTGCAAACTGTGGCAAATGTTAATGGAATTTGCAAGAACTCAGTAACTTCAGTGGTGAGATGGAAAATTAAATGAAAAAAAATTTTATTGAATTAAACTGCTTTTCTCTCGGTGTATTCTGTTATTTTTGCATGTGTATTCTGATGTTACAATCACCCTTTATTTTTTCTTGTTCAAAGATCTTTATTGACGACAAAAGGCCAGAACAGAACCCAAGCTCCCTGAGCTCACCCTTGGCTCTAAATTATCACTATATGCTGCAGCTGCACATTAGGGCCCACTGGCCACTGTCTTGCACCGTAGCTACACCAAGGAAGTTTATGCAAGTCAAGTCTGGCATCTTGTATTGACCAAGATCAATACCTGAAATAAAAAGCAACATCACTGGCTGATAAGGCCTAACACTTTCCCTCTGCTTTCACCTATTAGAATCCTCTCAGTTCCTACTTTAACTCAGCCTGCAATTTCAAATACTTACTATGGCTTCCATGAAGCACACACAGAATACAAGCAAATGATCAAAGAAAGTCACTGAGTTTCAGTAAGGACAAAACAGTCATCCACCTATGAAAATGTGCATAATTCTTTATACACTAAACTGAGGGTTAGTTGAGAACATCAAGGAAAAAGACAGCACGTTAAGTGTCTATAAATGGGTAGAATGATAGACCACAAAATAAGAAAAGCATAGAGGCCCGTAAAGATTGAGCAATCTTTATCAGTGAGAGAGCACACAGAATAAAGAATATGGAAGACTTGGGTCTTCCTTAAAGAAAGCATGAGACACTCAAGGGGAAAAATCCTCTGCAGGGAAAGGATTGGAAATTAAGGTAGCTTGCTAATCAAGATGCTCTGGACTAGACTGCGAATGTGTATTACAGAACTAGCTTCCTCAGATTTTCTAAACAGAAGATTCTCTGTCCCTAAACTTTAAAACAGCAAAATTAACTCCTCCTCCTCCCCTTTCCCCAAATCCTATTGGGTGTTCCTAGAAATGATCTCTTACCTTGTAAAAATATTACTTAAACACACACATCCATGTGATACAATATACAAAATTATATTTATTTTCCTTCTTTTCCATCTTCATCACTACTGAGTCCAGGACCTTGTCACAACACAGCTAGGCCAAATCAAACAGCCAATTAACTGGATGTCCATCCCTTGTTCTATATACACTGCTGCCCGGTCCTCCTAAAATATTATAGCATGGCGTTGATGGTGTTCATTCTACACTCCCTAAAAAACCTTCTATGTTCTCCATTGAGTCCAAGGATAAATGCAACCTCAAAAAATCCTTAATGTTTGGCTAACTCTACCCTATCTTTGCAGGCTTATCTGCCGCTGGGGGTAGAAGGTTTTACCCCAGCCCAACTGAGTTGTTCTTACAGCAAACTTTCTATTCTAATTTGGATATAATTCTAATTATATTCAAATCCCCAAATTTACAACAACGAATGGAAGAGACACCTACAGTGCCTTTGAGAAAATATTTTCATATTAAGTGGCTTAAAATCCTAAAAAAAAAAGAGGAAATTAAAAAAAAATTAAGAATGTCACTAAATTTTTTGCTAAGGGGAAATTAATTGATCTAAGATGACAAAGAATGAGAGTTCAAATCCCCAAACTATTTTAACAGTCTTCCTCAAAAGACAGTGAACATAACTGTGAGAGAGGCAGGGGGTGTTTCCGTACAAATACATGTAAAAAGAATACAAGAGAAACTGATAATAGTAGCTGCCTTTATCAAATACATACTGGGTGACTGGGTGACAGTATAAGACTTAACTTTGAACCTTCTGATTTTTTAACCCTTCATCTCTATTCAAACAAATAAATGTAAAAGGTATATTTATATATAGAATGGAGAAATACCTTCAACAGTGCCTTTTGAGAAAATGTTTTTATATTAAATGACTTAAAATCCTTTAAAAAAAGGAAATTTTTTAAAATGTAAGAATGTTACTAAAATTTTTGCTACAAAGCAAGAAAATATTCTCCAGCTTTTTCAAAGCAGAGAACAGATAAATGAGCAATTTGCAGCAAAGTTCTAGCAGAGGAAGGGATAAAATCACGTTTAAAACACAAACATCTTCCTAAGGTTTCTATGCGCCTAACCAGAATATCAGGAACACCCTAGTTCAGTAAGTAGAACAAAGAGATGGTTCCAAAGGAGTTTGCAGAGGAGAGAGAACTCTTTCTCTTAGAATATGAGCAGTTCCCCAAGCTCACATACAAACCCCGTGTCCATTTTCACTGCAGTCATTCTGTCGCTTGCTCTCACTCTCCATTCTGATGATTCCTCACACTCTCAATACCTTCTTCCCTATCACAACGTAAGTCTCTTTAAAATGCTTTATTTTCTTCAAGGCATCTTTGAAATAAGGCATTTCCCCTTTTTAGTCTTCACCCAAATCTTAGGAAATCCAATTGAGAATCCTGTAGCACATGAGACTGCTTGGTGTTCTGACCTCTGAGAAAGCTCTACCAGTCTCATTTGCAACCTGCTCAATTTTTATCTGCAATTTAATAATAATGCATCAATTTGTTTTCATTTAGAAGCATTTTATTCAGCTTCTTGCCAAGACAAAAAGGCACTGGTGAGTGTGAAGCAAAAGCCTGCTGCATTATCCTTAATTGAAGAAGAATTCCTCGTGAAACAAGAAACTAACTATGTAATAAATTAAGCCCTATTTATTTACAGGGCTGTGGCTCAGTAAAATGAAAGGAAAATGCTATTTCACACTGGCTTCCAGTGAACATTAAGCTTTTGGAGGCTCAGCTTTCAATTGTCTGTGCTTTAAAATTAGGAGAGAATAAGAATAGATGAAAAATGAGGTGCCTTCTCATTGATCTCTTCCTCTATCAATCGTTATTTAAAAATTTAAAGTAACATTTTAATTTTGACTTTTTCTCCCTTCCCAAGTTCACTCTGGTGGAAACGCTAACGATCAGCTAAATACTCAAAACGTAGAAAAAGGGAGGAAAATAAATGACATGTATAATTCACAGCCTAGATAATCCATCCCTGGATAAATAAGCATTCACTATATTTCTCTAATGTTCTTGCTCCCCAAGAACTCAAAAGATTTTACAGCATAAAAATCGCACTAACCAACTGAACATGAAAGGAGGCTGTTAATGTCCTTTTGAGGGATTTCAGTGCTTTCCGTTTCCAGATCCTGGGATAAGCCTAGTGAACACAGACCTCCCCCTACCACCAAGAGTGAATAAAAAAAGTGCTCCAAGCCTCTCCAGCTAACATTTTAGTTATCCTAACCCAATCGACTCCTTCCAGGATCAAGAAAGCTTCAGTCGCAAACTAAGAGCGTATCTTAGACCCTCAGGCTCCCAGCTTTTATTCTGTTCCACTCTCCTCAGCATGACACATCTCCATATACCTAAGGAGAATCAGAACTAATACTTACTTTCATCTTTGCCCTTGGCTTAATCCAAGAGCCTCCCAGAACTTTTTCTACTTCAACTAGCATACCCCTCCCAGCACCAATCCCCAGTTCTTTTCTGAGTCCTACACCAATCTCAGCCTCACATAAGCAAAGAAATCCAGGTGGTAGTGGCCATAATTCCCCTATGATCTTGGCTATAACATACTGGCAATTTGGGAGCATTACAATTAGCCAAACATGTGTAATTTCTGTGCTATAGAAATGAAGAAAGATAAGCAGACACAAAGATATGATAACCTTTAAAAAAGTAGCTAAGTAATTATCATAGAAATGGAAATAAAAACTGCAGTGAGGCTGGTCAGAACTGTCATCATTGAAAAGTCCACAAATGATAAATGCTAGAGGGCGTGCGGAGAAAAGAGAACCCTCCTACACTGTTGATGGGAATGTAATTTGGTGCAGCCACTATGGAAAACAGTATGGAGATTCCTCAAAAAACTAAAAATAGAGTTACCATATGATCCAGCAATCCCATCCCTGGGTATATACCCAGAGAAAACTCAAATCAAAAAGATACATGAACCCCAATGTTCAAAGCAGCACTATTTACAATAGCCAAGACATGGCAGCAATGTAGATGTCCATCAACAAAGGATTGGATGAAGAAATTGTGGTATATATATACATAATGGAATACTACTCAGCCATAAAAAAGAATGAAATGATGCCATTTGCAGCAATATGGACCTAGAGATTATCATACTAAGTGAAGTAAGTCAGACAGAGAAAGATAAATATCATATGATATCACTTGCATGTGGAATCTAAAAAAATGACACAAATGAACTTATTTACAAAATAGAAACAGACTCACAGATACAGAAAACAAACTTATGGTTCCCAAAGAGGAAGGGCTGGATAAATAAGAAGTTTGGGATTAGCAGATACTAACTAATATATATAAAATAGATAAGCAACAAGGTTTTACTTTATAGCATAGGGAACTATGTTCAATAGGTTGTAATAACCTATAATGATAAAGAATATATATATAGAGAGAGAGACTGAATCACTATGCTGAACACCAGAAACTACCACATATTATAAATCAACTATACCTCAATAAAAAAATTAGAGGAAAAATTTACAAAATAAAACTAATTCCTTCCCCAAAGGAAAAAAAAAAAAAGCAGCCAAGATAGCTGCAGAAACAAAATGAGTGTGTTAGTTCAATGCTTCCTATTTTCATCCATATTCTATTTATTGATACATCTTCTGTTCATTTTCCCTTATCCTTCCTGCTTCCAAAATGCTCTCCTTCAAAGCTAGTCTTGCCCTCCCTGTGCCTATCCCAGAATCCTTCATTATGCCCACTCACTAAGATATGTTTAGCTACCTAGGATAATGATAATTTCTTAAAATAAAGCCAAAATTGTTCACATTAGTTGGTTATATGAACATCAGAATATAACACCACTTAATGGAAAAAAATCTTTAAGCACGAGTCAACCAACCTTGGTCCTCATCTCCACTCCATCACTTAATGGTCCTACAGCCTTGGACAACTCACTTAAGCTCTGGGATACTCAGTTTCCTCAGCTATAAAGTGGGCAGAATAATATCTGTCTTACCCAACTCAAACAATCAACTAATAGAAGGTTGGGGGTTTTTTTTAAGTTTTTATGAACACATAAACCTAGAGTAGTAATTGCCAAAGGCAGATGGTCAGTCATGAGACCTAAATGTATAAGACCCATTCAAATAAAGCAGTTCAAAGACTATATAATGTGAAAACCTAGAATGGTGATGAAGACAAAAGCAACTTTCAACTTGTATAATAATTTACAATTAAAATATCCAGCTCAAGTAAGAATAAAGGAGAGCCTCAGACCTTGGGCCCATTCCACCTTCAGACCCCAGGCTATAGCTAACAACAGTCCAGCTGCCTGCCAACTGGTGAGCACCAGAGCATTCCTATTTGGTAAAGAGTCCTATTCTAGAGCAGTTTGAGAATGAATGCAGAAACAGTTACTTCGGTAATCACATTTGCACGGTGGTGGTGGAGATGCACAGTAAAACTGTTCTCCTTTTGGACTAGCAAAGTCCATCCAAGTCAGGGTACCTGCAGATCCTATCCCCTATGCCAGACTGAAGATACAGCAACTGTCTGGCTTTCAGACTACTGAAATTTAATACAGTACACATATACTCTATCAAATACACACGTAAACACGCACTAAGCTGCTAAATCCCTAGAGGGAAAGGAGCTAATAAATACTGAGCTCTATGTGTCAGAAACCACAAGGAAATAGAGATTTCATTTAATCCCCACAACACCCTGCAACGTAGGTATTATTATCATTCCTTCTTTTATAGATGAGAACACTGAAGCTCAGATACATTAAATAACTTGCCCAAGGTCACAAAGCTACTAAATAGCAGAGTCAAGACTTGAACTTAGTTTTGCCTACCTCCAAAGCCCAAACTGCTTCTGACTTTCTCTTCTCAATGGTGTAACTACAGCAACCTTCCTGGGTCTTCATTTCACCTTAATTCCTGATATGCACCTAACTGCGGGTCCTGATTGTGTATCTGCAACTTCACAAAGGGACAGAGAAAATTTTTCCGAAGACTCCTTCTTTGTTTTTCCTTTGCATACATTCACTTCATACCTGCACAAGTTCTTCTTAGGCTGAATCACTGGGCCAGACCTAACAGGCTGCCACACATTTCAGCAATTAATACATGAGAAGACTGAAAGTTGTTTCCTTCCTTTAACACTTAAACAGCCACAGTTTTTGAGCATGGTATTATTTTCGAAGTTGGTTCTTGCCATTTAAAGAGTGTTAGCGCTTAGTGCAATGCTTTACACACAGTAGGTGCAGAGGGAATATACTTGTTCATTCACTGATTGAGAAAAGTTTTCTTTACTCCTTTAAAGCAAAAGACTTTACAGGAGTCCGGTTCAAAGAATGAATTCTTTCACATTAGAGATAATTTCTTGGAAATTTTTTAAATGCTTCAGGAAAAAGGAAAATTGAAATGTAATAATCTAGTGGTTAAGTCCCTAAATGACTGACTAGTGGACTATGAAATTAAGAGTTTAAAAGGCTCAGTTTAATAATACTGTTAATCTGAATAACTTTTGCAACTGCTTCTTGCCCTCTATACAGAAAATAAAGACTGAAATAACAAAATATTGACAGTGTTCTGCTAAGGATGGCTTTTTTCCCCTGTTTTTTATATATTAAAATACTTCTGCAATAACTATGCATTATTTTTATACCTATGGAAACTGATCTCATTCTGGATAAACTTTGTATTTTTAACACTTTCTATATGGTGTGGCTTTATTTTCTTTCTCAGATATAATCTATAGGCTTAAGTATTCATTAATTCAGGCGTGTGCCTCCAGGACAACTTGTTACATAATATCAGCAGATTAAATATAATTATTTTTCTTTCCATTCAAGAATGTTTTTCTTACTTTAAGTGGATATGTCTCTATCTTTGTGTTCTTTTCAGGCAGGAGCAGGTTTCTTATATAAGCTCTATAGAACACCGAATGTCAATCTTTTCTTGGTAAGAAGCACAAGAATGGCATTTGTCCCTGTGCCAGCCCCAATTTACATGTCTTTAAACTTCTATGTTACCTTTTCAATGACATTTTTAAAAAGTACTTCGATCACAGTGCCCAAACCATATGAGCTGCTTTATGTGAGATCTCCCTTAAGGGGATCCCTGTGCTAGGTGGGAGGTTTGTACGAGCTGAATTTTATGGCCCCCTTCACTATTATAGGATTTTAAAATAATTTTTGACAAGTTACTTCAGTGAAACAATGGATCACATACTGGCCTCTGCTGTGTTGAGTCCTTTTCCCAGCTCACTGTCCAAGTCAACCCAGAGAAGATGCCCTTCTGATCCAGCTTAACTTAGCAAGCTATATGATTACTTCTTGTGGAGACCAAATTCCCATAACATTAATATTTCCTTGCTATCTGAAGTGATCAAAATGTGCTGAAATAATGCAGTCAGCAAAATGTCACTGCATGACTTACATATGGATCTGTTGCAGCCTGTAAAAATACTGTCTCCATGAGGGACAGCCAAAATGAAGAGTTATGTGGGAGTAATAAAATATGATAACTAGGCCTGCAACCTCAAGTATAAACCCAGCTGCGCATGCACACACACGTCTACAGGAAAGCCTGCTGAGAATAAAAGAAAAACCCAAATCATGTCCAGTATGTATGCACTCTACAGTAGGACTGGTCAGGGAACTGTCCTTTCAGCACCACAGCGAGAAACCCTGGTGCAAGCCTCAACACAGACAACTAAAGCTGGGCCCTGAGAAATATTTGTTAAAGTGCCTACAAATAAAGCAACAAGCAACTGTATGTTTGTTTGCTTTTAAGTATGCTATATTCCACTTCACAATCCTTTATTAATTTAAAATAAAATCCTTCAAATATTTTGAAAAAAGTTGACAAAACCCCAAAAGAAAATCGAAGATGTATGAAGTCAGCCTCTCAAACTGAACCCAAGAAACCAATAACTGGCCTGCATTGTCGAGAACTGCGTTGCACTACCCACCAACAGCTCTACTAAGAAACACACACATTTACACATACTCTGAATCAGATGTTCAGAGAACATGGAACATGCTTGGAGGCCTCTCCAGAGAGAGCCTCAATTTCTAGGACAATGTTCGCTGAATACCAAATCATCACTACCACCCCCCTTCCAAGCAATCAAATTCTCTTTCAGGGAGAACTGAAGGCCTTATGGGTCATGAGTTCCAAAGAAAAAATGCTGCAGTATTTCAAGAACCAGGTTACAGGCAACGTGTTACAAAGCTTTCAGCATTTTAAGTCTGATTCCCCTGAGATTCCTACCAGAATGGTACGGGGTGGTAATGTTATCCAGCCATTTGCATTACACATCAAAAAAAAATTTTTTTTGAGGAAAGAAAAAAAAAAGCCCCCCCAACCCCCATTATCTTCTAATGCACGTGGAGAAAAGAGAACTACCAAAAGACTGTGAAACAGTGAAAATCTACCACACCCGAATCTCCCTTGGAAAGCCAAAACATCCCCTAGCCCTAACACACCACTACCTCTCTAAAGGCCCTCCAGGTTCACATTTGGGAAAACAGTAATAAAAAGCACTCTCCCCCTTTGCCCCCAGAGCCCTCACCCACACTTCCTGCTTCTATCCCAGCTTCTCTGGTGCCCACTGTGCATTAAAAGCAATTTTTCCTGTTTGGTAGAGCTTGCTCCATGCTAATTATTTCTCCCTCTCCCTGAATTAGCCAGATGCAATGCAAAGTTTCTTCTACCCCTTTCCCCCCACAAAACAGATGACAACCTTTTATTACGGACACTGATGCTGAGCCTTGGAAGCTTGGAATTTCCAGATATAAAATGTATTCCTCCACATTTCAAAAACTGCAGTGTAAGTAAGGAAGAGGGCACAGGGTGGGGTAGTTGGAAGGAATGCATGGTTTGAAGAATCATATTTCTCAGGCTCAAAAATGATCCCCACTGCACCCCACCTCGAAGCTGGGGCCTTTGAAGGGGTCTGAAAGCCCTGGCTAACCCTCCTCCCCCGAAAGTTAACTGCCAAGTCTCCACTGGTGGTTGCTGCTGACACCGAGGAAACGGAGCTGAGCTCTCAGTAAAAACGCAGAGGCTCTGCGGTCACCCAAGTACTAAGAGAGAACTAGAGAGGAGGGGTCCAAGCCTGTGGAGCTGGGCAGTCCTGTAAGCCCAAAGCTAACAAGAAGCCCAGGGTGCTGCTGCTGGTGGTAAGGTGGGGGAGGGAAGGAGAGAGGAGGAGAGGAGCAAGCTCTGCATCGGGTGGCGTAGGGGTGGGGGTGGGGGAAGGGGATATTCTGAAAGTGATGTACTCCCTAATGCAGGAATTCTAGCATGCCGAGGAAGGTCCCGGCGGCCCCCAACACGGCCCCAGAGCTCCCTGTCGGGAGGGGGACGGACGCATCTGAATAAAGGACAGGGGAGTCCTGGATGCCCTAAGAACCCAGGAGCCCTCGGCTTCTGCAGTTGGTAACAATCTGGAGCCGGATGGGGGAGAACGATGCAGTTAGACATGGGGGAGGGGGTAGAGCTGAGGAGCTTGCTGGAGAAGATCCGGACAGCGCTGCCCTTCCAGCGCAACCGGGCAAGGGGCCCCGACTCTGCCCCGGCCCCGGGAGATGGGGAGGGAGCGGGTGCCGCACCGCGGAAGGGGCGCCGAGGGCAGGCCGGTGACCCCCAGCGCAGCCGAGAGGAGGAGAAACAGAGTGTATGGGGGTGGGGGCCGGTGGTCCTCAATTCTCCTCAGGGACCCCCGGTAAACACAGTAGAAGGAAGCAAGACTTCCAAACAGGAACCCAGCTCCACCGCCCCTCGAGCCCCGCCGCGCACTCTGCGGCAAAGCCCCGGAGTGGAGATGGGCGAGCCCCGCTCCAGGGTCCCGAGGAGAGAAGGGGAACTCGGCGGGCGAGGAGCGGCGCCGGGCGGGGGCTCTGGGGCGACTTACGGCAGCGGCGGCGAGGGAGGCAGCGGCGGCCCTAGCGCGGGGCCCGGGAGGCGCGGCCGGACTGCAGAGACGCCGAGGCTGCGGCGGGCGGGACTGCGGTGGGCGCCATCTTGGAGCGCTCCCCGCGCCCGCCCCCCGCGCCGCCCGAGTCCTTGCATAATTGATAACTCGCGCCCGCCGCGCGCCGCCGCGCGCGCCCCCGCCGCCGGGCCCCCCGCCCGCCCCGCCCCCGCGCCGACCCCCGGCGCGCGCCCCCCGCCCGCCCAACGGCCCCCGCCCGCGCGCGCCGCCCCCGCTCGTCCGCCCGCGCCCCGCGGCCCACCTACCCCTGCAGGGCGCGCCCGCTCGCCCGCTGCGCACCGCGCCGCCCGCCAGCCCGCTCGCTGGCTGTCAGGCCGGCGTCCCCGCGCCGCCCGGACCGGATCCCGGGCGAGGGAGCAGGGTGCCGGCAGGGGGCGCCGCGTCGGAGCGCCTCGCTAGCGTCCCCGGGCCCGCCTCCCCGACGCCCCCGCGGAGCCGCGCGGGAGGGGCACCCGGGCCGAGCGCTGGGACGCGGCCGCGGGATGCTGGCGGACTGAGAACCGGGACGTTGAAACCCAAAAAGTACTATGTTGACTCGAGGGCCCCGTGACCCTTGTAAATGCCAAGTCTTACCTTTCTCCTGAACGGCAATAGCAGAAGAAAATGCCCAGCAATATCGCAATGCTCATTTGGAATTTTTGACATCTATCAACACCAGGAACTCAATTTACACGATTTTTGGCCGCTTTGGGGGGGTGGGGAGAAACCACAAAAAAACGCAGCAGTCTATCAACAGCAGTTGGAGCCTTGTGATTCAGTGGATTGGGCTGTAGTATGAGGAGTGGGGAGACATCGTTTCCCCCAGGTCTGAAACTGTCAAGTCACCTTAATCTTTTTGACCCTCAGTTTGTCCCTCTGTAAAGTAGGCACAAGCATTTGAACTGCTTACTCCACACTCTCTTTTGAGGATCTAGATAATGAATGTGAAAACTCTTAGCACTTTATTGTGCCTCTTAATGGTAGAAAGAACAGTTTTGACATATACATGCATGCATAAACTATCACCACCATCAAGGTAATGAATGTACCCATCACCTCGGAAAGTTTCCGCAGGCCTCTGGGTAATCCCTCGGTGCATCACTCTCCACTCACTCCCTCTCCAGGCAACCACAATCTTCTTTCTATTACTGTACATTAGTTTGCATTTTCCAGAATTTTAAACAAATGAAATCAGACAGTATGTACCTTTTTTTGGTATGGCTTCTTCTACTCAGCATAATTATTTTGAAACTCTTCTGTTGTTGATTCTTCCATTGTCTATCCATAGTTCATTCCCTTTTATTGCTGAGTAGTATTCATCATAAGGATACACCACAATTTGTTTCTCTAGTCACCTGTTGATGACATTTAGGTTATTTCCAATTTTTGCCCTTTATAAATAAAGCTGTTGCATTTGTGATCAAGTCCTTGTATAGACATGTGCTTTCATTTCTTGAGTATTAAAAACATCTAAGAATGGAACAAATGAGTGCTATTGTAGGTGTGTATTTAACATACTAAGAAAGGGCCAAACTGCTTTCCAAAGTGATTGTGTCATTTTATGTTCCTACTAGCAGTATAAGAAATTTTCAGTTGCCCCACACCCTTGACAGCATTAGATATGGTCAGTCTTTTTCATTTTAGCCTTCTGAGAGGTGAGTAGTGTTATCTCATGGTGGTTTTGATTGGTATTTCCCTAATGACTAAAGATATAGAGCATTTTTTCAAGGTCTTATATATCATTAATAAGTGCTCTTGGGTGAAGTGTCCATTCAAGTCTTTTGACTATTTTTTAAAGTTAGGTTGTTTGTTTCTTATTATTGAGTTCTGAGAGATGTTTATATATTATGGATACATATCATTTATTGAGAGAGGGATGTTGAAGTCTATGAATATAGTTGTAGAGTAGTCTATTTCCTCTTGCAATTCTATCAGTGTTTGCTTCATATATTTTGAAATTCTGTTAGGTACATGAATGTTTAGGATTATTATGTCCTCCTGATGAATTAACTCCTTTATTGTTATAAAATGATCATCATCCATGGTAATATTTTTTGCACTGAAACTTTCTTTGTCTCATATAGACAAATACTGGCATGGTATTCCTTCTTATTAAATTTTTTAAATTTAATCTATTTATATCTTTAAATTTAAAATGAGTTTCTTTTGGAAACATATGGTTGAGTCTTGTCCCCCCATGCCTCCAATCTAACAACTTCTGTTTTTCAATTTGGGTGGTTAGACATTTTATAGTTCATGTGATTATTAATATGGTTGGGGTTAAATCTAACATTGTGCTATTTGCTTCCTATTTGTTTTTTCTGTTCTTTGTTTCTTCTCTTTTTCTGTCTTATATTGATTACCTGGAATATATTTTATGATTACATTTTATCTACATTGTTGACTTAATTAGCTATGACTCTTTGTTGTGCTATTTTGCCACTACATAAATTTAAGTATTTGCCTTAACTTGGGTACTAAATTATACTATAAGTTCTTTGACCACTTGGACTTTGTGTGCATTGTACACGGTAGGTTTCCAGAATATACTCTCTGAATGAATGAGCATTTATTTCTTCTCATCTTACATCAACAAATATTTAGTAATTACCTGCTTGGGGGTGCTCCAGATAATTGAACTAGAAGTTTATTTCAATTGCAGTAGGCTTCATCCTAGATAAAGAGACAGAAAACTGATTTCCAATATGGTAAATAAATCAAGGTGATTGTAAAGAGGAAAGGGAGAAGAATCCACAAAAATGGTTAAAATAGGATTACTAAAGACTTTATGTATAATTTATAAGAAAAGCCAAAGGGTAAAAAAGTTAGAGATGTTTGAGGTTAGAGATTTTTTTTAATTCAACACTACAATGCAGTTTTAAAACTATACTTGCATCCAAGACAATAAAAAGCTGTATGTTTCTGAAAAAAAAAATTCAACCCAATGACATAGAGAAACTCTTTCTTCTTACTTGCCTTTGTAAACAGTTTTTAATTGGCATTTTCAAAGCTCTATGGTTGTTACAGTTAGGATGTATGTCCTCCTTATTAAAATTACTTTTCCTGAAAATCAGACTCTTTGGAGCTATCATTAGACATTACTTGCCATACAGTGAGAGGACAGAGTTCTGTGCCCTTTCTCTAATATCTTAATGAACATGGAGATTCAGCCTCATGGGATTACATGCGGTTCATGTAATAAAATCTGCTACTTAAGCTCCAGGTAGCTAAACTTACAAGCTTTTCAAAATATGAGACTATTTGCTGACTTCATGAGAATCTTTGAAGGCATCAAAAATGTCAAGGATTTCCTTTAACAGCTTAACTCACATCAGAAAAATATTCAATACGCTGAGAAATGAGTTTCATTTAGAAAGATGAAAGAGGGATTGGACTTACCCAGCGCTGTTCCAGGGGACAAAACCAAGACCAGGGGTGAGAGTTCCTAGAAGACAGATGCCAGCTCAGTGTAAGGAAGGATGTTCTCATAGAACTGATGGGCGACAAAACAGACCACCGCTGAGGAGAGGAGCCGCCAGTGTTTGTTCAAGGAGAAACTGTAAGATCAGTTGTAATGGACATTTTTAGGATCAAGGTCCCCTTTGAAAATCTGATGAAAGCTATGGATGTTTTTTCTTCCCAGATACATTCGCAGATCCATGCATGCACATGCCCATACATTAACACACAGCTTTACATTCTATTGTGAAATTCATCTTGGAACCCGGATTAAGAATGTATGGTGTACACAGATGTTTAAATGAGTGAAGTGGGATGGTGCCTCTTCCCACTCTGAGAGCCTATGACCCTCTGGTTCTGTCCTCATTCTCATCACTACTTTTAGAGGTCATCTGGGGTTTCCTGATGGAAATCTAGCAGCAGTACTTTCTCTCTTTGGATGTTCTGTTTCACTTCTCCTTTCTACCTTTTGACCCAGTAATAATTTCCTTAATCTTCTATCCCTCATTCAGACATTACTGCTTCCTCTAAATTTACTGTTCCCTTCAGTGGAAAAAGGATTTAATCTCTTAGCTTTCTGTGATGCCAGCAGACTCCAGTCTGAAGATTTTATCTCTGAGATTACTCCTAATCTCCTCCCACACTGGTAAGCCCTGCAGAAATACTGGTGATGTAGAAGACATCACTCACTCTAGTCTTCCCTTCCACTGCAACCAGTGTGAAATCCCCTGCAACAATATGCCTCACGTGTTAGCCTGTGGTCTTTTGGACTATCCTACTTTAGATTTATTTTACTATTGGCTTATCCTATTTTATTGTAGCTTTGCAAATAATTTACCAATTAATTTGGTCATATTGCATCTACAAGAGCATGCCTCATGCCTCAAGATCAGCCTTCGGAACCCTACTGATGACCCTGCCCTGCAGTCTACGTAGTAAGTACATTCTTTGATAGGCATAATGAGAGGAGCATTCCTAGTGGTCGGCCCCACGGACTGTGGCGCCAGACGTCAGGGATTCAGATTCAGGCCTCAGCGTGCCTTACGATCTAGGGCAGGTTATGTAACTGCTGTGCTTTGGTTTCCTTATCTGTTAAATGGAGATAATGATGGCTCCTGTGTCATAGGGTTGTTATGAGAAGATGAGACTAGTCAGTGCACATAAGTCTGTAGAATGGTGCCTCGCACCTTCTAAGCACTCTATACGTATTAGTTTATTATCCATCTGCTCAAGATAGAAACCTCCTTCTCTTCACTCACCCCACTTCTAAATGGACCCTAAGTCCTGGGAGCTCTTGCTCCCTAATGCCTTTGACCCTATACCCACCTTTCCACTGTCATTGCCCTCATCATCTCTTACCACTATCACAATGACAGAAATATGGTTAATTTTTGCCTCCCTCCCCAGCCACGTGGCCTTACAATGTCCTGGAGTAGGTAGAGCATATTTCTTTGCCTCCGTGACTCTAGATTGAGCTATTGACTTGCTTAATTCAATAGAAAGTTAGCAGGCATAATCCAGGCAGAGGCTTCCAGGTGCCTGTACACTATTTGTCGTGGTCTCTTGTGTTGAGATCTACCATAAGAAAAGCAAGCCCCAAAGTAGTCTCTGGTCCAGGGCTAATGTAGAAACACATGGAATGGGTCTGGACCCACCCTGCAGCCTGGAGTCTGGAACGCAGCCTACCCCAGCTGAGTTGCAGCCAATCCACAGACCTATGAATGAGAAACACTTTGAGCGCTCTGTTATGCAGCATTAACGCAGCAACAGCTAATACAACCATCTTCCAAGCTAGTACTCCTACCTCCCATCTCTCCCTGTTTCGTCTGTCTTCACGCTGCCAGATTTGTCTTTCTAAAACACAAAACTAATCAAATAATTCACCTCTTCATAATCTTTGATGGCTCCTTAGAATTCTCAGAATAAAGTCGAAATTCCACAGTATTGATTGAAAGCTCTTCACAGTTAGGCCCCGGACTACCTTTTCATCCCCAGCTCCTGCCATTTAATTCACTGGCCCAGCCACACGAGTCCTGGGCAGTCCATGAATACACCACGCACTGTCAGACCTGGTCGTTTGCTCGTGCAGTTGACTTTCTTCCCCGGTCAGCTATTCTTCATTCCTCAAGGATCAAGTTACATGTTCTATTATGAAGCTTTCTTAACTTCCTCCCACATCAAAGTCAATCATTCAGTATATTTTTCGGTTAGAGAAATAATCACAATATACTGCAGTTATGTACATTTTTGTAGTCTGTCTTCCTAGCTACAATGTGCATCTAAAGAGACTGAGACTACGCATTCCTGTGCTCCACTGGACCTGGAGCTTTTTCACGTGCTGATCCTTCTGCCTGAATTAGCCTTCTTCTCTCTTCCTCCAGATAGCCACAGGGTACTCCCTTCCTCCTTTAGATGTAGACTCAAATATCTCCTTCTCAGTGACACCTTCCCTGGCCATCCGATCCAAAATTTCAGCCCCACCCCCAACACTTCCTATTCCCTTTCCCTGCTTTATATTTCTCCTTAGTACGTATCATTATCTAACATACTGTCTATTTTATTTATTTATCTTGTGTATTATCTGACTCTCCCACTAGAACACAAACTCTAGGAGGGGAAGAGATTTTATGTCTGCTTTATTCACTGCTTTAACCCCAGTACCTAGAAGGGGGTCTGTCAGGTTCTCGCAATAAATGTGTTAAATGAATGACAAAAGGAAACTTGAAATGGGAAGAAAATATATGGTATTGGAACATGGGTAGACAGTGGAACAGAATGGAAATCCCAGAAACAGACCCCTACACATATGAACACTCAATGTATGACCATAGGTGGCATTTCAAATCAATGGGGAAATGAAGGAGTTTTCAATAAATGCTGCTGAAATTGGTTAACCACATAGAAAATAATGAAATTAGACTTCTGCTTCCAGGTGAAATAAAGATCTAAATGCGAAAGCCAGGACTATAAAAGCTTTGAATATAATACTAGAAAATAACTTCATGACCTCAGGGAAAAGAAGGATTTCTTAAACAAGATAAATCCACTTCTGATCAAAATTAAGAGTGTCTATTTTCCTAATGAACTCATCTACAAAAGAAATAGTCCAAAGACATAGTAAACAATCTTATGGTTACTGGGAAAAAGAGGTGGGAAAGGATAAATTTGGGAGTGTTAACCACTATATATAAAAATAGATAACAAATTTCTCCTGTACAGCACAGGGAACTCTATTCAATATCTTATAATAACCTTCGGTGAAAAAGAATATGAAAATGAATATATGTATGTATATGCATGATTGGGACATTGTGCTGTATACCAGAAATTGACACATTGTAACTGATTATACTTCAATTAAAAAAAAAAAAAGAGTGGCCTTTTTCTAAAAGATACCGTAAAGAAAGTGAAAAGTCACTTGTTAGGGAAATTATTTGAAACATGTGTAACTGACAGGTCTAAGATCAAGAAATCCTTCAATCAAGAGTAAAACCACCATTAGAAACTGGGCAAAAGACTTATATCAAGCTCTTCACATGAAAGGCAATCTAAATAGTCAATAAACACATAAAGAGGTGTTCAACCTTATTAATGATGAAAAATTCAAATTAAAACTACAACGAAATGCCTACCAGATTGACAAAAAAAATTTAAAAGTCTGACAACACCAAATGTTGGCATAGATGAGGAACAGGGGGAACTTCCCTGCACCACTGCTGGGCACATGAAGTGGTACAGCCACTTTGCAGAACAGTGTGGAATTATCCAGTCGAATTGAAGACAGGCGTATTCCATGTCCCAGCAAGCTCACCCTCAGGTGTGTACCTTAGAGAGACTCGTGCTCATCTGCACCGGGACACGTGGGGAAAAAATGTTCATAAAAGCAACGTGGACCACAGTCCAATGTCCTTCAGCACAAGAATGAATAAGTTAAATGCTAGATTCACAGAAAGGACTACTCTACTGCGATGGAAATGAACTAACTAGCCCTATAGGAAACAACATAGCTGCCTCTCACAGCGTGTCCGGCACAGAAGCAAGACACAAAGTAGATGCAGCTGATTTCTCCCTTTATATGAAGTTCAAAGATGGATCAACTACATTACATAACTTAGGGATCAGACATAGGTGGCAAAATTATAAAGAAGAGCAAGGATATGGTTATCAACAAGGTCAGGAGAGTGGCTGCCTCTGAGAGGGAAGGAAGGAAATGATCATTGGCGAGGGACAACCGGAGGACTGCCTAGGGGCCGGCCATGTTCTGTTTCTTAACTCGGTTCTTCGTTTTCTAATTCTTCTTGAAAAATGTACTCTCTGTCTTATGCCCTCTGCTGTAGGTAGGATGCATCTCATAATAAAATGTTTAAAAGGAAGAAAAAAAGAGGAAAGCTGGCAGCTGTTAACACTAGAGACAGAAGTTGAAAGGTCTAAGAAAATATAGTTCTGGCAAGCAAATGGAAACATTGGATCGATTAAAGAGTGAGATGTCATATGTGCCTGTGATGTGAATGATCCCACCATAGGTTTTAGGTAAAAATGAGAAAAATCAATTTGTGCAAGTGTTTCAGCAAGTCTTCCAGCCAGTGTACCAAGATATGCTTATCAGGTGAGATGAATTAGGAAGAGTCTGAAAGAGTCATCTAAAATTTTCAGTTATACTTTGAGAGGAAAATGGTACACCAGGGTGGTGTATTAATGACAGTGATACAAAATGCAGTAACGAATATACACTGTAATCTCACTGGCTAAACACAATAGAATTTAATTTCTCCTTTGCAGCCCCATGGGCAGCAGGAAGGGGAGTAAAGGAGCTTTGCTCCACACAGTCATTCAGGAACTTCCTGGATATCAGCACGCAGCCTGCAGATCCAGGTTGGGCCTAGAAGTGGGCAAATCACTTCTGCCCACATTCCATTGGCCAGAACTTAATCACACGGTCCTACATGCAAGGAAGGTTGAGAAACAAAGTCCTTTGCTAGAAGCCACTTCCCAACAACAACTCTATATCCTGTATGGGGAACATGAGACGTCATTAAATATCTGGCCTTCACTACCACAGTGGTGTTCATTATTTTTTGGATTTCTGAAAATTTCAGAATAAATTTTTTTGGAGGCCAAGTTTCCATTGTACATCAACGATAGCATTATTATAGTGTGTTGTCTGAACTATAAACTTCATATTGATAAAAACTGAGTCTTTTATTTTAACAGGTAAGAACCAATGGAAGAAGTCTTAATCTCTCTCCCTATTTTACATAAAAGGTGGCATAGTGTACAAAGTGTTCTGCCTCTTGCTTTTATTCACTTAACAGTGTATCTTGGAACTCTTCTAATGACCTTCCCTAAAGAGCCTTCTCATTCTTTGTTATTGCTGCATGGTATTCCACTGTGTGGATGTTTCATCATTTCTTTGCCTAAGGACTAGCCCTGTGTCCCCAGTGCCTAGTATAGCACCTGATGCATAGGGAAGGCACTTTATAAATATTTCATAAATGAATAATTCTACCCTTAAGAAGATGGTACTATAGTAAAACATGTAAAACTAGACATGAAAATGGCCAAAAACATGATATATAACAGTATATATAATACATTAATATTAACCAGAGGTAATTTCATTTAAAAGGTAATTCAGTCAAGCAGTTAAGTGGGGCAAGATGTCTAAGAGCCCAAGTTCTGGAGTTAGACCACCTGAGTTGCAGGTCTAAGCTCTACCATTCACTAGGTGTGTGACCTTGGGCAAATGATTTATGCTCACTGTGCCTCCGTTTCTTCATCTTAAATTGGACTAAATGAGATAATGCACATGAAAACTTTGCACAGTTCCTGGCACACCCCCAGCGCTCAGTAGAGGTTAGATATGATCATGAGATGGAGCTAAAAAAGGAAGCCTCGTGGAGGTGTGTTTTGATGGGGAAGGAAGAGGGTGGCACAGATAATACAAAGTTCTCAATGGGAAGGGATGCTGGGAGCTCAGATGTAGAGATGGGGGTCCCTCGGGACCATGTGGGAGATGACATCACATTTGTACTGGGGCACAGACAGCCTCCAGAGGAGTAATGAAAAAATGAGATTGGTGAGATGTGGACTCTGATAGCAAATTGAAGTTTATGTTTAATACCAGTGTAAGTAGGAGAGATGACATAGCAATATCTCTGTTTCAGAAAGATAATTTTTAAAAAGCAGTGTTCAGGATAGATCAGACAAGAGAAAGGGAAAAAATTAACATTGTGTGGTGATCATTTTGTAATGTATAGAAATAGTGAATCACTATGCTGTGTACCTAGAACTAACATAGTGTTGTAGATCAATTATTTTCCAATTAAAAAAAATCACCTTTTGTTTCTTTCTATTAGGGAAGACGACTATAGCCTGTTTTGACATCAGCACATTAGGATCTATAATAAAATAGCTGTTATATATAAAGAAATCAATACATCTCCTGAATAGCCAAATGCATTAATTGAAAAAAATTAATATTGTGCTCTGACTTTCGTTGTGTTGATTTTGGCACTCCACAAACTTGATGTCATTCTATGCTCGCTCAACTTTATGATGGAGGTATTATTCGCCCTGTTGTAGAAATAACTGGACTTGAAGAGGCTAGGTGTCTTGCCCATGGTTGGAGAACAGGGAACCAGCAAAGTTAACTAGAAACCTGAACTTGTGTGACTCCAAAGCAGAGGTGTGCCAGAGCTGACTCACACAGCCTTGCAAGAGCTGACAGTTAAAAATTTCAGGAATTTTGTGAACATTGGTTAAGCACAGCCATGATTAAAAATTAAGTGATGCAAAATTTATGATTCAATAAATTATATTTAAAACAAGAGACTACTCAAAATTCATCATTTACTAGTTATTATCAGTACTTTGGACTAGGGTCTATGCCCTCAAGATTATTTACATCTCTTATATCTGTAGGATGGAAATATTAAATAATGTGCCACTCCACATCTCTTCCCAACTCCACACACTGTAAGATCACATTGACAGCTTGAAATTGACCACAATGGGAGTATTTATGACAATTGGCACTCATTACAATTTAGGGCTTGATTGATCCTTTTGTTGATTGTCTAGACTTAAGAAGGTGGTGGGGAAATGTTAGTAACGTAAACTTGAAAGTGTGTTGGGTCTATAACTGTTACATGTTTCACAACACAAAAACCTTGAGGAAAAGATTCTTTCAGTATTCGGAGACTGTTACCTGACTTAGCAAAGAACTCACCTTAGGTCACTGACAAACCAGTGAAGTTCCAACATAGGTCTTCGCTGTTTCACTTTGCTCTTATTCATTATTGTAAACAAAAATATCAGCCGACGCTCATATCACAACTATACTCACTTGTCAATTGCAACCATAGGTTGGCTGCAGATACAGAATCAGGGAAAATTTATGTGAAAATTAATTGGCTAATTGGTAATTTAAACAAAGAGTATTATATTTAATAATATTTGTAAACTGTGTGCTACACATCCTTCATATCAGTAAAATTTACAATAAACATACATGCACACATTTTTCTGGAAAGCCAGTTGCTCTCAGTTATCGTGTCACCTTGACTCCCAAGGGGAGAAGGAGACTAGCCATGCTTCTCTACATCAAGTTAATGAATACCAGCCTCCATCAAGCAGAGTATATTTATTTTAGGCAAACTATGTTATTTTATTTTGACCTTTTCCCTGATTTTCTTCTAGGTCCCTGAAATACATCTCTTCTTATTTTCAGCCCAAATTATACAAGTATGTAAGACTTCCTCTAATTCTGTAAATAGTAATTTTCTGACTCTGCCTTTCCCTTCAACACACTGATTCATCAATTCTAAGATGCACATTTTTTTTCACATTTTAACATCTCTGAAATTAAGAATCCTCTTACCGTCCCTGTTGGCCAGGCAGCAGCTGTGTCATTGCCTTCACATGTGTGAACTTGGCCATCGCTAGGCTATTGGCATCACTGCAGATGAATTTAATTGATGTTTAAAACGTCTTTTAAAAGATTTCTCATTGAAACAAAAGGTTATTGTAGTCACAGAAAGGCAGAGAAACAGGGCAGCAGGGGCAAACTGGTCGTAATAAAGCAAACATCTCCCTTTGGAGGAATGGCCAAAATTCTAATTCTCTCCTAAAGACCAACCAAGAACTTCACAGGACAGAAAGGAAGAGGCTCACAACTAGATGAAGCTGTGTTCCATTTTGTACCTGACATATATGAAAAAGCAATGTCAATCATAGTATCATAAGCCAAAGAGACAGCGGCCCAGCTGAGCCCAGCCTTCCTGCTCACCCCATGATGCGCCAGATATGAGTAAAACCATCTTGGGCCCCTCTGAGCAGCTCACTTGCCAGCTGAATACCACCAAATGACCTCAGTTAATGCCATGAGGACAAAAGAATTGTCCTGCCAACCCCCATCTGGATTCCTGACCCACAAAATCACTTGATACAGTAAAATAGTTGCCACTATGTTTCGAGGTAATTTGTCACAGAGCCATAGATAACTGGTATAGTAGCAAGAGTTGGAGATGAACCCAGGATATAGGACTCCAAAGCACATGTAACTAACCACCAGGCCACTCAGATGATATTAGCAGACATCTCCAGGCAAAAAACAGCCCCACAAGTGTTTTGCATGTTTTCACAGAACACCTGAATTGGTTCTATATTACTAGACGGTTCGGAGACTCTGCCCACAGCCCTCCCCTCCCCTCAGTTCCAGGCATAAGTTCCCCACATGTGATGATATAGGAAGAACCCAAACGGACTCTAAGGCTGTGAGATGGACACATGACACCAAAGAAGGTCCAGTGTCAGAGTGAGAGAGTCCATCACAAGCGCCCAGAAGGAAAGGAGGCCAATGATCCTAATGACAGGGCTCCCATGCTGGGTTCCAACAGATAACCCCTCCAGAAGGAACAGGGTCAAGTAGAAAAATACAAAATATACAGCAGGCCCCAAGTACCCCAGGAGACACAGAGATGACAAGGGAAGAGAGAGAGCTAGGGACAGCCAGCCAGCCTTGAGTTCAGTCCCAGTTCTGTGGATTTCCTGCTGTGCAACCTTGAGAAAGTTACTTAACCTTTCTGACCACCGTCTCCCTTTTAACAGTGAGAGAGAACATATTTCGCTTTCAGTGTCGCTACGAAGAATAATATAATCTGTGTGACATACCATTTGGCATCTAGTAGGAACTCAATAAACTTTTCCTTTGATCCTTACCTACGGATTCAGAATATCACTTAGCTCTTTTTACTTCTCAAATATTTCATGGTTTCTGATCAGTAATTGTTTGTTGTCATTAAAAGGGAGCAAGGAAGAGGAGGGGAGAGAGGAAAGAAAAGTGAAGTCAGAACCATATGTCCTTTTCACAACTAACCAAGGCAACTAACTACCCACTGACAGTGAGGAGCTGGGCCCCAGACCTTCATCTGGCCCCCAAGCCAAGCCTTCCCCAGGCAGACACCCTCTGTCCCACCATCTTTTGCAGGGGGGAGCTGGGCTGTGGCAAAGCGGCTCTAGCATCTCATCTCTCCCTGAGCATATTTGCCCGAGTTGTGCTTTTAGCAGGCTGCTCAACCGTGCCCTCTTCCAGTGTGAGGGCCACTCACCGGTGGTTCTCTGCTGGTCCTGTCGGTGCGGTGTTATGAAGACTCCTGGGGATAGAGAACAGGTTGGGGGACTCCCTCAGTTCAGCTGCCGGAAAACCACTTCCCAACACGGGGTCTGGGCTCTTGCTGCTCCAGCTAATGGGAAAAGGCGACTGTGGATCTCGTCATCTGTCAGCCAGCAGGAAGGAGGAGAGGGACCCAGGGAGCTCATTCACACTCTTATCTTTGTAAGGGCAAGGACTGGAGGGTGGCTTACCTCACCTCCACTGACAAATCTTTGGCCAGAACTCAGTCGAGAGGTGCACCTTGCTGCAAAAAGGGCTGGGAAAGCTAGGCTTACCTGGTAGCTGTGTGAATTCCGGAAGTAGAGAATAGATTCTGAGTGCAGGCCAGAGTCTCCACCCACTTTCCCCTTCCAGCTCATGTCTAATATGATGGTATAAACAGGAAAGTTTTTCCTAGGAAAAAACGACAAAGTGATACACTTTAGAGCAGCAGTACTTAAAAAATGTAAAGATAAGCCATTTGTGGTGCCAGAAAACCAGGTAGTGCCAAAAAACAGAAGGATGTCAGACACAGGAAAGAACCTGAAAGAGCTCCCAATGGCTAAAACCTGGACGACCAGAGCAATAAAATAAATCGTGTGGTATTGGATGACAACTCAAAGTATAGAATATGCATGTCATCTTGGCATGCATTAGTGATTCAGTGCATAGATAGGGGACAAAAGACAAATCTTCCTTACAGAAAAATTTCAAATAATATAAGTAGACACTCCACCCTTAGTAGGTGGAGCTTAATTCTCACCTCATGTGGACTGAACGTAATGAATACAGAATGGAAAGGGGAAAAATAGTCACTTCACAGTGGAGAAACCTGGCAAATCAAGCAATCAAGGTTCATACCACCAGGGATAAGTCAGGTCATCATTGTCCACCCCCGACAGGATATGAGGCCTTTCGCCTCTGCAGGGTCCTTCCTAAAATACCTTATGCCAATACTGCTCAAAATTGTCAAGGTCATGAAAAACAAGGAAAGACAGTAACTATCACAGACCAGAGACGGCTAAGGAGACATGATGACTAAGTGTAAGGCAGGGTCCTGGATCGCATCCTGGAAATAAAAACTGCAAAAACGACTGAAATCCAGATAGAGTCTAGAGCTCAGTTAATCATAATATACCAATGTCATTTTCTTAGTTTTAACAAAGCACCATGGTAATGTAAGATGTTTATATCTGGGGAAACTGGGTGGGGGGGGGTTGGTAGATGGGAACTTCCTGTATTTTATCCTTACAACTTTTCTATAAAATCGAAAATTATTTCAGAATAAAAGTCTACTGCTATACACTTACATTACTATTTGTGTATGTGGATACTGTGTACGTTACTACAATATGAGAATATGCATGTGCGTGTGTGTAAACATGATCCAGGTCCAGATTAAGGACCTTCACATCAGTGGCTCTCAGACTTTTCCAACTGGGACACCTAGTGTAAGAAACACTCTTTATGTTCTATACACATACATATTTTGGTTTTTTATGCTTTTGTTATATTATCCTTTTTTTACACCTTTATTGTGGTATGATTCCAGTACAGTAAACTATACATATTTCAGATGTACAATTTGATGAATTTTGATAGATATATATACCCATGAAACCATTACCACAATCAAGATAGCTGATATTTCCATCAACCCCCAAGAGGTGCAAATTTCCAATTCCCAATTTGTCCCTTCCCACCGCCTTTACCCCCAGTAACCATAAGTTTGTTCTGTGTCTTACACATACATACTTGAAACAAAAAGTTCCCAAAACAATAGTTACCGTATCACCCACGATGCATTCTGATGTTTTATTTTCTATCCTATTCCATTCCATTTATTTCACATGCTGGTCTCCCCCCACTAAAGAGCCTCTTCCTTGGGACTCTGCCCCAGGTGAGCAGCTCCCCAGCCTCGTCTCCCACCAAGCCGAGTGCATGGCTAAGTGCTGTCGCTTGCACCTGGAACACTCATTAGGCAGATACTGAAATAGTTCAGACCTTGGCTTTCTACGGGTCTCTGCCCAAACCTCACCCCACCCCCAGAAAGTCATTGCCTGACTACCCTGTCTAAAGTCAAATTCCCCCTCTGCCCCATTAACCTGTCCCATTACCCTGCTTCTATGTCTCTGTAGCACTGATCACAGCCTGATATTATGTCCCGTATATCGGCCATCTATCTGTGTGTTGCATCTCTCCCTAACTAGAAAGTGAGCCTTGTGAAACACGGACTTGATCTGTTTTGCTCACTGCTGTGTCCTCCTGCCTGGTCCACAGCAGCAACTAAGTATCACTGTGTTGTCTTCTCTAAATTTCTAAGTGGAAGTAGAGAAAACATGGCTTGACTAAATCTTGGGTCTTCTTCCTTTTCTCCCTCAACTATGGACTTAAGCCAAGCTTCTCTGGTCTCTTGCATCAGTGCTGAGTTCTCTGCAGCTCTGCTGTGACCAGGCGCTCCAACTCTCACCCCCACCTCCCTCCAGCGTGCTCAACTTCTATTGAATAGCTGGCCTCTCTTTGCTTCCATGTGCCTTTGCCTCCAGGCTTCTCAGCCATCTTTTTTTTTTTTTTTCCATCAAGAATAAGAAAGGAAAGAAAGGAGGAGGAGGAAGACAACAAGGAGGAGGAGAAAGATGACGCATTGGCCTTCTCTATCACTGTTTCTCCTGTGATTGAAAAAAAAGTGTCACTCCTGACCATCAGGCTTCTACAGGGCTCACTCATTCCATATCCCCTGACTTCGGCATTCTCTACCAATGTCCAAATTGTTTCTGCATAAAATGACTTGGATGTTCTCTTTAACTATGTTCTGTAGATCAGTGTTTTCTGACTAGATACAAACTGCTTCTACCACCAAAGGGCTGTACGTTTCTCCGCCTTCTGACCATTTTGCAGGAGGGTTACCAGTAGTTTCCTCATAATTACAGATTTTAAAAAGGGGATTCCACTGTTAAGTAGAAAGGACCAGGAACACAGCAGCGTGAGTGATGTACACACATTAATAGCTGTGTAAAAAGAAGAAGAGCATGTCTTCAGTTTTTGCTTGTAAATGCAGAGAATACTCAAAAAATACATGTAAGGAATGAATAACACGGGTTCTCTCTGGGGCATCCCTTGGGAACAGGAAAATTTTTCAGTTATCTATTCCAAGCACTTAATCCATCAATTAATTCTAAGGGATTGGCCCTTGCAGGTGGACAAGAAGGTCAATGCAAATTGTGTTTCAGAGAAGGAAGCAGCTTGTCTGCTTGTGGAAGGTGTGGCGTCATCAAGAGTGAAACTGAAGGGGGTGGATGAAGTTGATCCTAGATACTGAGGGCTGTTTCTAAGACTTTGTCAGCGCCAGGGACTCCTACTTACATTGTATCAAATATATTCAAATGCACTCACATCCTACATTAAACATAATTTTGCCCTGCAAATTAAAAAAGTTGGGGGGTGGTAATTGGGTTTATTTATTTACTCATTTTAATAGGGGTACTGGGGATTGGACCTAGGACCTCGTGAGTGCTAAGCATGTGCTCCACCACTGAGCTATATCCTGGCCCCTTGCCCTGCAAATTTGAGTGGAGTTTTGTCATTTTACTTTGGAAATTATTTGGTTATAAGTAATATTTCATTTGCATTTGGCTACAAATTGCTGGGAGTCAGTGTCTCTCCTCAGGAATTCTTATGAAGTGAGAAAATCTAACCCACGAATTCTTTTCAAATGGAATGAATATTTATAAATGATAAATTTAGCAATTAATGAAGCTGACATAAAGTTATGTTTTAGTAACATTTAATTAAGTATATATTAATTTTGTTTTACTGTTTTCTTTTTTTATTTTGAGACAATAATTTCTTTTCGGATCTTACAAGATCCAATAGCACCTCCGATATTTGTCCCACACCTTTCTTTCTGGAACATCTAGCTCAGGGTGAGTCCTGAGTCAGCGTCTGCCTTGCTCCAACGCTCCAACGTCCCCAGCCAGCTATCTTCGGAACTGCCTTGTGATCAAACTCTCCTCCTTTATTCTTTCAATTTTTTTTTTAAATTGAAGTATAGTCAGTTTACAATGTTGTGTCAATTTCTGGTGTACAGCACAAAATTTCATTCATATACATACATATATTTGTTTTCATATTCTTTTTTGTTATAGGTTACTACAAGATACTGAACATAGTTCTCTGTGCTATACAGTAGAAACTTGTTTGTCCTCTGTGCCGGTTTCTCTCAGTTCTTTTTTTTTTCCCCCAGTTTTTTCTTCCTATTAGTTTAGGTTTTTGGGGGGGTGGGGGTTGGAGGTAATTAGGTTTTATTTATTTTTTTGATGGAGGTACTGGGGATTGAACCCAGGACCTACTTGCCTGCTAAGCATGTGCTCTACCACCGAGTTATAGCCACCACCACCACCACCCCCGCCATTTCTCTCAGTTCTGTCTGCCATGCGGTTGCTGCTTCCCCTTTAAGCCCCTGGGGCTCCCTTCTGTCCCCGCTGACCTCCCCGCTGCAGGGGGCTTCCTGGGGTGAGGGCGCTTTTCCTCCTTTGCCGCTCCCTCCCTGGGGGACAGGTCTGGCCCCAATTTCCTTTTTTCTTCTTTTTTAATCCTACCCGGTTTTGTGAGGATTCTCCTTATATTTCCAATGTAAGGGATATTTTGCCAAAGTTCAGCAGGTATTCTGTGAGAATTGTTCCATGTGTAGGTGTAGTTTTTGTTGTATTCACAGGAGGTGAGCACCGCGTCCTTCTACCCCGCCATCTTGGCCGACCTCTCTCCGCCTTTATTCTTGACCCTTCTTCCTTTTATCATCTTTCTTTGCCACCTAAAAAATTTTCCCATAACACCACGGCTCTGAGCTCTGGCACAGCTGACATGCTAATGCCCTGAGTGGTTAATGACTCACAGTCCAGGCAATATGACTACATCTTTTCATAGTTACGTTTTAATTGAGTCTTTTTGAAGATGCATCTGAATTCAAAGGACTCCCTTTAATGATGGAAATTTTGGGTTTAGTTTTAAGAGACATTTCTGGGCAGGTACAAAATCCTTTGACAGTAAATTTCTAGAAGAGGGAGAAAAAAAGGAAATCCTTTTTCACTGGGAGCTTACAAATTAGCCAGGGAGATAACATACGTACTATATAACCATGATATAAGGTAGACAGCACCATTAGGGAAGTGTAAATAAAGGGCCATGAGAGCTCACAGTAGAAGAACTTGCTTCCAGTTGCAAGAATCAGGGAGGCTTCTTGGAGGAGGTGACATTTAAATTAGTCTCTGTAGATGAGTAGGATTTCAATGGGATACTGGAGGCCTCCTGCTTTTGGCTCTGTCCCTCCAGACTAGCCGCTGTTCGCAAGTCACTCCAGCAGAGGGCAGGCTGAGCAAAGATGGGATGGAAAGTTGATCTTTCAGCCGAGACTCATGCTGGTCTCAGCATACTCTGAACTGTCTGGACAGCTTTCAAGGCTTATTAAAAAGGATGAGTCCTCTCTATGTGAGTTTTGAAGTTATTTGCCCCAAGTCTGGGCTGCCTTTGGCTTTGCCTGGAATCAATACCAAATTTGCCATTTCCATCAGTTTCCTGTAGTTCAGGACAGTCCAAAGCCTGGTACTACCTCTCCTTGGACGCTAATGATGCCCTTTCTAGAGAAGCCAGGCCAGGGAGATTTCAGTGGTCCAGACTGGGCAAGGGGAGAGGAATGCTACTCCAGGTTGCCATGGAAATGGGTTCACCTTTTCCCCCACCCCTCATTTTGTCCCTTCTCCATGAAGAACTGCAGGCCAGACTACAGGTGGCTCTGGTACTTGAACTGTCTACTGTCTTAGGTCAAGTGGTTTACTAAGGAAATATTCCTGCTTCTGTAAAGAGATGGGGACAGCAGAATAGGGAAGAAGAAGCCAGTGTTTGATTTCAGGTGAAGTCCCAGCCTCAGTCTGACCCTATGGGGAGCTCAGAGCATAATTTGTAGCCGTTCTTGGGGCAAAAGGACTGTTGTTTCATACTCCTGTACCCCTCAGTCACTGGTTCCACCACCCTGGGGGACATAAACTCAAAGGCACTTCCAGCTCTTGGTGCCTCTGGGTGAGGCAGCTCCTGTAACCCTTGTTTTACCCTCTAGGATGCAGCATCCACACATTGCAGAAGTTCAATAAATATCTGTTGCATGAATGAATGAAGTTCTTCCATGGACAGGCCTCGGTGCCGCTGAAGACAACCTTCTTTCATCACAGACGTTGTGTTGCAAGTCCCCAAGGCCACCCTCAGGCTCAGTGATTCACTGGAAGGACTCACAGGATCAGAAAAGCTTTTATGTTTATTACTGCAAAAGGACACATATTAAAGTCAGCAAAGGGGAAAAAGAGCGTGGGGTGAAGTCCAGGAGAAACCAGGCTCAACCTGCTGGGGTCCCCTCCCAGAAGAGTTACACGAGGACGCACTTAATTTTCCCGGAAACTGCGTGTGACAACACATGCAAAGTATTGCCAACCAGAAGAGCACACCCAAGCCTTACTGTCCAGGGTTTTTACTGGGGGCTCGTCAGGTAGGCATGCAGTGCCCAGTGGCTGATCTTAGCTAGCCAGTCTCTAGCTCTCTGCCCTCTAGAGGTCAAAGTAATATACATGGCACAGGGCCTCAGACAAGCAAAAACAGGCATTCACCAAAAGTCACATTGTTAGCATAAACTATCTGGTCAGACTGGGACAGTGTGGCCCAAGGCTTCAGACACTGGGGAAAAACTTTTTTCAAGCAGGCTATTCCAAGTTCTCAAAGCCCATCTGCTAGGAGCCAGGTCAAGAGCCAGTCCTGAAGACAGGCCTTTCTTTGAAATGTACAAGGTTTGAGCAACTCAGACTTGCTGAGTTAACTATTCTGCACAGACACCAATAATCAGACCCTCCACATGGACCTAGCTGAGGCTGTTCTGTAATTAATCCATTTGGTGTTGATCCAGCTTCTCCGTAAACATCATTGTACCTGATTCGTATATACTTGCTGGCTATATCTGCCTCAGAATTGGGCTAGACGTTTGTTTCACAAAGAGTTGACAAGCATCTCCTGAGTGCTAGGTGCAGTGCTTCACTGGGAATGCAAAAATGAACACAAGTCGTCCCTGTCTTCAAAAAGTTTATGGTCTAGTTTCGTTACGGGCCAGTTTTTTGGACCTGGGCATGTAAAGGAGTCTTCTGAGAGACTCTATTCCAAGGGTGGGCAGGGAAAAGCGAGGAGCATGGAATAAAGATGATAAAGATGTAGGTGAGAAAGAGCCTACCATTCAAGCAGCTCTGCCCTTTGAACCTGCTCTGCAGATGCTGAGGGAACTCCTGTGGCTTGTCCCAGGCACTGGAGATTTGTTTGAAACGAGTATGCCTTCTGAGATAAAGAACAGCTACAGAATATAACACTGTATCCATATTTCTTTCTCAGACACTGAAATGGCAGCAACTGTGTGCCAGACGCTGCTCTAGGCACCTCAGAGATGTTAACCACCGCCACCCCACGCCCCCATCTGCAGCTCCTGCCGTGCTCCTGCCACGGGCTGCAAGTCCTGGGAGGGAGGCAGACACCACCAGCTCTGCTCCTGGAGTCCCTTCTGGATCCAGAGCTTTCTTCCTCCCGTATGCCCATTAGCTCTGCCCTCCCAACCCAGGCTCAGGTCCCCCTTGGCCTCTCCCTAACCAATCCCTTTCCTCATGTCCTTAGGAACTGCATTTCTCATAGGAACATCCTTCACTACATTCTTGACCTTTCCTGCTAATGCTTCTGGCACTTTGCTTTCACTGAAGCCGGGTTTTCCCCAGATATATTGATTCTCAGCTCAGGTCATCAAGAAAGTGATGACAGAATGAGTCTGAAGTCTGAGAAGTGAGCTAGAGCAATAATGAGGACAGAAACAGTTCACGAAGAGACACCCAAGGGCAGATCATGAGTTTCTAGAATAACATTTTGGCGGGTGAGAAGACATGTGGAAAGGGAGAATAGAATAAGGGGGTGACAGATGCAATTGCAGGAGCTCAGGAAACCCAGAGCCACCAACAGCCCAAAGGGCGCTTTTGTGCAAATTTGAAAAAACTTCTCCTTCCCCCACCCAAATGCAGGTGATTGGAGTGAGATCTGGGTTCCAGCTCCCATTCTCCCTCTGAGCTGGGCACCTTTCAGGGCAGCTTGTACCTGAACACACAGACTGACCCTCGGAAACCCCAGGGCAGGAGCGGCAGCCCTGTCTCCGTTCTCCTCACCGAGACCAGCAGACCAAGTCCAAAGAGGGCTGGCAAACTTATCCACCCCAAGTATTCCAATCCCAGGGGCAGTAGGGAACCCTCTCTTTCTTTTCTCAATGTTGAGGTGTCTGGAGGAGGCCCTCCCCAAGCCTGGCATCTGTCAGTTTATCTGGACTAGGAAAGAGTTGTGATTCTTGGTATAGGTTCTAAGTCCTGGGGTGGGGGTGGGGCTGATGGAGAATCTGGGCTACCCCGACCTGTTGTTGGGAGGTGACCAGTCTGGTGGGGAGACCAAGCTGGAGATCCTATGATCCTGCTCAGGGAGGTCCAACCATCTCAACTCAGCCCAAACCAAGTGGTTCCAAACTATGACCCCACTGCAGCAAAATGGGCATGCCCGCCCCCTGCTGGGGGAATATATACAGTTGATACATTTGGGGACAGCAGATAACTGTATTAAGAGACTTACCAATTGCCATACTCTTTAAGCCAATAAATTCTCATTATGGAAGGTCACAGTGTTGTCTGGAAGTGTGGTTATCACTACAGTAACATACCACAGCTTCCCTCTGGCTAGAGTTTTTCCAATAACCCATTAAAAGCCATACAAAGCTGAGTCTGTGACCTTGTAATGATATGGATAGATTTGTGCTCTCTTTTGCAGGCAGGAGATCAGAGGACACAAATCTCTTATTTTGGGCCTCTTAAAATTAAATTAAAACATTTTTTTATGTTTTGAACAGTGACATTTATTTATGTAGGTTTGGGGGGGGTGCAGATAATTAGGTTAATTGATTTATTCTTAGAGGAGGGACTGGGGATTGAACCCAGGACCTCATACATGCTAGACATGTGCTCTACCACTTGAGCTATACCCTCCCCCTTTATTTTGGATTTTCATCACAGTCAATATGCCAATTCCGGGAGACCATATGTGAACATAGGCACCAGGCTGTCCCTCACAGGGTCCCTGAAGGTCTAGGTCCTGCAAGGGACTTCTTCCCCCTGGAGCCACTGCTGCAGTATTTGACTCACTGGATTCCAGACTCCACCCTCCTTGATGTCTCTGGTCCTCTAAACACGATTCCCCAGACTCACACCTGGCCAGTCACCCGGGCTTGTCCCCACTCTGTGGTTCTCTGGTTGACCACGCCTAAAGCCAGAGTGGATCCTACCAAGCAATTTTTACCCTCATTATAGACTCAGAGGACATCAAACTTGGAGAGAGTTAAGAAACCATCTAAACACAACCCCTTGTTTGTACTGATGAAGAAACTGAAGCACAGAGAACGGAAATGAAGCTAGGAAACAGCAGAGGCAGGACCAGAACCCTGTCTCCGGACTTCCTTTTTCCCAGGACCATGTGACAACCAGGAGGCTGGGGCTGCCTTAAGAAAGTTTTCCAAACTGCCCATCCTGTTGGTGAGATCAGTTCCTACGCCCCCTCCCCCGCCTTAATGTAAGATGCTCATTCATGTCATCCCCTTCTGGACTAGAAGTCCCATGAGTTTGTTCTCCATCGTGTCCCAAGCGCTAGGGGTGGTGCCTGGCTTGGAGTAAGTGCACCATCTTTATTTCTTGAATCAATAGTAAGTCAGTATAGATACGAACAAACCAAATTACTCAGCCCTCAAAGTGGTCATTTTGGCCTAGAAACTGGCCAAGCTGAACCAGTGTGGTGAGAACAATGAGTGAGGATGTGGTTTTGAGCATGAATGTGCTCCGGACTCAGAAAGATTTGGGTTTGAGTCCCAGCTCTGCCACCCACTGGCTGCACATCATCAGGCTAGTTAGTGACTTACCTTTCTTAACCTCAATTTCCACACCCATAAAAAAGGAGTAACAATGCTTACCTCAAAGAGTTATTGTGAGAGTTAATGACATGCATTTAAGGTACTTGGCCTAGCATTTGACACGTCCTGAGCACTCAAAATATGGTAGCTTTTTATGTTAGAGATGCTGCACGAGCAGTGATGCTTGTCCTACTAGGAGCAACCCCTACTCATGGCCTCTGCTGCGCACATGACCTTGACCTTGGACACGGCTGATTGGACCAGGGTAGGGAATTAGTAGGGGTCAACCTGTTCAGTCCCTTTCTTTGTGGGACCTGGGCCTTCCAGGCACTTGCCACCGTGTAATGAATGCTCTTCCTTTGGCCACTGGAGGAACCAAGGACATTTAGCTTTGGGAACCTATTGGCTGAGGGTGTCTCAACACTGGAACAAAAGGCTCCTCACCCCTGGATCAGAGTGAGCAGCCTGGTGCTGCTGCTTCGAGGGCCCAGGGGAGGCAGTGCCAGCAGCACACAAGGGTGCTGGCCCAGTGCAGAGTGGATCAGCACAGCACGTCTGCAGGGGTGATGGGGTTGGTGGTGGCAGCAGGATCTTGATCAGCAGCGGCCGTGGAACATGGATGTGGAGGTTGCCACAGAGGTCACTGTGTTCATGAGCAGATATGAGTTGGCCCCAGGGGCGGTTAAGGGGGTCTGGAGGTCCTATAGTAGCAGAGGGCAGGAGGCAGTTGGGAAAGTACCCTCTTGTGTCCTTATGGAACTCCAATCTTTTAACCTAGACCCACATCATCCGGGACCCACATAACCCAAAGACCCAGCTCCAGAGCAGTGGGGATTCGAAGCACTGAGGCCCTCATCCTCCTGCTCGGCCGCAGAAGCAGACAACTGCCTCCCACTCATTCTCTTTCCTGCACCGTTTGCTCCCTCCACTCGAATCAGACATCTGTTCCCCACCCACTCCTTCGTCACCACCCTCCCATCTCTCATCCTCCTCCCCCCGGGAGATGTCGTCTGTCTGCAGCACCCTCCCTCTCCCTGTCACCGAGTCTCGGGCCCTCACATCCATCCTCCCACACCTGCAGACTCCTGGCAGGTGTCCACCTTGCGCCCCTGCGAGCTGGGCACTCACCGGCTCCTGGGCAGCTGATTCCATTCTTGATCAGCTTTAGCTCTGGATTCCTAACCTGGAGCCCAAATCTGCCTCCTTAGAAGAGCAGCTGGCCCTGGTTCTGTCCTCTGGAGCTCTGTCAAACGAGTTTACTCTTTATTCTGCATGAAAGCTTTTCCCTGTGACATTGGAGTGATGTCCACTCCGCCTGTGTTTCCCCCACATCCGGCCACTTTTTTCCTTCAGTCCGTCTCCCTCATCTGCCCTTCCTCTCCATCATCACTGATGCCACCCTGCTCCAGAGCCTCACCATCTCATGCCTGGCCCACCCACACTGTTTTCCCCTCTTCTGAGTCTTCCTCAACTGCCACAAGATGAATTTTCCCCAAACATCAGCAAGCATACATCTCCCTTGTTATAATGGCTTGGAACGTATAGGGAAGTTCTCTTTAACCTGGCATTCCAGGTCTTCTTTCCTGTTTCCAATTTTATGTACACTTGCTTTCTTACACAAAACCCTTAACTGCAGGCAAACCAGTCAAATTCACTGTCATCAGAACCTTCTGTTAGCACTCTTGCCTATGGGGCCTGATCTATACACCTTCTTCTTTCTCGCCTCCAATCCTGTATGATCCCTGGAGGTCTCCCTGACCACCTGAGGCTCTGAAAGGCTCTCCTCCCACATCCCACAGAACCCACAGTCCTCACCACTGTGCTTTGCCTATGCTGTCTTATTTTTGATAGGGGTCTCACTGTAGGTCCTCTGAGAACTTTCATTTGCCACCCACCTTCATAGGTAGACATTTAACATGTGAATTTTGAGGACAAAGATGAGATAAACCCAGCTCTGAGGACTCCCTGATTCTCTCCTCCACTTTCTTCTAATGTTCCTCCTTATCTGTTTTCCCAAGAGCCTCTGAAGAGGACGCAGTGGATACACTTCTCTGTGCAGTCTGACCACTGTCAGGTATGGTGAAACCACCGTTCCCTTGAGCCAAAGATAGGGAGAGGGGTGCAGTGGATTATGATGGAACAATTTGGCCATCAACAACTATTCACCCAGGTTCCCCAAATATTTGATCAGTGTTTGAGTTCTTCACATCTCAACAATGCATCCTAAAAACGTTTCCAGGATTGCTCAGGAGAAGTGAGCACTTCCCTTGGCCATTTAGTTAAAAAAAATAAATCATTGCATACCTGCCATATCATAGGCACTCTTTCTGGAACACTGAATTTTTGTTTGTTTTCTCAACTTTGCCTGCTGTTTACGAGTCATGTAACTGGTATGTTCTCTAATTGCACATTTCTATAATGAGTTTCTCAGTCTGTCCCTTTTCTGTATACACCAGGGCGTGTGTTTTATTTATTGAAGTATAGTCAGTTTATAATGTGTTAATTTCCAGTGTACAGCATAGTGATTCAGTTATACATATATATATTCCTTTTCAGATTCTTTTTCATTACAGGCTATCATAAGATGTTGAATATAGTTCCCTGTGCTATACAGTTGCATCTTTTTATCTCTTTTATATACAGTAGTATCTGCAAATCCTGAACTCCCAATTTATCCCTCCAGCTCCCCTCTTTTCTACCCTGATAACCATGTTTGTTTTCTATGTCTGTTTCTGTATTGTAAATAAGTTCATTTGTGTCATTTCTTTAGACTCCACATATAAGTGATACAGTATTTTTCTTCCTCCTTCTGGCTTACTTCACTTAGAATGATGATCTCCAGTTCTATCCATATTGCTGGAAATGGCATTATTTTATTTTTTTCTATGGCTGAGTAGCATTCCATTGTATAAATACACCACAACTTCTTTATCCAGTCATCTGTAGATGAACATTTAGGTTGCTTTCATGTCTTTGTTATTGTAAATAGTGCTGCTATGAACATGGGGTTGCATGTACCTTTTCAAAATAAAGAGTTTTTTCGGGATATATGCCCAGGAGTCATACTGTTTCCCATAATGGCTTCACCAAACTACATTCCCACCAGCAGTGGAGGAGGGCTCCCTTTCTCCACACCCTCTCCAGCTTGTATAGTTTGTGGACTTTTGAATGATGGCCATTCTAACCAGCGTGAGGTCGATACCTCATTGTAGTTTTGATATGCATTTCTCTAATAGTGATATTGAGCATTTTCTCATGTGCCTATTGGCCATTTGTATGTTTTCATTAGAGAATGTTTGTTTGGGTCTTCAAGGGCACGTGTTTAGACACAGACCCGAGGCGGGAACCTAATGCAGCCAGTAGAGAGTGGCAGCTGAGGGCACAGATTCCAAACGCACAGACACGGGCTCATTCAAGTCTCTGCTCTTCCAGCTGTGTGAACTTCAGCAATGTAATCTGTGTGAGCTTCAGCTGTCCTCATTAGTACCCATTCCATGTCCTGTGAGGGTCAGGTAACATATGTGTGATGTGCTTAGCCAGGCACGTCACTCACACTTAACAGATGTTGGTTACTATCGGCAGTGATTCTCCAGTGAGCGCATCAGACCTGCATGAGAGATTAAGAAATGCCCAAGAAAAGCCTGTGATGGTGATGATAGTGATGACAGAACTGTTAAAGAGGACGTGGAGCCTCTTACCACTCAAAATTAGAGCTAGAATCACAGCTCAAAGTTACTAGAAAACTTACCGCTATTTTGCTTGAGTCATCAGGGTCTGTGTCTTCTCTGTACTCACTGTGTCTATTAGGGAAAGCAGGTGATAATATAATTTCTGGGAGTGGGGAGGGGCTTTGGGCACTATGGTAATAGGAGAGAAATGGCCATTACCCTTTAGGGGCTTGGGAATGCCCTATGCTCGCCACTTCTCCCCTCTGCACCCAGGGAATGTATCCCAAACATCCACGGCTGAGGGAGGCATTGATGGTCCTCCACTGGGCTAGCACCCTACAGCCCTAAATGGAAGGCTCAGGTGAGACAGCTGGAGAGCATGGCTGAGGCCAGGAAGTCCCAGCAAGGCCTCTTCCTTCCCAAGTTATACCTATAAACCACACAAAGGTTACAATGACCGTGACCTCTTTCCCCTTGACTCCAGGGGTCCACTCCCCCACCCAGCTGCAAGCCCAAGGACCGGAAGGGCAGGAGAGGGGCTGACCTGCTCCCGGAGGAGGCACAAAGGGTACGCAGGGAGGGGCCAGCCTTACCTGCTTCAGGCTCTCCTGGGTCCTTCTGGCAAACACTTTTGGATATTTAATGGCTTACAGCTCCTGCCTTGGTAACAGAATTCTTGCTAACAGAATCCTAATTTTGTACAAGTATTAGAGCAGCAATGTGGTCAAGGATAATAGGCCCAACTCTGGAGGATGACGCTCAATTGATCCAAGCCAAACAAGGTAATCCCATCCCATCCTGCCATCTTAGAGAGGGGTATATGACCCAGTTCTGACAATGACATGTGAGGTGGGGGGTACCTTCTGGGAAAGGTTATCCCCTTTAAGAGAAAGAGGGAGAAGTGAGAGAAATGCCCCCTCACCCTCGCTTGCATTTGGGAGTTCTGCTGATTGACGTGATACCTGGAGCTTCTGCAGCCATCTTGTGACTATGAGGGGGAAAACCAAACGAACTGCAGAGAATCTGACCAGAGCTCTGATGTAATGGCTTCCATTAGCCCAGGAACCACCCATCTCCAGATTTCTTGTTACTTAGTTTGTGCCAGGTACCGTCCTAAGCACTTTTCATTACTTACAGGATGAAAACTGCCTCCATTCCCTGCACAGTAACATTCCCATACACCACCCAGTACTCAATGCAATATAAGCATGTCTCTCTGTGAGACAAAATGACATAATGTGTCTATAGCCAAAAGATAGCAAAAGGCCTCAGAGCTAGTTCATTCCATATCCATAGCCCACGTGTCCTGGCTCTTCTTAATAGAACACTCACACTGTGCTGTGCTCAGGATGCTCCTAGCTGATACCCTTAAAGTCACTCCACAAAGCTTGCTGATTGGCTTTCCCTCTGCCCTTGCCTTTCACCCCCTCACTCGCCTCTCTACTCTTCCTCCATTGCTCCCCTCTTCTCCATTCTTGCAACAACTGCATTTGAGAGGAAGAGAAATGGAGAACCCCCCACCTCCCCAAAACTAAAAAAATCGGGAGTGACAGCCGATTTTTAAAATCTGGATTTCTAGGCAGTGGAGAGTCCTTAAATACTAGCAATTGGTCTCATCAGCCTTGTTATATCTCCAAAAGGGTCTTTCTTTTCACGTTATCATGTCCCCCCACCCAAACAGTCTAAGCAGTCCCCAAAGAAAGGGCCCTCCAGCCTGCTTCCGTGGCTCTGCCCAGGGACTGTGCAGGGTCTGCACCAAGGACGTGCACATGCTCCTCTTCAGACACGCTCAGCAGACCCCACACTCCTCTCTCCCCATCTTCATAACTCACCTTCTCAAGTTTGGAAGATAGTCACCTTGGCTTAGCGCCGTGTTTCGAGCTTAAAGAACACCACAGGTATGAACAGTTACACAGATTTTATTTTTCACCCATTGAGCACAGCAAGGTCTGGGCAGGCAGAAGCGACACCGCCACCTCGCCTGGTTCCCAGACACAGACTGTGAGACTTGGTGGTGAGGGAGGGGGTCCTATTCCTACCGCAGATCGCTAGGGGACTATCACAACGACACATCTGTTCTCGGTTCTATGTACACGGTGGAGTGTGGAGAGGGTACATTTCTTACACTAAAAATATATACTTTGGAATCTCTAAAACAAAAATATCTCTATCTCTACATGAGACGTACTAGAAAGAAGAACACAGAAAACGAGGGAAATGTACCAGCACCTCAAGCTGTCCCCTTCCGTGGGAAGGTTGCTCCGCTCTCCACCTGACACCGTTTGCTTCGGAGGGCAGCCGTATCAAAGCAACCGGACAGACAGACACAGATAAACGAGAGGGAGGCTTATCATCTTGGAGGAGTAAATATGGGAGAGAGGAGTTGGGAGGATTTTGGCCTCTTTTGCAAAAGGAGTAATTGCACATTCAGTTTGGAACTTCCGTTTCCAACGTTATTGCACGTGTGAGAAACCTGTATGTTGGAGTCAACTGCGAACCTGCTAAGAGAACCCAAGCTCTGCTGATTTCTGCTGGGCTCCAAAAGGGGCTGTGGGTGGGCGCACTCTGTCTCTCAGAAATACTAATACCATCAGCTAGAAGCAAAATTCTGTATTCTCCAGTGCTGAAAGTGGGTTAGGTTTAAGAAAATGCTCTTCCGTTTCTATTCAGAAGGATCAGAAACTCTTCCACTTCCTTTGAGCACAGAATCTCCTAAAAGAATTATGCCTTCGGGTAAATCATTCCACTTTCTGAATTTTCCTATTGAGAAGATTCACATAACACTCCTTTCCTCTTTTCAAGCTTCAAGCAATGATATAGTTAAGTTCACACCTCCTTTGGTTATGAAAATTAGCCTCCTTTCTGGAAAAGAAATGTGAATGGAGCCAACTATCCATTCTCTGAAATTAATATAAGACCCCAAGGGAACCAAGAATCATAAAGAATGCATCTGGTAGAAAAAACCCTTCTATTTGGGTTTTGGAGGTTTTTTGTTTTTTTTTTTTTTTCCTGTTTACACTGAAATATGGATGAGCCCGAGGCCTTGAGACTCCTTAATCCCTCATCCTAAATAAGGCCAATAACTATGAAGTCCCCTTTTGGAAAAGCCCACAGAACTGTCCAGCCTCCCCACCTCTCTCGCCACCCTCAACTGGTGGTGGTTATTAGGACCTCTGACCAAGACCTTCTTCCCTCCAAGGAGAACTTGAAAGATGGAGGAAAAGGCAGAAAGGAGGGGAGAGAGGTTTGGAAAAGCTGAGTCAGTAAAAGGGGGCAGAACTCAGATGATGTAGCATTTGGGCAGTCAGGGCCAGCAGGAAGGATTTCTGCCTTACAGAGGGGGCCTGACAAGTACAACTAAAAGAAAGTCAAGAAGGCTGAGAACATCCAATGTGTGTTGAATGTCCTGCCAGGATGGGCTTGGGAACCTGAGAAGTCAGAGGAAAATGTAGGAATGAACTAGCGAAGATTGCTTAAGAGTCCTTGGAGGAGGTGCTAATTCTCCTGCAAATGAAGACATTTTGAGAAGCTGATGAAGTAGCATAGAGAACATATGGGATAGTATTTCTGATGCTAGTTAAAGTGAAAGCCGGGGGCCCTGGGGGCAAGCCTTCTCCTACACTTCAGGAAAATGCAGAGACTCTGAACATGGACACTGAAATTGACAGAGAAGATACAGGGAGAATTACTGATTCCTCTACTAAGAGGAATGTCTAGAACATTGAGTATGTAGGAGATAAAGTAGAACTGGCAACTGTCTTTTTTGCATGACCAGAAACCACAGATTCCCCAAAGCACAGACCTCTTGAAGGTCACAGTTGTCATAGCCTGAGATGTCAACCTAAGACTTAGCATAAATCAGATTTTTATCAAACATTTATGACTAATTTAAAAGCCAGTCACATCCCAGAGAACTAGAGATAGCAACTACTTATAACATCTTTTGAAAATATATGGTTCCCTACCTCTCTACCCCAAAGGCAAAGTTCTGTGAACAAGGAGATGGGAATAGGAGCTGAGTGCAGGAAAGACCAGAGGTCCTGATAACCCCATCACCAGCAGTTTGAAATCATATATAGCTACAAAGAGCTAGCCTGCACTTTATGCAACCACACATATTTGGCAATTTCACAACGTTTATTTGCTAATCTTCACCTTCTCTCTAGACTAACCCTTCCCTAAGTCATGGGCTAGGAAGTAACCCACCAGCTTAGCAATGACAGCTCTTCCCTTTGACCCAAGATTCGACTCACCATGACTGTCGTAAATCCCTGGTCTCCCTCCCTTCCTACCTCTACACTATCAGCCTACCAGGGCATTGGCCTGCCAATGCTCAAACTACTCCCGAAATCTCCCCTTGTCACAAGAGGTAGACTACTTCTCTGGACCAAGCGAGCCTGTGCCCGGAAATTACCTAACTACATGCCTTGCTTTCTACCCCAAACCAGTTTCTCCTTAATGTTGAACTTATATACTTTTTCCTAAAACTAATCTTCCTGTATTTGCCCTCAAGTTATTCCATCAGAATAGAGAAGGGAAGCCCTAGATGGGAGATGGACCATATTCTTTTGATGTCCCCACAGCTTAGGTGCACGAGGCTGTTTAATGAAATGAAATCTCCTGAGATCTCAGTAAACACACATGCACACGTACACACATTCACACACGTGGCTGCTGTGTCACCACAACTCCCAGTTTCATACCCTAAATGCCACCTAGCTTGACTCAGCCACCGATAGTCACCAGCCACAGACCTGAGCAGGGAAGTAGCTAGGACTAGGGTTGAGTGTTGGGTGGAACTTGGGAAAGACAAAAGAGGAAGGATGGGGAATGATTCCTACCACCGAGATGCAGCACAAAGGAGGTGAGCTATTGTTTGAGGAAAACCTAAGAACCTAAAAAGCCTGGCAGAGCCTTCCAAAGTAGCTAACATTCCTCAGGCGCAGTAACCTGGGAGGGTTTGGCTTGGGAAGTGCACTCCACAGGGTTAACAAAGACAGGCTCCCCACGCTCAAGAAGCTGGCAGCACAGGGCATCACAAGACGTCAGTGTATCAGAAGAGAGATGTTTCTGAGTGACGCTGTCACCTAGATTTGCAGAATGATGGATTCTTCCCTGTTACATTTCTCACAGCCATGCTGAGGCTAGGGGAACAGGTGAAGCAGTCGCCACCCTCCCTACACAGAGGTGGCAGGGAGAGGTGCGAGGGGCAAGACGGTGGAAGGATGGGGGGATGTTCTCAGGGAACAGAGAAGATGAAAAAGAGGTAAGCTGAAGGAAGCAGCCACAGAGGGCCGGAAGAGTTGGCAAGAAAGCTTTTCCCATTGACAGGCTGCCTTTTGATTTTTCTAAATTAGGTAGGTAAATGGGTACAATGATTACATTTATCCTAAGGTGATAAAATGTGAAGCTTTGGCTCACAAAGATTTTAATGCCCATATAGTTCAAGAAGCATGCCTGTTCCTGTCTGCACCATGTGAACGGAAGAAGAGGCTGTCCCTAAAACCGCCTTGTGAGCGGAAACCAGACAAGCAGGAACCATACCCACAGTCCAAAGGGGTATCATTTTAATATTTGAAAGCAGAGTGACATTCAGCCAGTAGGCACTAGTGCCACACGTACTGCTTGTTTACAGCAGGTATCCGTTCGGAGTGGTTGGTGTCCATCCAGTACTAGTTGTTAAATATTTTGAAAATCATCTGTAAACTAAAATAATTGTGGCTTTAAGAGATAGGGAAATATGAAAGAAATGCAGGATTCCTTCAATACCAAAGATTCTTAGAGTGAGACTAGAATACACTAATACATTTTCAGAGTCTCAGGAATGCAAAATTCAATAATGTTATGTAGCCAACTCTTCACCTATGAATGGGGGGCACACCAGGGGATGGTAGCACTGTACAAATACTTTCTGGGATAGAAACTGATATGATCAGATTCCCTGGGTATGGACACACTTGTTAATCACATTCTGTGTACAAAGGAAGGGAAAGTCTATACATGATGGAGCCCAAACCCTTGGTATTCATTGCAACAGAGAAGAGAAGACAGAAACTATAAATACAGTTTTAAACTAAATACCAAAACTAATTTCACCACTTAAAGTTCATCTCCCAGTGTGGCTTTTTACACCTGAAAGTCAGGGCATTTGTCAGCAAAAAAATTCATGATGGTGAAGGTGGTTTGGTCCGTTGAGTTGATGATGGTTTGCTACTAAGGCAGCTAAGGAGACATTATGTAAGCACTTGGGTCTCTCCAGGAATGGAATCAGAATGTGTCCTCTAGAGACAGCAGCCAGACATGGTGTTTCCACAACATGGCCAATAAAAACACCTTACATCCCTTTCTACTCACCAACAACTAGAATCAAACCTTTCCCAGGTATCTAGAAAGCAGACACTATGACAAATCTTCAGGCTATGTAGGAAGTCCTTCCTGGTGTCTAAACTAATTCCTTCTGTAGCAATTGATACGTTCTATTACTCTATCAGCGAAACCAAGAGGAGCTGCTCATCCTCACTCATCATTATTGATTTTCCCTGGAGCCTTTTCCTGTCCAAGCTAAGCAACTCCAATGTTGCCCTTGGCCCTTTCATCATCGAAGGTGCTCGCTGAGTTGTGCAGGCTGCTGCTAAGGAGTGAAGAAGATATACCCGGATCAGAAGCATCTTCTGGCTATGTAGGTGGGCACTGCCAGTGCCCAGGGTGCTGGCCCACCTAAGAGCAGACCCTCCTGACAGCCTCTGGGGCTGACCAGCATCCCCCAGAGTAGGCAGCCAAACCCAGGCCCAGGGCTGCCCGGGAGCCTGCAGTCACTATGGGGCTGGAGAGGCTCTCCTTTTCTCTCTGCTCTCTTCCCAATCCCCCACTCCGTCCTTTAGGAAGTGGAAGCTCATTGAAGAAATCCTCAGTGGCGGAATGGATACATATGGCTCAGCAGGCCAGCAGAGGGTTTCAGAGAAAATGTCTGGAAAATGGGAAGCTAGGTCTTCAATGATGGCAGCTCTGAAGAGAAAGAGGAGGAAGAGGAGAAGTACCAGGGAGTGGTCTTCTGCTTCCACGCTCACTCCAGGCGAGGCCCCCGAGGCACACCACGAACAACTGAATGCTCGGCATGGCTTGGACAGGACCAAGGACAGGGCCAGACTTAGGCGCGCTTCTTCTCTGAGGGACTCGCCATCTTCTCTGTAACCAGAACTTCCCTGAGGCACCTCATGGCCCAAATCCTCCATCCCAGCAAAGACTTTTAGTTGAAGAGACTGAATAAAAGTGTTACAATTAGACAAAAAGGGAACACATGATTCATTCCTGCTTTTTAACACAATACTTTGAAGATGTCACCACAATTTGGATCTGGCTATATTTTAAGTTCATTTACAAGTAAACTAGTTCTCAACTAAAAATAACCATGTGCGTTATACGTTTCGACAGCTGCCTGGATTTTCCTCTGAAGGCAACAAGATTCTATATTTCACTCACACTCAGCACAGATTTATCTTAACCCATTCGATGAAGAAATAACCCACCACTACTACCCACTGGTGGCTGTGACTTTTTGAAACACATCAGCTTCTCCTCAGAGCAGCCTTATGAGTGAGGTGGTTAGTAATTATTACTCCCATTTCACAGCTGAATAAACTGAGTGCCAGAAACAGTGGTCTGCCAGATTACACATGGAATTAATAACTAGGCCAGGTCTCCCAACCTAGCCTACTGCTTTTTTATTTTAAACTAGAAAAGTTGCTTTTAATAAGACCTAAGATTTTGCCTTCAGTTATCTGATGACTTTGTGTTTGGACCAAATTTTTCATGTAATTTGGGTGCACAGCCTACCTCAATGCAGGTAAAAATGTCTCAAGTATTTCCATTTTCTTCATTAACCAGATTAAAATTGATCTATGTGACTGACAAATGATATTCAAAATTTAATTTCCAAAATAAGAAAACAGTTACAATTTAATATTTCAAAATCTTTACTTGATAACAATTCCCATTATGGAACAAGTTAAAGAGGTTAAAGTCTGTATCAGTATTAATAACATCTGAATATTCTAAGGATTTTCCAGTTTGTGTGGTTGCAGCAACCAGAGAGATGCTCTACAGATTTTGAAATGGGAACTAGAAAGAGGATTACAGGAACAAAATAGATAAAGCAAATTTACATCCCCAAATAATTCCATCCTGACTTTGGGCCTGTGTAAATGTGCAGCTCAAAACACTGTATCTGCTCAAATAGTTAGAAAACATTTTTACTTTTCTGAGGCTTAGAGCTATTCTTGTGGGGTTAGCAGCAGTCCTAAATGTGGTATTTAATAAACATATTCAATTTTACAACTAAAATATATTTTACTTTCACCATGATTGCTATTTTTAAAAGCTATAAATAAATAAATACCAGCAATTATAATTCTCTTTACCTCTTTTCCTTTGTGTTTCCCGAATTCATACTGAGAGCTTTCCAGACCGTGGTTTTAGGCATCTCATCAGATATATTAATCTCAGAGGGGTCACATCTGAAATCAAGGCTTAGGACAGTAAATGTCAGACAAACAAATATGATACACATCTCAGTCTATAATGAGAACTACCCACCAGAAGGGAAAAGATGAGGTCTGAGGGAGCTTGTCTCTCAGCTCTCAGGAGCACCAGGAACCAGATGGTTGGGATGCTGAGAGGTAGGGGGGTCTGCGAGGTAGTACTGAAGCCCAGGCTGGGGTGTGGGTAGCAGCCAGCCCTGACCCATGACTCTGTTCTCCTTTGAAGGGCCCCTGTGAGGATGCTGGTGGTAGCGCTATGATGCCAGCAGTGGAGCATCAGGAGCTACAACTTACAGAGCACTCGCTGTGCGCCAGGCACAGTGCTAAGCCCTCTTTGTTCATTTTCTCAATTAGGTGACCAAATCTTTTCCACTTGTAGTTTACAGAGGACTGTTACAATATATTATCTTAATATCACGGCACCAGAGATTATTAACATCCTCATTTTGAAGGTATAGAAACCAAAGCTTGTAGGGTTAAGAGCTCGTCCAAGGTCAAACGTCAGTAAGTGGAGAATCGAGACCTTGAATCCGATCCTTGGTAACCTCAAGCCCAAGTACTCTGGAGTTTCCGACATGCCAGACTGTCTCCTTCTACAAGGCCAAGAGAGGAGGCGACATCTGCTAGAGAAGGAACATTGCCCCTACTTTGTCGCCAGAGAAGGCAAAGCTTATGGCTCCTTCCATAACAACATGTGGAAAGTTTATTAAGGACTAAAGATTCCATTTCTTTGGGGTCAGTTTCAAAAAAGTTAAACTCATAGTAATAGAAAGTAGAATGTGGCTGGGGGGAAAGCAGAGATATTGATCAAAGGGTACAAGCTTTCAGTTATAAGTTCTGAAGACTTAATGTACAGCATGGTGACTATAGTTAATAGTAATGTATTGTACACTTGAAATCTGTTAAGAAAGTGATCTCAAGTATTCTCACTATACATAAAAAAGGATGGTAAGTATAGTAGGTGATGGATATGTTATTAGTTTAACTGCAATAATTACTTGTATATATAATGTTGCACACTTTAAATATGTGTTATTTTAGCTGTCATAAACAAACAAATAACCAAAGAAAAGACTTTCCTCACCTCCCCCTCAGGATAAACCACAATCAATTCAATAATTCAGCAGTAAATTATCCAGGATCAAGGTGACCCAGATCCCCTCTCTCTTCCTCTTTTGTCCCCTCCCCATCCCTGGGCTTCTTTCAGCTTACATGTTCCTCTTCCAAAGTGGAAACAAAAGGCCGGAATGAGACCACAAATGGACCGATTTAGCTTCCTGTGATTTGTGGTGAGCAACAGGTTTAACTGACCAAAGGGCTAAGATCACTGGCAGAAGTAAGGAATCTGGGGAAAACCAGTTCAGTTCCCCCTTGGCTCCTGGGACTGTAGGTGCCTTGAGCCAAGCTGGAAGGGGCTGTCTCTGCCCAGCCTGGAAGGCTTACATAAGCATGGTAATTTCATGCCCACCAGGCTGAGAAACAAGGACTGTATCATCCTGTTCATCTTTGGAAGGTGGCAGAGAAAGGCAGAGGGAGCACTGGTTTGAGAAATATAAAGACTAGGGTTTGAACCTTAAACTTTCTACTCAGAAACACTGAGACCTTGGGCAAATTACCTAAAACCCTCCAAGACCCAGTTTCCTCACTGTACAGGAGTGGATTGTAAGACTTCTATCACAGAGTTGTTGTGCAGGTTAAATGAGATCACGTGGTAAACCTTGTAGCACGGAGACGGCGCTGGGTACACGGGCTCCCTTGCCTCCGTCCTCCCTGACTCCCAGCACCTGGGACAGTGCCTGGCGCACAGCAGGCCCTCAGCAAACCAGGAAAGGAAGAGGTGTTTCCACAGGCTGGAATCGGGAGGCTGAATGTTCAGCTCTTTATACCAGCAGCTGCATCTGTAACACCACCCCCTGCACCGCACGAAGCCAGAACGTTAACAGAATAACCAAAAGAGTCAACATCTTAATGATTGGGGAGTTTTACCTGAAACTGTTGTTCTTTCCAGGACTGCTTAGTAACTTCCTGCTCTCTAAGGGGAACTTGTCTCCCCCAATTTCTAACATTTTCTCAGCCTCCTGGAAGAAAAGGAGACATTATTTTATCTTGAACCAAGTGAAAGCAATAGTCTACACCAGCCCATTTTTCAATCACTGTAATTTCTACCTGATTTTCTCTCACATTTATTATAAGAGACTGTAATTATTTTCTTTTATAGATTTGACTCAGCACACACACAAAAGAGACAATCCAATATCTGTACCTATGGGATAATAATTTTTTTAAAAGAATCCAAATCTGAATAAACTTTTAGATACAACTACCAATTTACTGGAAATATAGAGGACAGAAGAACATTTTCAATGATACAAAAGGACATATTTAGTAAAACCTAAATGGTAGGAAACCCTATAAGTCAAAGACCCAGTTACTCCAACAAAAAGAAAAAAAGACAGAAGGGGAACCCCTAAACAGATTTGAGAAACATATTGACCAATTGCAATATCTGGACCTTATTTAGATCCTGATTCAAACAGATGGTTAAAAATAATTATAAGGCAGTTGGGGGAGTATGACTGCTGACCGTTCCTTCTACCTTTGCATATGTTTGAAATGTTCCATAATAAATTACACACACACACTGGAATATTATTTAGCCATCAAAGAAGAAAATCTTGACATTTGCAACAACATGAATGAAAACTGAGGGCGTTATGCTAAGTGAAAAAAGTCAGATGGAGAAAGACAAATACTGTATAATCTCACTTACATAGAGAATCTAAATCAACTGAACTCATAGTCACAGAGAACAGGGTGGTGGTTGCCAGGGGTAGGGGGTGTGCATGGGTGAAGGTGGTCAACAAGATGAATGAGTACTGGGGATGGAAGGCACAGCATGGTGACCACGGTTAACAATACCGTTCTGGATATTTGAAAGTCACTAAAAGGTTAGATTTTTAAAGTTCCGACCACACACATACACAAATGGGACTACGTGTGAGGGGACAGATGTGTTAACTAACCCTACTGTGGTAATCATTTCACAGTATATACATGTATCAAATCACTGTGTGGTGCACCTTAAACTTACACAATGTATGTCAATTATATCTCAATAAAGCAAGAAAAAATACAAGATTTTTAAAGTTCAAGATTTTAGGGGAAAAACCCTTTAAAATGAATTTCAAAGGACACTGTTTCAGGCACTAACTGGATCTGGAAACACTTTCAGGCTCACCCATTTCTCAATCTGGTATTCTCATTTTGCCACACACCCATTCTTTGCATGTAGGGCCACTGACTGAGGGTCCGCTGTGTGAATGGCAGACCGCAAGCACTGAGGGAAATGGGGCAGGACAGAAAGGCCAGCGCACGTTCTCTGTGTGAATCACAGCACCATCCGCAATTAGGTACCTAACAAATACTCTCAGAAAACAATAGGGTTTGTATACTTGTCAAATCAGGCCTTCAGGGAGAACATGAACTATTAGATCTGATAATAAGAGCAGATTCTATGTTCATATTCGAAGTGTGAACCTGATGAGTATAGAGTGCAGACAGAGGGAAAAACAACTGGTTATCAAGTCTGAAAATGAAGGACAGACATGGGCTGAGAGTATCTTTGGAGTAATCCTCCCAGCTCCTAAATATAACCCTTGGGACTCCAGCCATGCTGACTTTTCATGTGGCCTTTCCTATGTTCTGTAATTTGAGGCTGCCCCAGAGTGTACAGTTGGTGCAAGAACTATGACCTCTTCCTCCTTGGCCTTCTTTTTGGCATCGTCCAACTTCTTCTTTTTGCTTTCAGGCATGAGATCATCTAACCAGCTCAGCTCTCGCTTAGAGAAACAGAGATCCATGACTTTCCTGACAAAGACCAAGGCCAAAACCTAAAGAAAAAAAAAGAAAGTGAATTAAAGGGGCTCATTTCCTTCCTGGTGTTAAAGCAAAGTCTTATTTTTGCAGCAGAATAGGAAGGACATTTCAAGCAAAATCAAACTCATAATAATCATAATAGTTGCCTTTTATTGAGGCTCTCTTTGTACCAGATACTAAGTGTCTTATAGACAATATTTTATTTAACTATCATCATAACAATCCTACAACTTATTAATTCCCTAACTGAACTAATGTAATTCCCTCACTGAAAAGAGAAATCCTTTGGACCTTGAGTGGTTTTTGTCTCTGCCCTCTGGCCTGGCTTGACACTCATTTTATATATGAGGCAACAGCCCCAGGGAGAGAAAGTGACTTGCCTGAAACCTGACAGTTAATTTCCGCAACAGAAATGACCAGGATTCTCACCTGCTCCACTTTTTCCCCTTAAGGGCCATTTCACCCAAAGGAGAACCAATAGTAACCCAGAACAACTTGCCTGGATTGACTAGTGTTACAGCTAAATCTGACTGGACAAGGAATGAGGTAAATCAGACAATAAATTCCACCACATTTCTCCTTAATTTCAATGACCACTTTCCCAACAAATCCAAAATTGATAATGTCCCTTCTAGGAGTTGCCAGGAATTTGCTATTTCTTTAACCAAACACTCAGCCCCTGAACATAACATCCAAATGCAGAACCCTACATGTATTCTGACAAAATCAAGAAACTCATCAGGAAGGTGTAGATCTAGGAGACTAGGGGAAAAGAACACCCTAGTTCCCTCACCCTTGAGTAAGAGAGTTCAAAAGTATCTAAACAACACCCTCGTGGCCTTTTTCCTCTTGAGGCCCACCCTTTGGCTAACTTCCAAACAGCCCACTGAGTTTTCAGCATCCTCATGACACAGAGTGAGCCAGAGAGAGGAAGGCATCAAGAGAAGATGAAACAGAGATGTGGTCAGGTGGCAAGAATTTCACCATCATCCTCATTTTTGGAAACAGCTTGTCACCTGTGGCACCACCCCGTTCAGCTTTCCCAATCTCCTTTCCAAAGCCCTTGCTTTAGTTAAAGAGGTAATGATGGTTCCAGTTGCTCATCAGTGCTAGACCAACCTCTTCATCTCTCCCAGTGGCCAAAAACAGTGCATTTCCACCACTGTAGACACTTTTGATTGCAATAAATTCTAAATTGGAACCATATTGCTTTGAGGTAATATGCAAATTATCACAAACATGATGAATCCTCTCCATGCCACAGTCATGAAAGAAAGAGACAGAGAGAAAGAAATACAGACAGGCAGGCAGACTGGTAGCCTGAAAAATAAACATGGCACTACATTCACTATCTTGTAATAACCTAGAATGAAAAAGAATATGAAAAAGAGCATATATATGTATATATTAAACATATATAATTGAAACACTATGCTGTACACCAGTAACTAACACAACATTGTTATCAACTAAACATCAAATAAATAAATAAACAGGGCAAACTACTACACACATGCATCCACACTTCAAGGTCCCCAAAATAATGCTGCTCCTCCAAAGACCAACCGAAAAAGAAAAACTCATCATCAATAAAAGACTAATATCCAGAAATACAAAGAAAACTCCTAAAACTCAACACAAACCACTTTATTTTAAAATTGGAAAAGGACTCGAATAGACATTTCTTGAAAGAAGATTTACAAATAGCCAATAAGCACATGAAAAGATGCTCAACTTCATTAGGGAAATCAAAACCAAATTAAAACCACAATGAGATACCAACTCACACTCATTAGGACGTCTGTTATCCAAAACAACCCACCATGCTCCAGCATAGATTAACCTTGAAGACATTACGCTAAGTGAAGTAAGTCAGTCCCCAAAGGACAAACACTGGGATTCCACTCCAATAAGTCCCCAGAGGAGTCAAATTCATAGAGACAGAAATTAGAATGGTAGTTGCCAGGGGCTGAGGCGAGGGGAAAATGGGGAAGTACTGTTTCATGGACACAGAATTCCAGTTTTGCAAGATGAAGAAAGCTCTGGAGATGGATGGTGGTGATGGTTGTAACAACAACATGAATGTACTTAATGCCACTGAATCGTACACTTAAAAACAGTGATGGTAAGTTTTATGCTATATATATTTTATCCCTATTTTAAAAACTACTGATACCTTTTTAAACTCACCATCATTGGGAAGACGATGGCGGCTGGAGATGCCTTGATGACCCAGAGCAGGACAAGGCAGGTGAGCTGGATGAGGGTGAAGAGATGCACTTTGCGCAGCGGCACGTGCCGAAGGTAGATGAAATCCGGCTGGTGCTTTGCAGGCATCCCAAACAGCTTCAGGCGATCAAAGAACTGAAGGGAGGGAATTGCCATTTATTTTCAGGGGGCTTCTCTGGGTCAGAAGCCTTGTTAGGCTCATTCATGTCTCTTACATCATCTGCTGCTCCGAAAGGTGGGTGATACTGTCTCCACTGGACAGAAGTGGAAACTGAGTCACAGAACAAGGAATGTGGCCTGGATTGGTAAGTGACAGAGTCAAAATTTGAATCCATCTTTTCTAATTCTAGGCTCAGATTTCTTTCTCCTATCCCACACTGGGGCTCCTGAGAGAGACCTTTCTCAGGCAGTGTTGAAAACAGAATAAGCCAATAGCATCTTTCTGCTTAAAAGATCAAATCTCTTATTTGTTCTTAGAGGAATTTGGAGCGTTTCATTATTTATTGTAAAAAGATAAATGAAACCTCATAACATCCTGGATATAGAAAATATGACTTTCTTTTTATATTATAAAAAGGAAAATAGAGACCCAGAGAGATTAAATAAACTGCCCAAAGTCACATTAGAATTCAGTGTACAAAAATGACTACTAGATATTCCATAAAAACAAAAAGTAACCAGCCACCAGTAGAAGCAGCAGCTAAGTGATCATATCGGGGTAGCCAAGTTACCAGTGACAAGCTCCTGATTTTCTCTGTTCAAAGGCCTCAGGGAGGGGAGGGTATAGCTCAGCGGTAGAGTGTGTGCTTAGCATGCACGAGGTCCTGGGTTCAATGCCCAGTACCTCCATTAAAATAAATGAATAAGCCTAATTACCACCCCCACCAAATAAATAAATAATTTTTTTTAAAAAAAGGCCTCAGAGGAATGAGTTGACAGATGGGAAAAGGGAAGTATGACAAGACGTAACATCTGCTCACCTGGAGCAGCTGCCACTACTCCCCACTCTCTTCACCAGTGAACCCCCAGTTAACCGCCCCTGCTTCAGCACTTTGGCCTGACACTGAAACTAGTGCCATCAGGTGTGGAAGCCAGCTTGGTTCTTGACCAACCTTTCGGATCTAAGTTTATCAGCACCTAATGAAGCATCTAGTGTTTAATACATGCCTGATAATTGTCTGTTGAGTAATTAATGAATAACTGGAACCATGACATTAAGCCAGGCCACCCTGGAAGTCTCTGTACCTTCATGCCAAAATGACTGTGTTCTGCCCAATGTTCAGAGAAATGTCTAAAATAGCTTAACCAGCAAGACTAGGAAGTGGTTTCTCAAGAGCTGGTTGGTACTTCCCTCGGGAAGCTGTCCCTCCCAGGCCAGGACAAATGAGCTCACGGTGAGGAGACACTGCCTGGCTGAACCACGCAATACCTGAATCCCCTGCAGCGAAGAAACTCCCATGTAGAGGAAAACGCCATAGAGCACTGGCATCGGGATAAACTGGAGACAAAGGGGCAGAAAGACCAGGAATTAAATGTGGTATCACAGCACACTCAAGATGATATAAACTCTCAAGTATCTAGGAAGGAAGCAAAATCACAAATTCACTGCATAAACATTGCACTAGTTTCTGCTGCTTTTACATGATTTAGAAGTAGAAGCAAAAACAGAAGCTGACAATGATAAAAATCATTTTGTTCTGAAATGAAATGATTACACATAAGTGTAATCCAGTCCTGGTTAAATCACAGGCTTCACATCTTATCCCCATCTGGCTCTTCCTCCTCTATGGAAATGGGCAGACATGTGTGCGCGCCTCTGCATACACGTGCGCGCACGCGAGCGCGCACACACACACACACCTTTTTACAGAACTGATACCTTTTAAATCTTTTGTAATTGCATAATCATCTCCTCAGAGAGTTGGTATATTTTAACAAGGACTAAAAATGTTTCCTTTCTTACTAAAAAGAGACCTGAGGGCAGGAGTAGGGAGATGCCTTATCAAAGAGGGAATGATTTGGGGAGAAATATCAACATTATTATATTGCATGTGAATACACATGCTTATCCCATTACATCAATTTAGATCATTTTCAGAGCAGCTCCACGAGGTGGAGAAATGAGGTGTATGGAATCAGGGCAAGGATAGTCTCGTTGCAAAGACTAAACTCAGCTTGCATTTATTCCAGGGCTAAAGAAAATTCCCAAACGTAATTTTTCTTTAAACTAGAAAATTGCCATTGGATTTTACATTGTTCCAGCTCGGGAGTGAGCAGACATCTCAATTTGGTGCTAACCTTGTTTGCAGAATTATTGAACGGTTTCCTAAAAGAATCCTCCTGTGACAGTGAAAGGAAGGCCAGGAGATGGCCACCACCATGCCTTTGTGGTGACATTCCTGGAGGAGCAGCGCCCTTTGGGCTCCTCCAGATAGCACCTAGACCAGAGGTGGGAGTTGAGGTAGGGCTGGGGATGGAGAAGGGAAGGGGAAGGGTCATGAGGAGGGGTGGCAAGATTGTGTGGAAAGTAAGGGGCCAGGAAGATGATTCAGAATCCTTTCCAATCTCTCTCAATTCTCACCCTTAAAGTGCATTTGCAGTGCAGGCTGAGGTGACTGAAGATTCACCGAAAAGAGGGGAAGGAGGCAAGGGAGATGGTAAGTGCTCCAGAATGGCTGGGGCTTGGTGACAGAGCTTTCCTCTTTATTTCATTTTTCCCAGATGCAGGCCTTACACCTACAAAATGTTTTTTCTCATGTTCAAGGTAGCTTCCATCTTTCCAAAAATCCTCTTTTAACCCCACATCAGCCACTGTTCATTTTCCTGTTCCACTTTACAGAAAAGCCTCTTGAAAGACTTGTCTGCCCACACTCCCTTTACTTCCTCACCACCTGTTTACCCTGCCATCCCCTGTAATCCGGCTTCTGCTCTATCTTTCCACTGACTCTGTTCTTGTCAAGTCACATTAGGCCACCATGTTGCCAAACCTGACAGCCTTGGTTTAGTCTTCGTCTTTCCTGATGGTTTCTAACCAACCCCTCCTCCTTGAAACGCTCCCCTGGCTTAGCCTCCCTAACAGCGTACCCTTCTGGCTCCGCCTCCCTCCCTGGCCGCTCCTTCTGACTCTCGCTGCTCTCTCCTCTATCCAACTCCTTCGTGCTCGTCCTTCGACTCTGCTGTCCTCTGTGGTCCTACTTCTCTCTTACACCTGCCCTACTCCCTGAGTGATCTCAGCTGCTTCCCTGGCTTTCAGTACCACCTCTGTGCTCTTGACTCCCACATTCCTGTTTTCAGTTCAGAACCCTCCTCCAGCCTCTTCACTCAGATGCCTCTCGGACACATGACCCCAAGTCTGACTACAGCCCACCCCTCACAAAATCACTTCCTCCTTCGTGCAGCTTTCTCCATCTTAAACACCATCACTCTCCACATAGACGGTCAGGTCAGAAACCCAGCCAGCATTCTGATCTTTTCCATTTTCCTCACCCCATTCCCTACCCAGTCAACCAGTAAGACCTCTGGACCTCCTCTAAGATATACAGAAGCCAGACCTCTTATGCATCCCTACTACCAACTTCCTCATCCAAGCTGCCATCACTGCTCACCTGTAAGAGACTCATTGGTCTTTCTGCCTCTATTTTTTCCCAGCCCTAAACACCTTATTCTCTAGACATGAGCCAGAGAGATCTTTTCAAAATATTAAATGAATCACGTCCCTCTTTGGTTAAAACCCTTCAAAGGTCACCTTTGCCAGTGTCCACAAGGTCCTGCATGACCGGCCTCTGCTCACTCTTCAGTCTCATCTCACTGCGCTCTTGCCTTAACACCCTTGAGCCACATGGCCCTGACGTCTCCTAGAACACGTCACTGTTTCCCACCTCGGGGCCTGTCTAGACTGCTTTTCTCCCTTGCCCCCATGCTGTCTCCCACTATCCATGGCACGGCTGGCTCCAACTCATCTTAAGGACCATCTCCTTAGAGAGGGCTTTTCTAACCATACCGACTAAAATACACCCCCTTAATTCTCTATAGTACCAGAGAGCACTATGTATTTCCTTCTATCATGAATCATATTCTGTAATCACTATGTCTATTTTCTTAACTCACTTTCTTAACTACATCTAATCTGTCTTATCCCACTAGAATAAATTTTTTCAAGGCAGGTATTTGTATATGTATCTGTTTGTCCTACCACTGTATTCCCAGCACCCAACAGGATTCCTGGCACAAATCAGGCACTCAGTATTTACCTAATGAATGAATGAATGGTTACCTTTAATATAGCCGTCATGAAGACTGAGCAGCCCATCAGTACAAAGATCATAAGGCCTGTCACTCTCTGTTCTCGGATACCCAAGAATTTAGGCTGTTCTCCAGGGGCAGAGCACTCAGATTCCAGCTTGAGGCTGTTCACGTGTGTGATGGACAGGACAGTTGCAGCCACAAACCAGGGCAGGCCCATGACAGAGCAAACACCCAGCATGATGGCCACCATCAGCAGGTCCAGGTGGTAGCCACATCCTTTCTGTGGGGAAACAGAGTCTCTGTTTCAGTGGGCTGGCTGTAGTGGAACACAGGACAGTGAGCCAATGAGCCAACAGTCTCACGCCCAAAGCAAGAAGGAGTGTATGGATAAGGAGGAAGGCGTCCAGGGATTCCAGAAGAGCCTTCCAGCCCCTCCTGGTTTGGAGGGAACAGAGAAGAAAGAGAGAAACCTCAGCCTGTTCTACACATGCCAATATCCTTTTTTTATTCAGGTGCCCCCAGATCTCACCCTGAGTCTCACATATTTAAAGAGTCATCCTTTCTTGGCAGAGTAACCAAACCACATCTTGACCATTCTGGATGGTAGACTCTACAGGAGTTGGAGATAAATAGCTTCCTACAAACACCCACGATTCCTTGCAAATTCCACAATTTGGATGCTGCCTACCCTAAGGAAGGAAGGAATAGAGATGAGGCACGAAGCTTCCCACTAACAAATGTACTGGAACCAACTCTACCTTCTAGGATCCTTGGGCTCAAGGTTCAGTCTGGAAACCTCAGTAATGGACATCAAGGGGAGAAGATCTGTCTCTAGAGAACAGTGGCCCAGGCCCTGACCTGAACCTCAGGAAGGTAAGCATGACCCAGAGCATGTGGCTCTATTATAGGGACCACCAGGAGCTCTGCCCAGCAACGTCCCCCACGGAACTGGGAGGGGAGTAATGGAGTCTAAGCTTTTTCACATCATACCGTCGTGTTCTACCCTAGTTTCATCTCCAAACCAATCTTTGTCATTAATGGAGGAATTAGAAACCTCTGGAAACCCTGAATGAGCTCCTTCCGTGATTACTTTTCTCCAGGTTCTACAGTTCCTGGTCTAAAGGGGCTTATCCTAAAATTTAAAAAAATGAAATTAGTCCTTCTAGGTTAGAGCTGCTTGTTACCTTGAGCTTGTGCTCCTTCCTGTTAATGATGACAGCTGTGATCTGCTGGTCCATGAATATTAAGATAGTGCAGAGGAGAGCTGGGATAATTGCAGCTATCACAGTCCACCAGGGATTGGGGCCAATGGGGCTAATAATCCACCCTCGATCATCCCTCGTTGGCTAAAGGGAAAAAACAAGGCTTTATTTTTGTATCTGAAGTTAACTATAGTCATTAGGGTAAAACATATAAAACTGAATCATGGTAACCACATTTCTTTTTATTCTTGAATGAGAATTCTTTTTTTTTTAAAGCACGAAATACAGCAATTTCTTACAAAATCCATGACCTTGTTCTAAATCCCCTTTGAGAGAGTCAGTCCTCAATTATCAACTTCTTATGGAATATTCCTTAATTCTTCTCTTCCTTCCCCTACTCTCCAAACCTTATCTCAACATTTGCCCAAATGGAATATAATTAACAACAAAATCTGTTGTCAATAAAGAATTTAATGGCTTCCAAAGACAAATATAAATAACTCTGATTATGCTCCTCACTGCTCCCCTCCAGAAGCCATATAATGAATGTCTACAGCAAAGAAGAGCCAGTTACATGGACTCTCAGGAAATTGGTCCAAGGACCTCCTCCCATCAGCAGTGAAACAGGGGTCCAGGCACTAGAGACTTAAGAGAGGAGCCCAAGACTGCTGAACTTGGGGGCTAGTGTGATCCAGGACCCTCTCCAATGCTCCTGTAAGACCACTGCTCATAAACCTTATTTGGGTGTTTGTAACATACCTAACTCTAGGGGATCTCAAAAAATCCCCAAGGTACTCTGGGGAAGAAAATTGCAGTTTGTTTGGCAAGTAGTGATGGAGGATAAAAGGCCAGGGATACAAATTGGCCCCAAATTTACCAAAACTCAATGAACAAAGCAAAGACTGTTACATCCAAAGTATTTGGTTCCATTGGTTGTGACTCTAGGGGTCAAAGACTGTTCAGTAACGTCACCAAGTCCCAAAGTATAAATGGGTTAAGTACTGAATGTTTACAAAATCTATGTTACCTTCATAACAATAACAATAAGTGGTAGTTAAAGTGTTAGGTCAACACAAAAACTTACTAACCCCTGACCGACATTAACCCACTAGCAATAGTACTAGCCTTCAGACTGGGTCTTGGCCACTGGGGGCCACGTGGGGTAGCACAGAAGAGAAAATAGAAGAAAACTTCTTCTCTGCTTCCTGAAAGCGAGGCCTGCCCATGAGCAACATTTTCTTTGACATTCTCCCATTTCCTTTCTCATCTCTCCCACCTCCTAGAGGCCTTCTTCCCAGATGTCCCAGAAATTCAGTGCCTTCTGACTATCTTAAGCCTACCCATCAGGGAACCTTTCCAAGGACTGCTTAATGCTCCCAGATTACTTATTTTTACACAAAATCCATTTCTCCTGCAGGGTTGACCTCAAGCAGGTAAAAAGAAAAAGCTGATTGCGTTCCTTCACACAAAGGTGAGAATGATATATTCTTGGAGGTATTATATTTTCAAAGAGGGTGTTTTTAAATCCATAAATTTCTGACTGGTGGCATTTCAGTGAATTTAACAAAATAAAATAAAAAATTTTCAAGCAATATGGAAAAAGATATTTTTAACCAGGCCTACTTCAAGGAGAGAGAGGGAGAGAGGGAAGACGAAGGCCAATCGTGCAGGGTGTTTACGAGTGAACGGCCGACGTTCGCATCGTCCTTCTCCGCCCCAGCCTCCCCCATCCTCTCCTTTCCTGACTCTCCTCCGGTCACTGAGAATGCCCAGGTTTGCTCTCCTCTGCGCCCTGTAGGGATCTATGGAACTGAGCTCAGCTTGTCCGTCTCCTCAGTTTACTCAGTTAGTGCCCCCAAACTGAAATAGAGTTGGAGCCCCCATGCTTTGGTCATTTCACTTTTTGTGTAGGCTTTTGGATAAACGTTACAGATAACAGAGAGCTATACAAACGATGAATTAGGGTTGAAAAGATGTCACAGCTACTCTGGCAGAGGGACCCTAGGCTGTGGATGAGGCTCCTTGGTCAACTCACTTCCCCACAGGACAAGATCCTTGAGGGGAGGAGCAAGAGCCTCTTCATCCTTCCTGACGCCCTCACACAGCTGATGCTTCACGAAAGTGCTGTCAATCAAACCTGTTCCAGGGACCCACATTTCCATAGTCTTGGTACGTATTTATGTAAATATGCACATTCTATTGTTTTAAATTTTCACATATTGAAAACAATAAATGGCATTTATGAAAATAAGTAATACTTTTCATTCATTCAATGACATCAGGTTTTCTGTTCTCTGACTTTTCTGACTTGAACTCAGCCAAGTCTGACGAGTTTGCTTTTCTGAACGGTAAGTCGTGAGGAGCACGGTTCGCATTTAGAGGACTGCAAAATTCATGTTCAGGATAAGGAAAGGCCTTTGCAATGAACTCGGGACCAGACTCTATGAAACTACGTAAAGGCACCAAGTACCTTGAGATCTGTTTACCTTGAATACACTGGGAACTTGAAGCTTTGGTGATGGGACTCCAATCAAAAAGTCGATAATCACCATTGTGAAGATAGTGAGGAAAACAGCAAAGTCACTCACCATGGAGCGGACCTGGCATGAGAAAGGATTGGAGACGTGTCTCAAAAGGTTAAATAGAACAGAAAAGAATCTGGCTTTGTAAAAGGCTCAAAAATCCTCAGAAGAATGCTTTGATTTTATCATCCAATAAATACAAGCATATTTAACACCCCCAAAGTGTGGCTATGACAAATGAACCCTCTGACAAATTCTACCAGAAACCACTCCGAACTCTGAAGAGTTTGTTTACAGCATGAAGGCCCAGCATTTAGGTAATAGTCCTGGGAACTTGGAATAAGATGTCCTGGGACCAGCAAGGTCCAGCTGTGCCAGCCAAGAACCTCGCAGCAGCACTGACTCCTCTTCTCTCTCTGAACTAATGTTGAATCCATCTGCAAGTCCTGCTGGATCTGCCTTCAGCGCAGGCCCAGAATCCCAGCCCTTCTCACCGCCCCCCCAACTGCTCCCACCCAAATCAAAGGCACCGGCAGCCTTAGTCTTTGTAATTGCAGCAAACTCCTAACCTTGCCTCTCTTCTTATTTAAAGCTGCTGGAGTGATCATTTAAAACACAAGTCAGATCATGTCAGTCCTCTACCAAAACCCCGAATGGCTCCTCATTTCACAGAGTTAAAAAACGCAGAGGCCTCCTTGGCCTGTAGGACCACATACACTGGCATCATCACCGCTCTGACCCAGCTCCCAATGCTCCCCCCACTGCAGTCACTCACTCTGCTCCAGCCGCCTCCCTGTTGTTTCTTAATCCTGCCAGACTCGATCCCACCCCAGGGTTTTGGACTTGCTCATCCCGATGCCTCACCTTCTTTTCCTCTAAGTAACCCGCTGGGTAGCTCCCTCACCTCCTTTACATTCACTCCAATGTCACTTTCCCCATTGGATCTTCTCTGATGCTCCTACTTAAAACTGGTCACCCCCCCACCATCCTGGCATGTCCTGGAATCCTTTCCTAGTCTATTTTTCTCCATAGCACTTATCACCATTTGCCTCTAAGAGGACTGACTAACCCACTTTATAGTTTAGCATAGTTTTAACAAAATATGATGCCTCTCTAATGCCCAGGGCCCACCTTATTCTGAACTTGCAATGAGACAGAGCCAAATATATCTTAGCCACACGTAACATCACTAACACCTTAATCTGACTTTGCTTTCCTTTGAAACCTGAGGTTTCCAGCTCCCCTCCCCTGGTTTTGTTAGTTCTCCTCCGAATGTTATGTACATTCCCTGGACATGTAGCTGCCCCACCATGAAGCCCACTCTGACCTTCTGGGGCCAGGGCTCCCCTGAACTCTGATGACACTTACATCCCAGGTCAGCAGCCAGCTATTTACTCCTGTCTCATATGGGCTTGGTTGTTTCAGGGGGTTCCCCTTCCTATCTGATGGCAGAGACCAGGTTTTAAACGTCTTTTGCCTCCCCTGTAGCACCTACCCCAGGCCCGGGCAAGTAGTCAGTACACAACTGCCGCTTGTTAACTATTTGTCAGCCCAGAAACGACCCAGAGCTTATTTAATAAGTGCCTCCCTTAACCACCGTGTAGGCTCACTGACGTCTGAGGATGTGTTTTCGTTGTGAACATGTGCACAGAACATGTCTAACCAACTGAGCCCTTGACCCGTTTACACATCCCGCTCTGCAAATGTGCCAGACTGAAGCCTCACAGACAGAAAACCCACCATTTCCTCCTGACTCGAGGTCCTTCCCCTGAGGCCCCCTGAGACACTCTCCACTTGGCCTCTGGTTCTGCCCCGCCAAAACCAGTCACAAGACAACCAGTGCCATCTGCGTCAGGGACAGGTGGTTGAGGCTTCAAACCGTCACACAAATCGAGTCAGGAGCGTTTTGACCATGGCAGTCAACGGGACCACTGATTCATAAGCTATGACAAGAGCCATGCCTGGGAGGAGATTCTGGGGTCCCCTACACGTCCCAAGCAATCATCCCAATTTACTATCTTCGGGAGCCAGCTCCAGCTAGTGCATGCTCCGTGTCCCAGCATTCTGGAAATGAGACTTAATCGCTGTTAGCAACACTCCTATCGCCTTAAACTCCCCTGATAGTTTTCAATCAAAAAGTTTCAAGTATTAACCCCTCACTCCACACTGCACTTCTGTGAGAGAGGCTGCTGGGAACAGGAAGGAGAGAAGGCCCCAGCGAGGCTCATCGGGACATCTGGAGCTCTGCACCTGCCGATCTGCTCAGCAGCCGGCGGCCCGGAGCCAAGCACGGGTCCTGTTACAGGAGAAGTCTAACGCAAAAGAAGTGCAAGAGCGTGCTACCTACTCTGGTTGGGAAATAGCGGCTTGTCTTAAACGTCTTCAAGGTGCTCGAGAGGATGAAGGTGGTGAAGAAGAGAATGCAGGACCAAAAGAGCACGTCAGGAGTATAGGGTCCATGATGGCCGCACGCGGAGCCCGTGAACTCCCCGTGCATCTCCTGGCACTCCTGGAGGAACAAGCGTTCTGGGTGAGGAGAGGCAGGCACAAGGGCGTAAACAGCTGCTGCCTCCTGAGTCCACATCACTGCCATCCCACGGTTGCTGGGGCGCGCGGGCTGCCTGCAGCATCACCGTGACCTCTATGCAGTCGTGGCGCAGGTAGGGTGACTACTTACGGTCCTAAGACTCTTTTGTAAATGAAACCAGAACTGTCCCGAGCAACACAGGGTTCTGGAAGGGCCCTAGCAATTTGCATTCTTTTTATCAAAGAGGACTTTTATTACAGAGGATTTTCAAACGTGAATGTTCCTTAAGCCCCACAAACCCTGGATCTGCCCCACTTCCCTACCTGATTTCAATCCCCCCATCCTCAGTGCAAGCAGAGTGCACGTGGGAGAGAAGAGGGAGCCAACCTTCCTTTCCCTTTATATACAAGAGAATTTTGAAGGGGAAAGAAAAATCAGTAAGGATAGCTTTCTTAAAAAAAAAAAAAGCTTTATATCTGTCAATGCCAGAGCATACAGAAGGGCTACCCCACTTCCACCTGGAAGGTCCCCTTAAGCCTGGTGGTCACAACAGGAAGCCACCTGGCAATGCCCAGGCTTACACTGACAGTCAGGTTAGCCCAGTGGACTTCCGCTGTCACGATGTTGTGGTCCTTCCAGTACTGTAAGGTGTGGTTGTTTGGATTCTCTGGGAGAGTACACCTGCAGCTGAGGGGAGAGAAAACAAGACTCCTGAGGGAAGTAGTCAAGTATTCAGTCAAATACTTCTAGCCATGACAGGGCCAAAGGCACTGTTAAAGCCTGTGTTACTTCTCCTTGGCCCACTTCAGATCCCTGAGGTTGGTCCTACTCATTGAGACCCAACCACACTCTGATTTTTCAGTTGTTACTAAAATTGGCTCAAATCAGCATGTGGACCTTGGGTTAAATTGTACTAACAACCAAGTTTGTTATCTGATGTGCCCAACACGAGCCCATGGTTTCCTTGCTTAGTTTCTATCTCTTCAGCTCTTCCTATGAAATACAGTCTGCATGGCCGGAGGACTTGATAACCTGTTCAGCTCTCAACAGCTTTCTCTAAGCCTAAATATTTTGCCCCTTAAATCCCCATCATGTTCTTGCTCTAAAAATCAGAGTCTTCTGGAGTTATGATGCAAGCTACATTATTTCTGGTAATATCCCACTACCTTGGCCATTTCCTGGCTTCCCCAGGCTTCATCTGGCATCCAAACCAGACCAGACCAGACCTGTACCACTGGCCGCCATGTTGCTTCCCAGCCCCAGCATGCGTCACACCTGAACTGCCTCCCAGAATACTCAATTGATACAGCCATTCCTACCAACTTCGTTTCATCTCTGAATTTAATGAGCATACCTTCTAAGGATATTGCATGAGAGAATTAAAATACAAGATCTCAATAGGTTATAACGATAGGAGGAAATCAACAAAATGAAAAGAGGGCAAGCTATGATTAAAAAAAAATCAAGTCCAAACTTGGAAGCAACCAAGATGTCCCTCAGTAGGTGAATGGATGTACCATAGAACATCTAGACAATTGACTATAATTAAGTGCTAAAAAAAATGAGCTATCAAGCCATGAAAAGACATAGAAGACCTTTAAGTGCATATTACAAAGTGAATGAAGCCAATCTGAAAAGCCTACGTACTGTATGATTACAATATATGACACTGTGGGAAAGGCACAACTATGCAGTAAAAAGATCAGCAGTTGCCAGGGGTTGGGTTAATGGGGAGGGATGAACAGGCAGAGCACAGAGGATTTTTAGGGCAGCTAAACTATTCTGTCTGATACTATAATGGTGGATGTGTCATTATACCTTCATCAAAACCCACAGACTGTACAATACCAAGAGTGAACGCTAATGTAAAGTACGGACCGGGTAATAACGATGTGTCACTGACTGCAACAAACATGCCGCTCTGGTGAGGGATGCTGCTAGTGGGGGAGGCTGTGCATGCGGAAGCAGGGGGTATACAGGAACTCTCTGTACTTTCTGTTCAATTTTGCTCTGAATCTAAAACTTGCCCTTTAAAATTTAAGTCTATTTTTAAAATCTACACATATTAACATAAAATTACTTAAAGAGTTGGGGAGTTCTAGCTTCATATCACCTCCATATGAACCAACAGTGGAATGCAACCAAGAAAAATACCTTCTTGAGCTTTATTAACAAAGAATTATAGTATCCAGATCCAAAGGCTACTCAATCCAGAGCTAGTCACCTTTGTCTGTCTTCTCCCACTAGGATATAAGCCTCATGAGGGGAGACAGCCTTTGTTGGTCATGTTTGCCTCTATGTTTCCACAGCCTAAAACAGTGCCTGGCATGTAGCAGGTGCTCAACAAATATTTGTTAAATGTATAATTTAAAAAAAGGTCAAAGAATGAACCTTACTCCAGTCACAGTGGGCAATACAGAACTCCAATGCCAATCAACAATCCACTAGGCTTCAAAGATTATACTCCCTAGTGGTTATTTTGTAATACAATAATTTTTAAATTCTAATAAAATGTTTACAAGTTCTGGTTTTTTAAAAGGTGAATGAATGGATAGCTAGAATCTGGAAAAGTGTGTCTGTGGCTAGTTGGCAGGCACCTCTACGCAGTGTGCTTTCTCTGCTTAGACAGTTCCAGATTGAAATTGTTCACTTTACACCCAGATCTTCCACATCAGAACAGTACAGCCAGAAGGGAAGGAACCTGATGTACGAAGCTAAAGGATGAGAAGAATACTATTTAGTCATAATTTAGAGAACACTATTTCAGAGAAGAAATGTTTAGAGGACCAGACTCTCCTAGAGTGTTGAAAACACAGCCAAATACTGTGTCTCTTTTCCATCTGGTCCAAACTATACTGAACACATGAAGAAAATACAATCTCTTGAGTTGAAATCTAGGTAAGTAAGTAGATTTCTAGATCTTTAAGATACAGAGGAAGAGAACTGTGGGTCTGTAAGAAATTTTTAATATTCTCTCTCTAATGATTTCTAAGAGTAGCCCATACATACTTACAGAGAATCTTGATGTGGTCCAAGGTCTCACAAGTCCTGGCAAAAAGTTCTTCCCAACAGCTAACTTGAATTCTTCCTGCTACATTTGCAGCCTAATTTTGTCTCAATGCCTGGACCCAAAAGACACGCTCTGGAAAGCACTTCTCAAGTCCCCCTGAGTTTCGCTCTTAGTCCATTCTCTCCATCATCACTTTGATTGTTCTCCTCTGGCAGCCCCTCAAGTCTCCGCAACTGCGTCTGAGCTGTTTCCCAGAGCACCTAGACCCTTCCTTAACAGATGCTACAGGCACTGCCTGGCACCCTCCACCAGCCATTATATTCAGGCCCTTTCATTTATTAAAAAAAATAATAAATAAGCAGAAAGCATACTTACTAATAGAGGCTAAGGCGGTCCAGCTGGCTGTGCATGTGGATGGGGTAGGTCTCCGCCAGGTGAATTAGCTTTTCTATTGCTTCATAAATGAAAATAATGCAGATCAGGGAGGCAAATGCTTCTTCAGTGAAGCGGGTAATGTAACAAACGAGGGAACTGGCGTCGGTTGCCACAAGGACAATACACAGGAAGGCGGTCCACAGTCCGATACATGCTCGCAGGGAGAGGTACGAAAGAGCGTAGTCTCTGAAACAAGACCAGGCTACATCAAAACTCACGGACGGATGGGTCAGAAACATGGTCAATTCATCTCATATTATCCATTCCAGTAGTGCAACCCAGTTTGTCCCTAATTCTGACTGCACTTCACTCCTAAATGCTGTCCTGGGACAGCTGTGATTTGCTTTGTTGGTGGTATTGGCCACAGCAAGGACACAGGAAGTGGAGAAGGTGAGGGCTGTCCCCCACACACTTCTGCCATCACTGCCCCAAGTGATTAAGATTCTATTCTCACAGTTAGGACCAAGGAGTGGCCCTTCTTCCACGCGCTCCTACTTCTAACACAAAATGAAATAAAGATTTTATAGGAAAAGGAGGGAAATGAGGGCATTGTTGACTCCCACCACTAATAATCAGAATGTGAAGGGGGAGTATGAGGCCAAGTTAAAAACTGACTTGAAATGGAAATGGAGGAGTTTGGAGTCATTAGGGAAAGTTTTCATAAAGATAAAAAGTCAAGACTTCAGTAGTGTCTGAGGGACAGTAATGAAGCTCTTTGTGGCTAGGAGATCTGCTACTTTAGACGCGGTCCTACCCAGGAGTAGGACGTACCAAGCGATGTTCTTCCTTCTGGTTTTTTGAGTCCAGGATGATATTGGCCTGTTTATACATTCGTCTAGGACCCTGGCAGTCAACCCTAACAGCATGATAACACATCCAGTTAAGAGTTTTCAGAAAGCTAAATGTCTTACTTGCAGAATTTGAACAAAATCTTTTCAAACACAAGCACTGGCCCAGTACTTCCCAGGATGGTGAGAGCCTGTCCAGCAAACAAGGAGTAGGCAATCCCCGTCATGGAGGCTCCAAACAAGGATTCAATTGCACTCTGAGAGGGGAAAAAAATAATCACTGAGTCCACAGCTCATCTGCAGTGAGTGATGCAAGCTTATATACATTCCCAACTCAGCTCTCCTGTGTGCCCGACAAGTCATTTGTTTGTATTTTATCTTAGCAAGAGTGGTGTGTACACAGTCTAATACTCTTGTGAATGGATACTGCTTTGATAATTCAGGTGCCCAAATCCATCCACATATGATTCCTTAACTAAGTCCCGTTCTGCATGACTCAATTCCATATTTGTAAATATACACAGAAAGCACATTCACACTACGAGCTGTCATACAGAGACATCTGAAATCTTATTTTCAAATGACATTGATATACCATTTTTCATCCTTGGAGCAACAGGCAATGCAACTGGGCAATCAACTACAGAAATTGGTAGTCAAGCAGAAGAGGATCTATTCTAAAGGGAGAACTGTGTTGCTGGCTGTTCTGAAGTCAGAAGACCACAGTAATTCAGTAGAAAGAATCCAACCTCCTTAGTCCTCACCCAAGGAATTTCCCCCCACTGGATTTGGCTGCCACCATCATATTTTTACTCTCATTTTGGACCATTAGAAGTGGTTAAAATTTCTTACTATGCGCCCCTCGGTGGCTTCTCCGAGCAATCCCCCAAAGGTGATGACAGGTGACATGCAGGCACAGTACAGGAACAGAAAGGAGGCCAAACACTGTAAGCTAAGTGCATCCCGGTAGTCGCTCCAGTACCAGGGGGCCTTCCGCTTGATGTCCAGCACCAAGCCCCCAAAGAGCCTGCGGAAACACGGCAGACAGGCCTCTAGCACAGTACCTCTCCCATGAAAGCATGTGAACAGCACACATCTGAAAGCACCTCAAATGTGCTCTGTGTTGAGGTAATACTTTGGCTTCAATTTGACCCCAGAACAAGAGATCTGTCTGGGGCCATTTGCAGCCAAGGGCATGAATTTGAATGATTATCCCAAGCAAAAAATGATTAATTTGGGTGTGCATATTAATCATTCAATAAAAAGTTCCCAAAATTTAACATGAAACTAAGGATTGGCTTCAAACTTCAAATTCTGAGCTTAACGTTAGAAGGAAATGTACAAAACCATCTAAGTAGTAAAATGGTTAGTTTTATTATATGCTTTCTAGATAAAAAGCCCCTATCACATGCACTTTCCTACTCTGAACAACTACCCACCTTCCTCTTGAGAAATTAGCAAAGTTATTCACTCATGCAGTTGACAAGTAGTAGCAGATACTCCGTGCCAGGCCCTGTGCCGGGTACTGCAGATGCAGCAGTAGCAAGACAAACACAGCCCTTCTCTCTGGGACCAACAGTCTCGTGCAGGAGACAGGCAGTGTTGTGAGGGCGCCATGGCAGCAGAGAACAGGGAGGGGCGTGTCAGCGGGGACTTGAGAATGGACCAGGAGTTAGCCAGATGAGGCCGAGGAGCTGGCGTGGATGACACCTAGAGGTGAGAGCGCATGGAGGGTTCGAGGTGCTGAGAGTTAGGGCTGGATAAGACAGTGTGGAGATGGACAAGGCTGGAGATGCCGGAAAAGCTGAGTCGCAAAGGGTTGTCTAAACTGTTTTAAGGAATTGGAACTTTATCCGAGTGGCATGTCAGTACTGAAGGACTATAAACAGGGAAGCGGCAAAATTGAGCAGGCATTCTGGAAGGATCACTCTGGCAGGCGTGTCATGATGGAATGTGGGGCAAGACTGGAGGCAGTGGGTTGGAAAGAAGAGAAGTATGTACACTCAAGGGCTCATCAGGAGGTAGAATCAACAGGACTTGGTGGCAGGACTTCAGGACCCCTCTCCACTTCCCAAGGATGACACAGACCAAGAGCAAGATGTCCGACACCAGGAGGAGGAGTGTGCCCAGACAGGGGTACTTTCCTAAAAGTGGAGTCACCACACCAGGGTAAAAGTTGACAGGTGAGTAACAAAAATAACCACTCAGCATTCCACAGGACAAATTACTGTGTTTCTTCTACAAATGAATGGCATAGGGAAAAAAGGAGAGCAAGCTGTTATAGAAATGGAAACAGAATAACTAAATACAAACCTCCACTGGATCCTATGCCAAAAAATGAACTCTAAAAAGATGTTGTTAAGACAATCAAAAAAGCTTGAATATGGACTGAGCATGAGACAATTTAAAGAATTACTGTTAATTTTGTTAGATTTCTTAATGGCATGATTTTTTTAATGTCCTTATTGAAGAGATACTTGCTGAAGTAGTCACAGGTGAAATGACATGATACTGGTGATTTGGCTTAAAATAATCTAGAAAACATAAAAACAAAACAATTTAAGTTGGGGAGAAAAGGATGAAACAAGATTGGCAAAGTTTTGATAGGAGAGGTTCATTACTTTCCTCTCTTCTTGTTGGTATGTTTGAAATTTTCTATAATAAAAAGCCAAAACAAAAACCCAAGCTACTCTCTCATGAAAGGAGGCTTGGCTAGCTCTTCCCTTCTCTTTGCCCAGGAGCCTAGAGGTGCCCCACGGGACCTGGGACCCGGATGCCAGGGAGGAAGGCCCAGCCAGCTCTCTCCCACCATTCGAAAGCTCTCCCTCCTGTCCAGCCAGGTACAATGGCGGGCAGGCGGGCACGGGCAGACAGGTTCTATCTTACCCACCTGCTCTTTTCCTCTGGTTCGGTGGGCATAGTTGGGATTCACCCTTCCTCAACTTACAGCAGTAACATCACAACCTGGGTCTGGGATTAGGGGAGAGAGGCAGAGCCAGCCTTGAGACTCGCTTTGGTTAGAGCCTGTCTGGCCAATCCAGCTGAGGTAAGGAGCTATCCGCAAGAGCACAAGAGTTCTGCCTCAGGGTTTGGGACCAAGGCTACAGTTGGGAATAAAGTGTCACTTGGCCTTGCTTTCTCCTCTGGGTAGATAGCCCCTCAAGGACGTTGTGGGCAGCCGCGATTAGTCTGGGGCAAGATTCAAGTGTTTCTGGGTCCTTAGCCAACACAGCATCTTTAGTACCATGTGACTACTGCCTCCCAATCACCAATGACCTTCCTATGAAGGGTGTTACTCCGGGAGAGTAACCTTTTGCAATAATGAGTCTCTCTGTATGCTGCTGCCATAATTGGTCCTCCTGGATGCGGGAGGTGCCTTCAAGGAGGAGTATCTGTGAGTAACAGGCAAAAGATTTATATGAAATGGATTTATGAGAAGCCAGAGAAAGGGAGGACATCTGTCTGCCTAGCAGTGATTGAAAGCGGAGAGAAAAGATCTGAGGCTCTTATCAGTGGTATAACTATAAATTAATAAAATGATTTCCAAATATTGTTTACGCAGTCAGCCTCATCCCTCTCTCATGCAGACTATAACTGCACATCTAGCACAGACAGTAATCAGGCATGGATGCTTCTCTCCACATTTCAGACTTCCTTCCCCTTCAACACTACTCTTGATATTCAAGTCTGGGGGGGGAGGCACACAGGGATATGAATTTAAGCCTGATGCAAGAAAGGACTTACCCGCATAGAGACTCACTAGGCTCTGGAGCACTGACTTAGGAAGCCCTCTCAGGAGGGCTTTAGGGACGGGCCAGCCATCCATTTGTCTGCTGTGCTTTGGAAGAAACCTGTTTGAAGTGTTGGGGAGGGAGGGGACCATCGAGATAGCCGCTCCTGATTCTTTCCTTCATTAACCCTTCCCCAAAGTGGCATCCCCAGTGAGGTCCACAGGTCTACCTTGGAAACCCCCTTCCAGAGTATCCTCTCTGCTGTGAAGCTTCTGGCCTAGCATGGCTCTGGCCAGACTTTCCTCTTGGTTCCGTATGGGAATTCATCGGTACCACTGCCTACATCTGCATTAGGAAGGCCCAAGACACTGTCTCAGCCCTGGCTTGGGGGTCAGATAATACAGAACGCAGACTGTTTTCAACTTTGTCTCCTTTCCCACCTTCTTAGAGCCTACATTACCATATCTTAAATACCTCTCCATCCAACGGTGATAACATCCCCAGGTGGTGTGCTATCTCAAAGAGACACAGCTGAAGGTATGAAGAATTATAACACCTAGGCTAATGCAGTTTTAGTCTGTGCAGTCCAGGAAGGTCCAGGAAATTCTAGAATGTCCATCTGCAGGGCAAGGTTCATGTTCACCCTACATAATTTGAGATTGGGAAAAGGGCCAGAGTTGGCATGAACTATGATCCCTGATATGCGCATTAGGTCACCTGGCCTAAAAGGTGACAAGGGGAGGAAGGTCATGTGTCTTAAGGTCTTTTACTAAGGGCTCTGAGGAAAACTTCTGGAGCTCAGGAAGAGGCCACATCTCACACACTAAGCAGAATGAGGCTTTAAGTCCAGATGACCCTTCCTTTCAGCTGTGTCAATTCCAGGAGTTCCTCATACAACATTACAGGAGAACTTCCTCAAACCCCATTTGAATTTGTGAGTAAAGGTACTTGGGGTTGGCAATTAAGTGTGTCATGGTCCTGGCTATCTGGGATTTTCTTTTGGGATATTAGGTACCATTTCCAAGAGAAGATCTAAATTAATGGGGCCCCAAACCCCCATGTGGAACTGATTATAAGCGCCCCCCCTCACTTCAAAAGGCCTGGGGCCCAAGTTTATTCTCCTCTTTTTCACACCAAAAGAAAGATGAAATCTCACCTCTGCATGGATTATGTGTTTGGAAAAAAACTACTGGCCTCATTTCTACTACTTTCAAACTCTTAAGTCCTGAGGTATGGTACCCATTATATTCAAAAGGATAAATCATAACTCTAAAGTTCTATCAAACCCATACCCAAGACCATTCCCCTTAAAAAATACCACCTCCTCTCAGACAGCCTCAATCCTGGAAACTATTCTAAAGACAGATGCTTCCTTTGAACGGCTTCTCAGTACCAGGCCTCCCTACCCAGTTCAAACCTATTCCGACTTTCAAGAAAATGTGAAACTTACTCTTGGAGGTTGCTCCCTCTTTTCAGTGACACCTTCCATCAAAGGGGTCTTCCTCTGCTCCAGGGATCCCTCCCCACAGCCTCTTTATCTCTCCCCACCCTCTAATACTTTTCTCCAAGCAGGAAACATTCTCCCCATCAGGACACTGCTAGTTAAGTGTCATTCTCTCCTGCTTCTCAGTCTCCTCTCCTGTCCTCTCCCTGAATTTCCAAAAGTGGAAAAATAAATCTCTCTCCACATTTCAAAAAACAAACAAACATACAAGCAAAAAATCCTGAGTTTCCATTGCATAGAGAAATAAGGAAAACAATTTCAAGCAAGGAGGGAAAAAATAAGGTGAAAGCAATAGAGTAGAGAACATTAAAACGTCCTTTCCATCATCTGAGTCCTGTCCTGAGAACTTCCATTCAAAAGATCCTTCTTAGACACAAGCACAACTTACAGAGCCAGAGCCACTGTCTCAATCTTCTCCCATGATCTGGGGGACACCTCTGGATGCCACTCCAACCTCAAATACTACCCTTTTTGGTTTTTTTACCACCTTCCTACCTAGAACATAAGGCCTCCTAGTCTGGGAACCTGCTTTCCTTACCTGCCATAGAGAATCACCTCCTGGGACATCTGTCCATAAAATCTTGGCCCTGAAAAGTAGATTGCCTATTCTGAGACACACACCTAAAATAGTACCTGTTTTCCTACCCCAAGGGGTTTCTTAACTGAAAATAACCATTCTATATTTATCCATGCCTTGTCCATTCATGCTACAGAAAAGGCATCATTCTAAAAGTACTCATCCACTCATTCATTCATTCATCAGATATTAATTGAGTGCCTACTCTGTGCAGGGCACTGGGTGCTAGGAATTTAATGGGGTCCCTGCCCTTATGCAGCAAACATTCTGGCAGGAAAGATAACAAAGCAAGAAATAATAAAGTATGATCAGGGCTACAACAGGGGGCTGGGGGTGGCAGGCGGCAGGGGACAGAGGCTCAAAGCTGTGACACCACATAGCAGGAACACCTGAACTCTTCTAGAGAGAGTCCTGGAAGGCTTGCCAAAGGAAGCTGAGACAAAGGAAAAGGAGTAGTTAGCCAAGAGATGAGGAAGGGGACGAGTGTTCAAATCAGAAGGAACAATGTGTGGGAAGGATGGGAGGTGAGAAAGAACATAGTAGGTGGTTTAAGAAACTTGAACAAATGAATGCAATATTTGACATGATCGTAATACTTCTAGTCAGTGGTTCCATTTGAAAAGTCACTCCCAGCCAGTAAAGATAATGTAGAGAAGAAGACTGAAAGCAAAGAAGATGACTCATTCTTTTATACAATTTCTGCCCAGTAAGCAGTATTGGATGTGAAACATCCCAGCACTCACCGCCCAGTGCGCTGAAGCTCTGGTCCGCTGTGGCCCCCATGTGCTTCCGGTTCGATATGGCAAACATTTCCATTTGGGACTCCAGGCATTTTCCTTTTCTCCTTTTAACAGAGGACCACAAAATTAGTAAAGTCAGCCATCTATGTTGTCCTTCCTGCTAACAGGGGGGAGTGGTGATGAGAAAATCCAAAAGCAGCCCCCAAATACCAGGTATTTATTGTAGCTTTCAAATGCATTCACTGATTTGGGGCAGTTTATTGACTTTCCTGAAACACAAACATACACACACACACACACACAATTTCTCCTCCCTCCACTAGTACCTGACTCCTAACTCTGCCTTGCCCAAAAACAGAAAAGTGAAGGCTTTGGCACCAAATATGACCTGAATTCAAGTTTCAAATCTGCCTCTCTATAATCTTTACCTTAAAACCTTGAAGATAGTTTTCTTAGTCCTCATTTGTAAAACCAAGGATAATAATACCTATTTGGAGATGTTGCCAGGAAGACTGAGTTAGCATACGTAAAGCACCTGACCTAGTAATGGTGCACAGTGGCAGTTCCCTCCCATCTTTAGCCTCTTGAAAAAAGTGTGGGGAACTCTATGCTCTCTCTATACAATTTGTTCTTTTCATTCAATGGTATATTCTCAAGAAATATTCTCCTCTCTTCTCTCTGCCATTCCCCATCAACCCTTCAAAAGTTGGCTTAACATTAAAATCCCAGGGTAATCCTAACTGATCCCATGACACCTAAACCAATCTGTGTTACTGCATATTCATATTTTATTACTGTTCTGACATTAGGTGCCCTGAAACAGAACCATGTCAATTTATTTAGCACACACCCCCATGGTTTTGCTTTGTCCATGGTGGGCACTCAGTAAGTGACACTAAGCCACTACCAGCTCATGTGCATACATTACCTGGGAAGGGACGTTTTTGGGTGGCTCAATCCTAATGGATGGGTCCCACTCCCCTGGAGGCAGCACCGTCACCTGGTCTAGGAACTCATCAATCCCTGCCAGCAGGTCGTCTCGCTCTTTTGCCTTGTATGCCACATCATGAAAAATCTACAGAGAAGAAAAACCCTCAGGAAAGCTGAAAGTCACTTTAATTAAAACAAGCACCAATGGATATGGTGAAGAATGGATAAAAGATTTTCACCTCTGTCTCGGGGATCTGAAATGTGGATAACTTTAGTACTTAGACTAGTATATGGATAAAGGGATAAAGAAAGAAACCTGAAGATAAGTCAAAAAATTAAATCTATGTCCATTAGTAAAGGAAGAGATAAGACATGACTCTAAAGCTTTATAATTCTGTTACCTCCTCAAAGAATGCAACAAAAGCCAAGATGCATGGGAAATTTTTCCTGATCATAATGATTGGGAAAATTGGATGGAATTACTAAAGAAGGTCTTCCATGAAATAAGCCTCCCAATCAGAGAGCTGATAAAACACAGCCTTATCTCCCTCTGCCTGCTAAGACATATGTCTTGAAAGCTCTGCTTGCAACTTACCTGAGCATCACAGTTCTCACCAGGGGATGCAGCAGCGTGATCAGGACCATGGCAGACTAGTGTCTAGTCACGCTGGTACATTCACATTACAGCACCCAAGAGCAGCCCCCTGACCCTTATGCTAACTAGTCTCATTTACATGAAATGGGAATGAGGTTTCTTTATGTAAATAGCTTGGATGCATTTAATTAACCATCTTCTCTAGAAAGTCGAGTCAGCCTTAATACCTTTCTCTCTAGGTAACCTACTTGGCAACAAGTTTCTCAGAAAAAGAATTCTCTGCATCCTTGATGATTCAAAAAGGGAGAGATGACAGAGGAAGAAAAATCCCCCAGAGGGCTTGGTCCTCCCACAATAGACAGTCAGAGAAGTGACCTGAAGTGCCTCCCAGAAGATACTGCAATTATTTTACCCCCAACAACTAGCACACTGCCTGGCACAGAGTAAATATTTATGAGATAAATGTATGGAAAGCGGAAGTGATGCATACCTCATCTGTCATGATGGTGGCCATGGATCTGCCAATCTCATGGTACTGCTGACCTTTCCCTACCGGACCCAACAGGATAAACAAAAATCTGGCAACACACACAGAGGATGAAATTATGTAAGTAAACATAAAGAAGTAGCATCTGGCTCCTCTCTAAACAGTGGAACATTTCTCTCTCTTATCAAACAGAAATCATCACATTACTTTCAGTAAAAGGAGACAGACTAATGATGGAGCCGTATGAGTAGCCTTGACTTAACAGCTCTACTACAGACATTGGACGCTATTTGTATGACTCCATTCAATAGTGTGCTTATAATTCTCAGGGTTGCCATAGACACAATTCCTTGCTACAGAAAGGACGCTTTTTCAAAACATGGCATTGTAGTGCAAATTCAAGGTTATCTGAATTTCATTCATTTCTCTAATAAGAAAATGATAGGGAGAGGAGAGGGATAAGGAAGTTGAAATGATCAAGCCCTGTGGAGGAGTCTAAACCATGTCCCAGACATCTGAATACTCTATAATTAACGGGGCTCTGAATCACCTGACACATCACCTTCAGAGTGCATGAATAGCCTTTTGAACAAATGTGGACATACTTGCAAACCATACAAATCCTGCCAGAACTGTGGAAAGAGACATCAATAGCTCTGCTCAGAGATGTCGCCCTGAGCTATGGCTCTGCAGAACTCAAGGAGTGAGTCAGGCTTCCCATCATAAAAAGTGAGGGGCCCTCGCTACGCCCTTTGAACGCTCTTTGGTTCTCCAGTTCCAAGGCCACAGGAACTGTGCAGTCATAGGTTCAAAGTCTTACAACTCTTCCACCCAGAGGTTAATCAAATATACCCCAGTTTCCTGAGATCTCTGCTGAGTTTTAAACAGCATTCCCCAAATTAATTAATCCTAAATTTTGGCATGAGCTGGTTTCTTTTCCAGAGTTCACACAAACATGTACATTGGACGGAACACACTGAGCTTTGCGGTCCTGGTCTTTACCTTGTTGGGATGGGCACTTCCGTCAGGCCTGACAGAAGGACGGCCGGAGACAGCCTCACAAAGGCAACGATGGGGCGGTCCAGCGTGTCCACCTCTCCAACCAGGACATTCGAGGCCTCTGCCCCAGTGGGGATTTTTTTCATAAAGTGAAGGTCCACCTGAAAATCCAAAAGACAACTTGGGAGCTGTCACTTCACACATCCATCACCCTCCTCAGACCTTATATTCATACGACATGCAATCACTTCACACACACTTCTTGTACTATTTCACCTGATCCTTACAATAATTCTGTGATGTGGACAACGTAGGTTGCATTTGCCCCATTTTTTTTTAAAAAGAAAGAAGTATAGGGGAGGGGGCATAGCTCAGTTCATAGAACATGTGCTTAGCATGTACAGGGTCCTGGGTTCAATCCCTAGTACCTCCTTTAAATAAATAAATAAATAAATAAATAAATAAATAAATAAAAGTAACATTTAAAATAATAAAATAATAAAATCAAAAAGAAGCTACTGAGACCCAGAGAGGTAAAGTTGACTTGCCCAAGAAGACAGAGCTTCTAAGAGAGAGAATTTAAATCCAGGGTCTCTGATTTGAATTCCATTACATCATGCTTCCTCAAAGAATTCCATTACATCATGTTTTTGAAGCTCTGAGTCAAATTATTTCCATTTTTAAATACTGACATGCTTTGTCTGGGGTTTCAGGGAGCCTCATGGGCTGAGAAGTGACACAACACTCTCCATGTTTTGGAAAGACAGTGTCAGGGAGAGAACAGAGTAAGGGAAGGCTGGCAACAGGGAGATCAGGGCTTGAACTCAAAGCTGCAGGGAGGCCCTGCTCCTGCAAGAGGCTCCGGACACCAAAGTCACAGTCCCCAAGAAGAGTTCCAGCCACAAAGTAGTTTTAGGAGACAGTAGCAAAAATATGGTTTTGGCAAAAGCCTTGGAGGAAGAAGGAGCTGCTGGAGAGTGGGTACCAAAAAGTAATCCTGAAAAACCAGGAGGTGTGCGTCAGGGAGAATTATCAGTGGCCGGTCGGTGTCATCTGGGTTGGAAAAGGAAGACATGAGCAGATGGGCCTCCTTCTCTGCAGAAGGGGCCCTGGTTCTGGAGAAGGGGTGTTGAAATACCAAGCTTACCCAGCTTCCAGCAACTAGACCCAGGGTTCCATGAGACAGACACCTATGTCTCTGCTCACCTTGCTTAAATCCACAGGACTGTGTTCACAATTCACACCATTTTTCACTTCTAGATTTGTAGTTGGAATGGACTGAGGAGACACGGTTTGACCTATTTGGAGAAAATCAAACAGAATTCTCTGAGTCTGCCCTTTTCCTGCTTTGAAGCAGCCCACCCGTCATCGGTTGGCGACAACCATCTCGTGCAGATTCCACATGGAGAAGATGTGAAGAGGACTAGGAAGCTCGGCCCCACACACAGCTAGCTAGCTCCTTACCTACTAGTTAGTGATAAAGGAACAGAGGTCTCTCTACTCCTCACCCTCTTCCTGAACCAGTGGTGATCCTCTTTTCTTCCTCTACTGGGGCAGTAATCCTTAATCAGAAGGGCACATCAGAAACGTCTATGGAGAACTTTTCAAATACATGGATTCCCAGGCCTGCTCCCTGCACACTGTGGGTCAGTGAGTGTGGGGACCAAGAGCCCAGTGTAGATTAGGCTCCTCCTGGCCGCAGGAAAGGAAACCAACCAGCAGCTGAAATTCACCAAATGTTTACAATTCACTATGCACCTGGCAAAGAGCTTGACATGGATTAACTGAAGCCTCACAATAAACTGACAGAGAAGATCTTATTATTATCCTTATTTTACAGAGAAAGTAAGACTTAAAGGTGTTTAGGAGGTCACCCAAGGTCACATTCTTTGCTAGAGGTGAAGCTAGAATCTCAAGCCTAGAAGTCTGGCCCAGGAGTCTATACTACTGCATTTTGTCTCCCTAATCCAAGACATTTGTTTACTCCTAAAAAGCTCCAGGTGGGGTATGGATAGCAGTGCAGTGGTAGAGTACATGCTTAGCATGTGTAAGGTCCTGCGTTCAATCACCAGTACGTCTGTTAAAAAAAAAAAAAAAGCTCCAGTTAACCTTCTCTGGCCCCAAATTATCCCCCAGTGTGGCCATCTCCCAAAGCCACATCAGTTCTGAAGCCATTTGGGGGGCACAAACCTCTCCCCTGGGGTCCACTGAGATCTGAGGCACGTATTCCTAATGCCACAAGAGATAGATGGTCACCAGTCTTGCCACCCATCTTGCCAAACACCTGAAAGGACTGTATCTAAGTGAGTATGAAAGCATATTAGAGAAATAAAGCTCCTACCCTCTAGTAACTTACCATCGCCAACTAGTTCCCAAATGTCTTATTAATAAAAAGAGAAAACCCCGACTCCTAATAGTCTTACCATGTTTATCCATTAAATGTGGATCAGACTGCTTCTTGCCCACTTCAGCAAAGGAACGGACAATGGGGATGAGGTTATTTCTCTTCTTTTCATTCTGATGATGGTGCTTTTTGAGAAGGGCTTCTCGTACTTTAACCCTCATGCTGTCATTCAGGTCACTGAACAGTTCTTGCTGGTCCAGGATCAGGTCTGGAAAGCAGGTACTTACATGAACACTCACACTGATTATCAGTGAACCCAAAGAGGCCAAGGTCAGGTGGGGTGAGGGGTAAGGGGCAAGGGGTAGGGGGAAGCAGTTCTACCAGGGTCACTGAAGTACAATTTCTGCTTCAGTGCCTCAAAGAGCTATTTGATGACAGCAGCTGTGACATGTTAGATTTTACTCATGTGAAAAATCATTATTATTAGAAATAGAAACTATTGAGCACTTAATATATGCCAGGAACTATACTAAGAACTTTTTACATAACTATCTAATCTAATCCTTACAAAAACTCTATATTATAACAAGTTTATAGACTAGGAAACTGAGGCCCAAACGCTACAACATTCCCCAAGGTCTCACATTTAGTAAGTTGCAGAGCTGGGATTCAAACCCAAGAGTATCTGATTCAAAAGCCCACAATATTACTATTTGGTTCTGTCATCTGTCAAAGTTCCTCTACATTCCCTTCCTCCGAGATTTTTAAATTGCTGTGATTGTCACGAGAAACTATGACTGTAGAACTCCAAATGACTGTTTGAAGGTTGACTGTATAAGAATAATTAAGTTATTCCTGATTAAGCGCCCCAATTATCACAAGCATCAACCTTTACCTGCCAAGCCCAGCAGAGTTGAGGGGAAAAAAAATTCCAATACCTGCTATTAAGAGGCAGTCAGCACAGCAGTCAACTGTGTGGGTTCTAGAGCTAAAGGCCCAAATTCTACCCCATTTCTACCACTTTCTAGCTGTGTGATCTTGGGCAAGTTACATAACCTCTCTGTGCCTCGGTTTCCTCATCTGTAACATGGAGCTAATATTATCACCTACCTTAGAAGGTTGTCAAGAAAAATTATTGAGATAATATATATAAAGTGTTAATTCACAGTAAACACTTGACTCTGTTTGTTCAATCTTATCACTAACATGAACACCTCAGGTATCTAATGTGAAGAACCACAGCAGTTTCACTTCAATACTACATACCTACCCCTCCCCTGCCTCCCCCAAATTCCAACCTGTTCTCAACTCTAATTCCACCCATGACTACCCAACTGCTAAAAGCAATAAAGAACATCTTTTTCAAACATTCAAGCCAAAGATCCATGTTTCTCTGTCTTTAACCTTCATACTGACTGGTTAAATTGATTGATTGCCCCGTATTATAAACATTTCAGGATCCTTCATCTTGGGGAAAAAAAGAAGAATGTCCACTCCAGACGTCCCTTTATCTACTGCACTCTCGCTCTTTCCCTCGCCCTCTCTCTCTCTCTCTCCACTTAAAATTCTCAAAAGAAAAATTCCTCAGACCCCTGCAATTTGGCCACCTCAATGAAATTGCTTTCGGTAAAATCATCAACGACTTCCAGTTGTTAAATCTGTTGGATGTTTCTAGTCCTTATCTAACCTGACCTCTCTACAGCATTTGACACTGATGAATTGAAACTCTCTCCCCTCTTGACTTTGTAGTGGGTTGAATGATGGACCCCTCAAAAGATATATCTAGGTACTAATCCCCCAGAACCTGTGAACGTGATCTTACTTGTAAAAAGGGTCTTTGCAGATGGAATTAAGGATCTCAAGATGAGATCATCTTGGATGACACTGGCAAATATCTTTATAAGAGATGTAGATAAGAAGTCCAGGTGAAGACAGAGGCAAGTTGGAGTTATGCAGTCATGAGCCAAGGGACACCTACAGCCACTATAAGCTAGAAACTGAAAGAAGCAAGGAGTAACTATCCCCTAGAGCCTTCAGAGATGACACAAGATCTCATCAGTGCTGCTGACCCCTCCTGGGGTCCCCATGTGACCCTAGAGGGGCAGAATTACTTGGATACTTCAAACACAGAAAAGTTTGGAGCAATCTTTAGTTAACCTGTCCAGCCAAACAGAGCCAAGCTGAGGAAAATCTTCACATGCACCCACGTATTTCTCAAACTCTGTTCCCCAAACATAATGACTGACCACTCAACCGTCCTGGGAGACTCCAGCAGACGTCTCCTCTTCACATCTTGCTGAAGAAGTCGGGGTCCTTTGGCTCAATTTCTTTTGCGTCCTCCCTGGCTGCCATATTTTAAAATCTTTTTTAAACTCTAACCCCCTTTTCTCTGCACAGCTTCTGGTTGCCCTTTTCTTTCATTATTACCAAACCAGAGCTCTGTTGTTGTACTTATTTAATTGCTCTGGCTATTTCCCCCACAAAATACGTTTGTGGAATGAACAGGAGAACGGAGGACCACACACCATGTCACTTGAATTCAATAATAAGCCTGTGAAACAGGTAGAGCAATTTCTTAGTTTGAAACCCATCCCACAGCTGAGGACACTGCAGTCAGGAAGGTAAGTGACTTGCCCAAGGACACACAGTCACTTTCTTCTTTCCTCTACCCCACACTTTTTTTTCATTTTGAATTTTTCTTTATTATGCATGAAATGAAATAGCAAATATAAAACAGCATGACAAGTCAAGAGAGAGACCATGGAAGAAAGGAAGAAGCTCTGTAGGGCCCTCGTAGGCCCACATTTTCATTCTGCACTGGGCCCTGCAAAGCAGGTAGTGCACCCTAATCTCGCCCTCGGTACCTGGCAGAGAGCACCTCCAGGGAATGTTTGCGAATTAAATTGAACTTGGAGTAAAAGTCTCATCTAGCCATACTTGAGCCAGCCTTGCCCTTGGCCCAGGGAACTGGATGCTTCCCCTGACCTGGGTAGGATGCGGCTGCCCTGGCCCAGGTCTCTGCATGCAGGCATAAGGGGTTACCCCACACTCCTTAGCTGGCACCAGCGTTCCTCTGTTTTCCCTCACCTCAGCTCACCTGAAATTTCTTCTATGCTATTTGCTCGCATATCCAGGAGGACCGTCCCATTGATAAGGCAGCTCCTGAGCTCAAAGAGACTGTGCAGTGATAGGGTCGCCACGTAAGGCTTGCTCCAGCGTTCTCCCCCGTCCTCGACATCCTCTTCAAACTTCAGCCACCTGAAAGCATCACAAACAGCCAGATGCCAAAGACAGAAAATGAGGAATTTCAGGAGACAGTTTTTAATGTAAGCCACAGAGAAAGATATCTGAATAATCATATTGAACACTGAAGTCTAATCCATGTGTTCAGGGTACGTTGGGAAGCGGAAAAAGCAGGTTATGAAACAGTGCAAAATTGCGTTGAGTCTGATTCTACCTTTATTTAAAGAAAAATTTAAAATACAAACACACACTTGAATAAGACACCAAATGTTATATTCCTCACTATGCCTGGGATAGTAGGATTTCACATAATTTTCACCTTCTTTTTGCTTATCTTTATTTTCTAATTTTCTATCATGGGCACACATTACCTGTACAATGTACAAAATAGATCTAATGTACATCATTTGAATACACTGACAAATCACATTAATGACTATATTTTTCTTTAAGAAAAAAAAACCTACCGGAGTGACCTTCAAAAGTTTGCAAAGCCAGAATGATAAGACGAATTGCCTTTTGTTTGGTATGAGGTTGTCTGGCTTCTTTAATCGTCTCTACCCACAGAAAACATCCACAGACGCAGCAGGCATCCAGGAAGAACTGCTCCAACGAGAGCTGGAGCCTCCTCACCTCTCTCCCTGAGTCTCAGGCATGCCGGCTTTGTATCGCCCATAAGGCTCACTCATCAGTTACTACAGGAGCCCTAGACACGGCCTGATTAATCTGAGGGCTTTTCTGGGGTTTGAGTCTCAGATAAGCATAGTCATTCCACAATTAATCCAGGGAAGCCCACTGTCAGGCTGGCCATAATCCCAGAGGTCTCTATGAAATTAGACTGTCCACTGGATGTCTCAAAAATTCTGGAACTTCCAGTAAATTGAAACCCAAATGATACTATGGTTCACCTGCAGGAAAAGGCTGGACCTATGCTGTCTGCTGGGCTGGGTCTAAACCAAAGTGGCCCCATCAGGCATCTTCTAAGCCAGACTTAGAACCTCAAGTGCCCATGAACCACTCCGGGCCCCAAACAAATGAGAGAGGAACCCCTAAATGTTCTGTATTTCGGTCATCAATTCTGGGTTCAAGTCAACTGGCGTAGGTGTTTCCAGAGACATCACAAAGAGGCCAGCACCAAGACTTCCCACAGAAGAACCTGGACCATCAGTCATCACCTCTCCCATGAAGAAATATGAAAGGCAGGCAGGCCTGTCACTTGCTGAAAGGTACACATTTGCTACCCAAGCAAATCTTGACCCAGGTTATTTTAGGGCCTCACCTGGCTGTCTCCTTCCACTCGGCATCTTCTCCCTCTTTCAGACAGATCTCATCCAGCTCTGTGAACAGGTCGTGAGGCACATGCTCCTCATCTTCCTCAGTGCCAAGAATGAACTGAACACGCTGAGATGGTGTGTCTGGAAATTCAGCCACAGAGAAAGGTCTGCTCCCAGCCTCAACTTATAACAGAAATAGCCTTCTGCCATACTTAGCACACCTGGGGGCCTCTCAATCTCAGGAACATATAGAGCACAATCAGATCAAACTCAGATCAGAAAGATTCCTTTATCCCCAGAAAAAAAAAAAAGCTATTCTTTGGAAGCAGTTTCATGGGAGGCAAAAATCATCAAGTAACATCACTTAAAGAAAATCCACTAGAAACTGACAATCTGACAAATTTGATCACAAAGAATGGCTAAGTTTTTAGAAAATGATTTCACATTCTGTGATATGGATTTTTGGGGGCCTGAACTTTGAAGTTTTCGGGAAGATATTTTTGATTCTTAGAGGCATATCTTCTTCTTGGAAGCAGGCTGGGAAAGTCTACAGAAGGGCTAGATAATCAGGACCACCTTCCCGATGCCCACACCACACATCTCCCCAGCCTTGCCAGGCCTCCCACCGTGGACACCCACCCTCTCCTGAGGGTGCGAGGGCGTTACCATGGGCCAGGGCCTCCGAGCCTTCCTCCCCCTGGCTGGCTCCTTTGCCCCGCCCTCGCCTCCGGTGCTTCTGGCCGTGGGTTCGGTGGTGCCGATGGCTCTGCCGGCCCAGTGGCATCCGGACCCCCACATACAGGGTTCTATGACCTGGAAAGAAGCAGAAGGTCTGTAGAGAGAGCTCCTTTAGGAAAAAGGGTCTAATATATTTGAGAGGGGAGAAGAAAAAGATTACAATCTCTTGGTCTTCTCGCAGCTCTGTAATGACAAAACTTTAAAGACTTCCAGGAATAAAGACACAGAGATGGGGGAGTTGGGGGTCTCCATCCTGTATGTAGCTGCAAACCTCACAGGAGTGACGTTAAGATCAAGGGAAATAATGTATGTGAAGATGATTTGCAAACTGTAGAGGCCAAAAAAATGCTGGTTGTTGCTACTACGATGACAATATGAGCAACTGAAAAAAGCGACGTGGTCATTCCAGGACAACTCCAGGAGGTCTTGGAAGGGAGGCCACTTGGAAAAGTGGCTAAGTGCTCAAGTCAACCTGCCTGGGTCCAAAACTTGAGTTCATCATTCACTACCCATGTGACCCTGAACAAGTTATCTATTCTCTCTGTGACTGTCTTTAAAAAGGAATATTGAAGCTTATTTTTTAAACTCAAAGAGTTTTCATGAGCAGTAGATAAGACAATGTATACTGAATGCTTAACACAATCCCTGGAATCAATTTTAGCAGCCAATACATTCAAGGATCGATTTCCATTAGATTTTTTTCTGCCTTGTATAATATGCATCCAGAATAATACTGAAGGACTAGTCACAAATCATCAGGGGTATAAGGCTGGGAGCATAAGGGAGTGAGATAAAAAATATTTTACAAAAAGAGGGGAACATGAGAAAATACGTGATCCAATAGTGTCCTCTCTAGTTCCTCCTTCTTGCTCTCTCATTCCTTCTATACACCTTATTTTGTCCTGTTCATGACTTCCAGGCCTCTGTCACCTCCACCTGGTTTCCCTTGCCTTCCTGCGAGCCTGGAGCCCAGAATCAGTAGCAGCAGGCATGCTACACTGGGACACACAGAGCCTTGGGCTTCCCTCGTTTCTGCCCAGTTGCTGCTGCTCGACACGCTAGATCTCAGCTGCCTCCCCACATCTTCCCCGAAAGGAGCTGTTCCAATCTGCAGTCACTGTGTTCAAATCCATAACCTTACTCCCACTTCCTTCCTCTGAGCAAGTGACCTCACTTCATAGTGTACTGAAAAGACAGGCCCTCACCTGTGAACTCCCTCCACCTCAGCCTGGCTCGCTTTCCTCCCCCAGCTTCTCCCCTTTGCCAGGCTAGTGAGCATCGCCTCCACCCTTCTGAGTCCCACTCCATCCGTATTCCTCAGTCTCTCCTTTCCATCCATCCCTTCCATGGGCTTCTCAAGTCTCTCTTACCTAAAAAATGAAATGTTCCTACCATATGACCCAGTAATTCCACTCCTGGGTATATATCTGAAAAAAAACACTAATTTGAAAAGATATGTGTACTCCAATGTTCACAGTTCTATTACTCACAATTACCAAGGTATGGAAGCCACTCAAGTGTCTATCATCAGATGAATGGATAAAGAAGATGTGGAATGTATACACAATGGAATACTAGTCAGCCATAAAAAAGAATGAAAATTTGCCATTTGCAGCAACATGGGTGGACTTGGAGGGCATTATGCTAATGAAATAAGTCAGACAGAGAAGACAAATGCTCTATAATATCACTTATATGTGGAATCTAAGAAATACAACAAACTAGTGAATAAAACAAAAAAGAAGTAGACTCACAGATACAGAGAACAAACTAGTGGTTATGAGTGGGGAAAGGGAGGGGGAGGGGCAATATAGGGGTAGGGAGAAAAAGGGTTATTATGGAATTATATGAAATAGTATGTGTGAAACTTTCAAAAACTGTAAGTCACGCAGAATTTAAAGAATCTTCCATTCAACAAAAAATAAATCAAAATAAAGAAGGAATGTTCCCAATGCAGTGCTACTCTCCCAAGTCTCTGCCTATCCCCTCTCCTTCTCCAGCAAATCATTCTCAAGAACAGTCCACTGACCGAGCTCCCCCTCCTCACCATCTTCTTGTTCCACAGTCTCTGCCTGTGGCCACTCTCCTCTGAAACTGCCCTTATCAAGGACACCAAAGACCACTTGATCACCAAATCTCTATCATCTCCTGTCTCTCTCAGTTCAATTCAAAAGACTTTCTGGAGACCCACCATGTTCCAGGCAGCAGCCCAGTCCCTTGACTGCTTCCTCCCCTTGGTGGTCTGGGCTCCCACACCTGGACCACTGCTTTCCCTGGCTCACTTGCACTTCTCTGAATGCTGCCCCAGCCCTTCCACAATCCACCAAAGGAAGGCCCCTGGCCCCTTTCTTCTCCCTTTTTAGTGATATTTACCCTCCTGATTTCAAAGTTCACTTCTACAAGTGACCCCTAAATCTTTATCTACAGTGACTCAATATGTTTGAAAGCAAACTCCCCATCCTGCATCTCAAATCAGGCTCCTACTCATTTCTTCCATTTTTGTTCATGGCATCACCATTCTCTCAACTTTCCAGACTTGAAACCTCAGGGGTACCTTGGATTTCCACCATGCCCCTCAGTGCTGTATCCCATAGATTAGGGACATCAAGTCTTCCTCTCCTCCCACTTTAACCACAGCAGGGGCATCCTGCCTGTCTCCCCCACCAACTCGACACTACACACTAACCTCCTGAGGCACCACTCCAATCACAGCTCACTCCAACACAGTCAGGACCCTTCGTGCTCCGGCATGCTCAGGCCCCAGCCTCCTTTCTAGTCTTTTCTTCCTCTAGGACAAATTATATATTCAGTAGGAAAATAAAGGGAAAGCTCTCTAAAAGAACTGAGTGACCAGCTCAAGAGAAATAAAAGTGGAAATCCCACACATGTTCACACCAAATAAATGTCCTGGGGAGAAAAAAATCTAGCGATGTCCACCTTCTGCATCTACCCCAACAAAAGAACAGCTTGGGTTTGACTCCGCCCCCTCCTCATGGCCTCAGCAGATGACCACGCCCTCACCTCATACTCTCCTCTGCCTGAACTAAACTGCTATTCCACAGATGTGCCAGTGATTTCTGGACACTGACTTGGCTCAATCCTTCAAGATTCATCGCAAAGGCACCTTCCTTCTTGGTGTTCTTGCTAATCCTCCTGATCCGATGTGCTGCCTGCTTCCTCAGAATCCCCAGAGTCCTTGGCTAGCATTCTCTGATGCACTGATCCATGCCTTGCATTCCAGTTAAGTATCTGCCAGTCTTTCTCCCAAAGCCCCAGGTCAGATCTTCTTCCTCTTAGAACCCCTCACATAACATAGCACAGTGTCTTATACATGGTCATCACTCCACAAATATTCAGAAAATGGAATATCTCCTAAGTGCCTCCACCAGGAACATAACCCCTTAGGGCTCCCTCAGGAGTACAAAACCTGACCTAAGAAGGCCTCTGGTCTGTAAGGGGCCACAAAAAGGACATGTAACCAAAGTGAATGTGTTTAGAGCAAATGAAATACTCACCAGGGCATGAGAGGACTGAGAAGGTGTTAGCCAACCTGAGAATGGAAAGCTCAATCCAGGAAGGCTTCCTGGATAAGAGGACTTTTGGAAAGCGTTACCAACTTTTCATCTTCTTCCTTCCCCAGCAATGAGGTTTCCTAAGACTGTGCTCAACTTCTTCTCTGGGGATTCCTTGATAGTTCTCTCCACTTCCAAGAGGGGTTACAGGGGCCTAGGGTACAGCTCTAACACCCCTTTCTCTATTTTTACCCTCCTTTTCTTTGACTTCCCCCATCTTCCAAATTCCCAACTGATAAAGCAAAATAAAAAAGAAACAGTGAGGATTAGAGCGAAAGCAGATCAGAGATTTACTAGAGTGCTGAGAGGCAGGAGGATACAATATTCTGTAGCTGGTAGAATCAGTTGTTTCTCTCGCCCTGCTCCCGTCTCAGGAGAGGCCTATGTTGACTTGTGTATATCTCAGGACATTTTTGATAGGCAGATCTCTGAACACAGCATGGTCACCCTTCAACTTCATTGTAACAGAAATATAGAGCCAGAAGAGGTCATCTGCTAAGATGTGGGATTCCGGACCTCTGACCTTATCAGTGAAAAGTATAAAGTGTGAAAATGACTAAACTGAATATCATCTTAATAAAATACCATTTGTTAACTAATAATGTCCCACAATAGTGTGCTAATTAGGTCCCTATTGTACACCACTGGGATCAACCCAGGCTGGAGTCACCTAATTGTACCAGGTCCTGTCCCAAGGCCCAGGGATACCACAGTGAACAGCACAAGGTCCCTGTCCTCAAAACACATATTCTACTTGGGGGAGACAGATATTATGAAAACAAAGACATATTATTTCAAGAATTATTATGAATAAAGTATGGTAGAGTGTCTGGGGTAGGGGGTGGGATGGAGAAGGGAGACTCTAGCCCAGATGATGAGGAAGGACATCTGAATGATGAGAAGGGGAGGCCACAGGAAGACCTGGGAGAAGGGCACGCCAGGGAGAGGGAAGGTCGAGTGCTTAGACCATACGATGGGAATGCACAGGGCTGGTTCCAAGACCAAAGGACAGTGCAAAGTGACAGAGGAAAGGAGAGGAGGGGGAAAGGTCAGACAGACAGGCAGGGGCAGATCATGAAGAAGCCAGGGGGCATGAAAAGCATAATTAGATCCTAGAGAACTACCTCAACCAGCCCCTAAAATAGAGACCCAGGTGCTGTAAAATCACATGCGTCCAGGTAGAGCTGGACTTAGGTGAAGAGCAGTCCCCCTGAGGGGTGACTTTCAGTCCAGTAGAGCCAACCAACCATGTGCTTCCTCTTCCCCCACGTCCCCTGAAGCACATCCCAAAGACTTCACTCAGCTCATGCTATATGTTGCTAGTATTACCTACTTTCAACTACATTCAAAAAAGAAACTGAGAAGGCAGTAATTAGGCAGTAGAACCTGTGTTATTACATCTCATTTTCTTGGTTAATCTACTTACTGTCACTATTAAAGTAAAACGAGGAGGGCTTTATCATTTTGGCTGCTGACATGCCATCCAGACTGAGAAAGACCCAGAAACTTCTGGGCCACGTGAGCCACAGCCATAGCCCATCAGCAAGAGAAGCACCCAGGGGCCCAGGGTGATGCGGGTGGCCTGCACCACCCCAGGATCTACCTTGACAAATATCAGCCAAGTGACTTCGGGGAAGTTGGTATGAGGCATTACCACTTAAAGGGGAACCAGAGCTTCTGCCCAACTGTCAACCTTGATGAACTGTTGACCTTGGTTGGTGAGTAGACAAGGTAAATGCTGCCCAAAACAAGACTGGAGCTGCTCTAGCCTTGAGGTGGTGCCATCGGGCTACCACAAAGTTCTGGGAGAGCTCCCAAGGCAGCCTGTCATCATGAAGGCCAAAGTCAGCAGCAGAAGAGCTGAGGAGAAGATTAAGGCGGGTGGGAGGTGTCCATGTCCTGGCAGCTTGAAGTCTCATGGAGGAAGGTTCGTTAAGTGGTAACAAGTGCTTTTCAAAAAATAAACAAGGAGTTCAGGCCAAACGACTTCTCAGTTCTTGCCCAAGTTCTAACGTTGAAAAGCTAGGGAAGGATCAGGCTAGGTCATTCTCCGGAGGAGACATGATGGTCCAATTGTTCTCACTACCCTTACTTACTGCTGCAGAAGGGGACTCTAGAAAGGGCTCAGTAAATGTTTGTTGAGCGAATAACGTATGGTTTTGCCTGATATTTAAATTCTTACTAGGCAGGTCTGAGGCATAATCGGAATAACATCCTTCAGATGCCTTTGATGGCCCTGTAGGAAATAAAGCACGGGTTAAATCTTAGAAAAGGAAGGCTAAGAAGTTTTTTTGGTCCAATCAGTTCCCACAAACATGAGCCAACCACAGGCAAAAAATGAAAACAAGCCCCAGCAGGGGTCAGAGCTAAGAACGACCAAGTGGCCGTCAGAAAACTGGGTATCAGTTTCTAGGTTGGAGACTCTGAAGCAGGAACTTGGATATTCTGAGCGAAATGAGAAAAGATGACAAACAAATGGACACTAGGTGATGAGGACCACACCAATAAAATCCAGTCCACCCAACGGGATTCTAGCAGTCTAGTGACTTTACTAACCTAAACCTGTGGTCACTTTGCTGGTCATTCAGCTGCTCTACCCACAGTCTTCATCACCCTCATCTACCTACCAGCTTGCCCAAATTCTGCCGTCTTCCCATTGAATTCTCCGGTCTTTTTTCCAGTTATTGTCAAATCTACTCTCTGGGGACTGCATGCAAATACAAGCATTCATTTAGCAAAACTTATTGGAAGATGTGATTTCAGTGTTTATTCTTTTTTTAATAAGTATGTACACACGCACAGAGAGCAATCACCAGTGAGCTGGGACTGAACCTTCTGGAGCAGGACAGAAGTCTCAGGTGCGGCCCACCCGGCAGACAGAGGCCGGGCCTTCCCAGGCGGAGTGCATTCCATGCACACTGCTCGTCGAGCACGTGCACACAACTCGTTAGCACACTCGGGTGGGTGTCCCATCCCCTGCACTTCAGGTTAACTCCAAGTCAATAATCGCAGGGGAGCCTAACATGTGGAGCAGATGCAAGCTTTTTTTTAATGACCAAATAGCTCTTACTTCTGTTGAAAACTTTTTAGAAGGCACTAAACTTACTCTGGGATTCGTAAGTCTAGTAGTTAATCAGGAATAATGATCTGCCAGAAAAGGTGGGAAAAGCCATTCTTCTAAAACAACTGCTCTGTGTTCCTCTGGGACTGGGAGAGTCCACAAAACAATCATGGATTATTGCTCCCCGTGAGCTTCTCTTTGGAAATCTGCCCTAATGTTCGCTTTTTACTCTTCCCACAGATTGAAAAAAAAAAAAAGCAACATCATGGTTTAATGCACCTTTTCCTGCTGATGGAGTTGATTTATGCAAAAAGACCCACATTTACAATAGTCTCTCACAATGTCCAAAGACCACATCTCAGAGGTCGTTCTGAAAATAGGTGAGGGAACAGTTTACATCACATGGAGAAGAGGGCATAGAACAAAGGGGAAGGAAGGCCCAAGATTTATCTGCAGAACCTGTGTCATGGCACACACAGCCATTAGAACACAACTTACTTATCTTCCATCAAAGTGGGACTGATTTTATACCACGCCTTCAAGATACAACACCTCCCTGAGTGCAGCCTCACTGAGGCCTGGGCTGCCCGCAGAGTGGGTCAGGGTGGAGCCCACAGCATGGCCGAGCCTACAGCAAACGCCAACTCCTTCTTCTCCTCTCCGGAGCTGCTCTAGAACCACATCAGACCTGAGGAAGGGGCACTATTTGTCTTCCATTTGACAGTAGTTTTTTTTTAAGTGCTAATATAAACAAGATTGTGGTTTTCAAAAAGGTCTATGTATAAAGGACCACTTCCCCGCACACTATCCCCTAGAAATGCCATCATCACAGATGGCCTTCTTTTATAGGAAAATGGAGACTGTGTAAGAAATAGATGATGTCTTCCTGAGAAGATGCTTCTACTGCCAATTACTCAGCTGACCTCTGTGATGGAACCCAGCCCTCAGGATCCAAGAGAGTGTGCCCAGGTTTATTATTCTACTCCAAGTGGATGAGTGTGTTTGTAAACGGTTACCTCCTTGCTGAGGGCAAAGGTCTAGGGACCCGGACACCCAAACTGAGAGTAACAGTACCCTGACGGTGGAATGAGAGGGTAGAGAGGCAATAGAATTATCAGGGCAGAAGGAGGGGCAGGGCAATGCATAGGAATGTTCATATGATGGAGCAAGATACTGAGGTCAGATGGTTAACGCCGGGTACCTCCTCCCTTGAGAGCAGTGTGGTGGAGTCCCATCCCAGTCTCCCCTGCTATCAGGCTAGATGACGCCAAGCAGTTTTCCACCATGTAGAACAGGGATGATACTTACTTGCCTGGGCTGCTGTGATGATCAAAAAAAACAACTTGTACAAAGTGCCTAATCAAATGCCTCTCATACAAGGCGCATTCAACAGATGCTATCCTCCCATCTCTCCACCCTTCCTTCTTCCACTTTCTCCCAACTGCTGAAATCTACTTTGGCTCCTCTTCCATCTGGTCAAAATAACTTGGAAAGCTTGACCTTGATATATCCGAACGCCACTGACCTCCACAGAGCCACCCACAGAAGTTCTCATGGTAACAGACCCAGAGGCTGAGTCAGCCTCTGCAGCTTTTGCTCTCCCATCCAAAGGACAAGTTTTCTCTGGGGATTGTACAACTCTGATGAAAAAAACGGCATGGAACAAGCAGTATGGAGAGAACATTTCACATGCAGTCTCAGTCATTAGAAAGTTGCTGTATCACAGCCTTCAACATTGCAAGAGATGCTGCTGAGACTTCACAAAGGCTTTTGAGCCAAATGTGGGTTCTCATTAAAGCGACAGTGGACACGAGCCTCTCTTTAATAAAACTGAGCATCACCCCTTATCAGGAAACTGGCCCCCTGGGAAAAAGGAAAGTAGCAGGACGGCACACGACAGTCCCATGGGGAGCTGGGGTGGGCGAGGAGGGAAAGGAAGAAGAGCCTGACAAGGTCAGTTAGACAGAGGAGGCCAATTAAAAGGCCTCTTCACTCCCCTCCACTTCAGGGGGTTGCATACAACTCGGGGCTGTGAACTCTTAAAGAACATGTTATAGATGGATATGTGTTTTCTCTTTTCTTGTTTAGACGAAAACACCAGGCAGAAATGGGTATAGTTAGAATGGGAAGAGCAAACATTGGAAATGGGATAAAAACAGGGTTTTACGGCCAAACTGAGTTTTTAAAATGATTTGTATTTTCTTTTCTGTTAAAATTTTGTATATACGTATATTTACATTTCTACGCAGTCATCAAGATTCAATAAACAGATCTGAGTACTTCACATTGTCACGGAATAAGGTCATTTATTGACATTTGTATTGGACATTACGGTGCTCAAAGCGCTCTCTCACATGCCATCTATTATATCCTAATAGTAACCCAGGTATTATTACCGCTACTTTTATTTAACAGATGAGGAAATTGAGGCCAAGGGAAATTAACGGATTTTCCCTCAAGGTCTGACAGCTAGTGAGAAAGAGTCAGGACTCAAACCCAGGTCTCCTGATGGCAAAGCTGCTCCGCCCACACCAGGCGGCCTCTCACTGATTTCCCCCATTACACAGAACAGCAGCGCTCACCTTCCAACTCCTCCTTCTCATAGTGAATGTTGAGAATTGTACTGGTCCCACCTTGATCCACCACAGCTTCTTCATCTGGTCTCTGTTGAAACATAAATAAGTAGCCATAATAAGAACCATACATTCATCCAAACACTCATTCAAGTACCGTGTGTGCCACACCCTTTACCCAACACTGAGGGGGTGGAACACAATTGTTTACAGATATTTTTAATTTGAACCCCACAATAACTTTGCAAACATGCCAGGCATTCTTTCTCATTTTATAAATAAGCAGCTTGAGACTAAGAGAACTTTAATTAACTTCCCACAGTCAGAAAGATGGTAGAAGGCAGAGCTAGGGCTGAGACTGAGCCAGGTCTTGGGACTGCAGGTCCCATGCCTTTCCCACCTCCCACTCTACCTCTGCGTTTATACTACATGTTCACATTTTGCAAGTGGTGTCAGCCACTTTGTCTCATTTGGTGTAAGTTGGTGTCCTTGATCTCTCTGCAGCATTGAGCCTGTTTACCTCTCTGTCCTTGAAATTCTCCATCGTGCTCCTCTGTCTCATCCTGAGGCTCCTCTTCTTCCTCCAATCATACTTCCCAAGGAAGGGCTCACTACCTTTTGTTTCCCACGCTTGAGTCTTTCAAGTTCAACAGCAGCCTGAAACTGTGTGTGAGGCTCAGTATTTGACCAACCACTGGGACGCTGTGCGTCCGATTCACATGCCTAAAACCAAACTAATCTTTCTTCCAAACCAACACCCTGTGCTCTTTCACTTACTCCTACCCATGGCACCATCATTTCTTCATCCACATTTGAAATTTCAGACTTATTTATGTATCCATTCCAGATGTATTGCGTGTCCACGTTTTGTCTTCAGGGAAACAGTTCCCTTTCTTATCAACTCCTCCTTTGCCACTTTTCTCAAATTCACCCTCATCTCTCATCCACTCTATCCCTCACTCTCCAGCCCTTAGTCATAGCATTCTGGAATCACACTCATTTTCTTCCCTAAGTGCTGCTCCCTCTGCCTAGAACTATCGCCCTCTCCCTGCTACTCCCACCTCCATCGCCAGCAGCTAACACTTATTCATCATCCCATAGATCTCAGCCTAAATGCTCTTCCTTGGAAGCCTTCCCTGACTCTCCTCTTCTGAACTAGGCTAGGTCCCCCCATTTATATGCCCCCAGAGTATACAATATTTCTCCTTAGTAATGAAATGTCTCTGCTCCTTAAAGGAGAAACCATTATCTGTCTTCCTCATCACTGTTTCCTTAGCACCCTGCAGTCTTTTCACTTAGCAGCTGCTCAATAAATCTTTGTTAAAAGAATGAATATAATGGCATCTACTTTATCAGGACCCTCACAAGACCGAGTTATTTCACAAAAGATCTTAGCTAATTTCCCTGCCAATCAATTTCCTTTACCAAACCTGCAGCTCCAGCTAGGCCCTCCGATCCCATGGGCCCCATGCACATTCCCACCTCCATGCTTTGCCCACACCGTCTGGTTGTCTACCATGCCTTTCCCCAACTCTCCAGCACCAAACCCTCACTATACTTCAGATCCTGCTCAAATTTCCAGCTTATGGTTCTAATTTTACTATTTTGTAGTTATCATCTGTGCCCCCAAATAAGGCAACCCTGAACATAAGGCAATCCATTTTTCCAGTAAAAAGATTCAAAAAAGGTTTTTGGGGCCAACTTAAATAAACTTTTAGGGAAGTAGATGAAACAGTCAAAGGTCTACTTCCAGTATTTTATTTATGAGTTTAGTTTTATGGGCATCTTTTGCATCACATATTATTACTACCATGTAATAATCTCTAAGGTATAATATTAAGTTCAAAAAGCAAGGTGGAGAAAACTTAAATTTGCTAACTTTTATCTAAGAAAGGGTGTTGGAACAGAAGCATCTGCTTACACTTACAAACATATGAAGGGAGAATAAAAGATTTTTTTAAATAGTTACCTATAGAGGGAGAGAGGAAATGGGGTAAGAAGACAAGGATGGAAACTAAACTTCTTTGAATATAACTAATGTTGCAAATATTTTATATAATTTTAAACCAAAATTTAATTTAAAAAATTTAAAATTTAAAAAGCAACTCCCACAAATCTAAAATAAAATGAAAGCAAAATGCCAAACTAACAGCATAACTATTCCAAGAGAAATTATCCCAAGTAACTTTGACACATAATAAAGTGACTGAACATCCTCAGTGACATATATCCTAAGGACAAAAAGAATTTGAAAAGAAACTGCTTTTAGTTATCATACTGTTGCTTGCACTGTTGGAGTTATTGTTCTCAGACTGCTGTGTATTGTGACATAAAACGAATGGGCGATTGTGTGAACTTAGTCCGGCACTCTCAGTGTGATTGAGAGCTGGGATTCTCAGCCAGGGTGAAAGGAAATAAAGTTGTAAGGGAGACATTAAGTAAAAACCACATGGTCCTGGATTTGAACTGGAAGTATCAACAAGAATATATGATACCTTTTTATCTTTAAAAACATCTTTTATGTTTTAAATTTTATAAATTTATATTTCCTAGCTCTGTTCAGACAAAAGGCCTAGAAGAAAATGATTAGCCAGTAGCAATGAGTTATCATTAGCACCTAGACTGTGTCGCTTAAAATACCATTTTCTGCTAAAAGACACTCAAAGACAATTAGGATTGGGTCAAATGGACTCAGGGTCCAACTTAGAGAAGTCCCTTGCCAAAAATAGGACAATTTGAGCATCAATAAGGGTAATAACTGCAACAGATTAAATATGTCAAATATGTTAAAATCCATGGTTCAAAGTATCACTTTAAAAATTAGCTAATTGGTCAACATTGGTGGATAATACTAGCAAACCAACTCATTATTTTGCAAACCTGTAAAACTCTACCCTGGCTTTCCTAAATTGTCCCACAGAGTGGTACCATAGAGTAGATGAGAGAAGTTTCTTATTATAGAAAAGAGTAAATGAAAAAGGAATGTTAGAATTAGAATGCCATTTTGCAATCCCTAATGGACTGCATTGATTTTCAGGGCCACTAACAACACAAAAAGAGAGACAGTCAGACATTATATGCCTCCTAAAGGGAGACCTTATCACCACACATGAGGTAATTTTAACCAAATAAATTGTCCCTGAATTTTATCAAGGCTCTAAATCCAAAAACCAATTTACCGAAAATATAATGAAACAGAGCCCATGGAAAAACACCACCACAGGGATACCATCAGTAAAATCCAGACTGTGGAAGCTCTATAGCTAGACAACAAATCCTCTCCCCATCATCTTTTTTTAAATAAATAAAGGAGAGAGACAGAGAGAGGAAGGCAAAAACAATAGGTTAAAACAAACCAATCACAGTATGTGGACTTAATTAGAATCGATTCAAACAAACTAAAATAATTTTTTAGCTATTTTTAAAATAATTTTTAAAGTTATGACATTTGAGACAATTGGAAAATTTTATCTCTTATGATATTAAAGAAATGGCTGCTTTCTCTTGAGGTGGTCTGTGCTTGTTTTTTAAAGAATCCTTATTTTTAGTATTCATCCTGAAATATTTACAGGTTAGCCTGAAAGACTGCAGACATGAAAAGTAATATATTAACATAAAAACACTACTTTTCTCACATTTTATAAAATAATGTTATTTAAAATCTTCAAACATCTTTAATATCAACGTCTTCTTCATGACCACAGGTGCTTTGAGTCAATTTTCAGAGCATGTTGGTTTTACTTCCATCTAAGTTGTAAAGACTGCCATGAACAGTCAAGTCCTTTCTGAAGAATAATTTTTAGGTCCAAAAAACTTACCTTTACTTTAGACTTATTTGCTAGCTTATCTTTTAGATCATGAACTTCCGGACAGCAGGAGCCACGTATTTTCATCTTTTCCTTCTCCCAGAACCTAACAGAGCCGCTTACCATTCACTGCAAGGAGCCTGCACTCCTGTGAGTTCCAGGAGGGTAGGTCCTGGGTCTTGGGTTCACTGTTATGTACCCAGCACCTAGTACAATGCTCAGTATGTGGTATCTAATACATTTTGATGAATGAATATTTGTTACTTTTCCAAACTCTTTACCATATGATCATACATTTCCTCACAGAACTTCATATATGTATATACATATATATATGTGAATAATTTTTCATGTTGGACTCTCCATAGGTTTGTAACATCCAGAGGGCAGGGACCAACTAATGACAATGCTTAGAACCCGTCCACGGACACCTGACACAGCACAGAACACAGTGGACTCTGGAGGAAGTGGGGGAGGGAGGGATGATTGATTTCTTGATTTTAAGACTATAAAAGTCAAATATAAAGAGCAAGGTCAATCATTTGAAAAATTCAGGTTAAATCAACTTGTTTGTTTCCTTGATTTAGATTGGTTAATCACAGTCTAAAGTTACTAAATAAACACTCATCCACTTTCTTTGTCTCGCCAAAGAAAACAGAGCCACTGTTAAACACCATCAGCCCCAGCGCTTGAAAGGTCAAGCCTGAATGGGAATGCATGGCCCTTGACTGGATTCTGGTTCAAATAAACCAACTATTTTAAAAATATTATATAAGGTGTACAGAAATTTAATCAACTGGATGGCTATTTGATTATATTAAAGAATTACTGTTAATTTTTAAGTATAATAATAACACAAGCATACCTTGTTCTATTGTGCTTTACTTTACTGGACTTCACAGATATTGTGGGGTTTTTTTACAAACTGAAGGTCAGTGGCAATCTTGCATCAAGCAAGACTACAGGCACCATTTTTCCAACATTATTTGCTCATTTCATGTCTCTGTATCACATTTTGGTAATTCACAATATTTCAGATTTTTCATTATTATTTATGTGTTATGGTGAGTTGTGATTGGTGATCTTTGATGTTACTATTGTAATTATTTGAGGGCGCCACAATCCACGCCCATAGAAGACAGCAAACTTAATAGATAAACGTTGTGTGTTCTCTCTGCTCCACTGACGAGCAGTTCCCCATCTCTCTCCCTATTCTCAGGCCTCACTATTCTCTGAGACACAATAATATTGAAATTAGACCAATTAATAACCCTCTTAGTGGCCTCTAAGTGTTCAAGTGAAAGGAAGAGTTGCACGTCTCTCACTAAATCAAAAGCCAGAAATGATTAAGCTTAGTGAGGAAGGCATGTTGAATGCCAAGATAGACGAAAAGCTAGCCCTTTTGTGAACTTGGAAGCAGATTCCCCCAGAGCTTCCACAAAGGAGTGAAGAGTCTCCCAACACGTAGATTTTGGTTTTGGGGACTCGAAGCAGAGAAGCAGCTAAGCCCTATATTGTGCCTCAATTTCTGACTGACAGAAACTGAAATAATAAATTCATGTTTAAAAAAAAAGTTGGGCCTTTTGCACCATACAAAGTTGTGAATGCAAAGGAAAGTTCTTGAAGGAAATTAAAAGTGCTACTCCAGTGAACACACCAATGATGAGAAAGTAGAACAGCTTTATGCTGATATGGAGAAAGTTTAGTGGTCTGGCTAGATCAAACCAGCCACAACATTCCCTTAAGTCAAGGTTTAATCCAGTGCAAAGCCCTAACTCTCTTCAATTCTATGAAGGCTGAGAGAGGTGAGGACGCTGCAGAAGAAAAGTTTGAAGCTTACAGAGCTTGGTTCATGAGATTTAAGGAAAGAAGCCATCTCTATAACATAAAAGTACAGTGAAGCAGCAAGTTATCCAGAAGATCTCGCTCAGATAATGAATGAAAGTGGCTACATCAAACAACAGATTTTCAATGTAGACAAAACAGCCTTATATTGGAAGAAGACACCCTCAGGACTTGCATAGCTAGAGAGAAATCAACGCCCGGTTTCAAAGTTGCAGAGGACAGGCTGACTCTTGTCAGGGGCTAATGCAGCTAGTGACTTTAAGTTGAAACCAATGCTCATTTACCATCCCAAAATCCTAGGGCCATTCAGAATTATGTTAAATCTACTCTTTCTGTGTTCTTTCAATGAAAGAACAAAGCCTGGATGATGGCACATATGTTGACAAATGGTTGACTGAATATTTTAGGCCCATTGTTGAGACCTACTACTCAGAAAAAAAGATTCCTTTCAAAACACTACTGTTCTTTGACAATGCACCTGGACATCCTAGAGCTCTGATGGAGAAGTACAATAAAATTTGTGTTGTTTTCGTGTCTGCTAACACAACACCCATTCTGTAGCCCATGGATCAAGGAGTCATTTTGACTTTCAAGTCTCATTATTTAAGAAATACATTTTGTGGGCAATGGGTATAACTCAGTGGTAGAGCTTATGCTTAGCATGCATGAGATCGTGGGTTCAATCCCAAGTACCTCTATTAAAAAATTTTTTTTAATTTAAAAAAATAGGAAAAAAAAGAAATACATTTCATAAGGCTGTAGCTGCCATAGATAGTGATTCCTCTGATGGATCTGGGCAAAGTGAACTGAAAACCTTCTGGAAAGGATTCACCAATCCAGATGCCATTAAGCACATTACTGATTTGTGGGAAGAGGTCAAAATGTCAACATTAACGGGAGTTTAGAGGAAAATGATTCCAGCTCTCATGGATGGCTTTGATGGGTTCAAGACTTCAGAGGAGGAAGTCTCTGCAGATGTGGTGGAAACAGCAGACTAGAATTTTAAGTGGAGCTTGAAGATGGGACCTAATTGCTGTAATCTCTTGAAACTTGAACAGATGAGAAGTTGCTTCTTATGGATGAGCAAAGAAAGCTGTTTCTTGAAATGGAACATAATCCTTATGGATGAGAAAGGTGCTGTGGAGATTATTGAAATGACAACAGAAGATTTAGAATATTACATAAACTTGGTTGATAAACCAGCAGCAGAGTTTGAGAGGATTGAATCCAATTTTGAAAGAAATTCTATTGTGGGTAAAATGCTATCAAACAGCATTGCATGCTACAGAGAAATGGTTCATGGAAGGAAAAATCAATGGATGTGGTAAACTTCATTGTTGTCTTATTTTAAGAAATTGCCACAGCCACCCCAGTCCTCAGCAACCATCACCCTGGTCTGTCAGCAGCCATCAACATCAAGGTAGGACCCTCCACAAGCAAAAAGATTATTGTTCACTGAAGGCTCAGATGATGGTTAGAATTTTTTAGCAGTAAAGTATTTTTTAATTAAGGTCTGTACATTGTTTCTTAGATACAATACTATTGCACACTTAGCAGACTATAGTATAGTGTAAACATAGCTTTTATATGCACTGAGAAACCAAAAAATTTGTGCAACTTGCTTTATCGTGATATTCACTTTATTATGGTGGTCTGGAAGTGAACATACAATATCTCTAAGGTATGCCCATGTTGTGACATTGCGGTTATGTCATTTTTTTTAAAAGGGTCTTTAATCTTTCATGATATTTTTTACTGATGAAATTATATGATGTCTGGGATTTGGAGAATGGGTAGAAACATAGATGAAACAAAATAGGCTGCGTGTTCATCATTGAAGCCAGGTTATGTGTATGTGATGATTCATTTTTCAAGTCTCTCTACTTTGGCATATGCTTAAAATGTTCCATAAATTTCAAATATATTAAAGTTTGCTTAAAATCATAAAAAATGGGAAAAAAAGGAACATCAAGTCTCATTGGTCTGTGCTCGTTGCAGATTCCTCACCAGCTGATTAGTACTTCCTCTGATATCATCATTATTTATAGCAGAGAGGACTTCTTAACCATGGATTTCTAGGGTTCCTATGAATGGGCTTCAGAAGATATGTGTGACTATGCTGTACACCAGAAATCAACATAACAGTGTAAACTGACCACACTTCAATTAAAAAAATAGAAAGTACATGTGAGTGTGCATTTTTCTTGGGAGAGGGCCATAACTTTCACCAGATTCTCAGGGGAGCTTGTGACTCAGAAAAATATTAGAATCATGAGAACCACATTATATAAGTTTAGGAGAAAAAGGAAAGGAGGGGAGGAAAAAGAGAGGGAAAGAAGGTGAACTAGAGAAAAGACCCTGTTTCCGTATGTCCTCCTGGCTCATGACAGTGAATCACTACGTAAACGTGGACTGATTTAGGTTGCCTACCTCAAAGATGAGGTAAGATAAAAAGAACTAAGGGGGTTAAATACACATTTTAAAAAAGCATTGAAATTGCAAGCACATCGCGAGAGAGAAAGCATTGTTATGAGCCCTGAAAAATGAATGAATTATAGCTGAATAGCAAAGCAGATTCTCACTTACAGTTAATGGACAAATTAAAAGGCAGGGGCAAGGCTGAGTCTTACATAATAGCCCCAGATCCTTGGAGCAGCCACGGAGGCTGCAGGGAAGGGGGAGCGCAGGCAGCGGAGCCAGCCTTGAGCCCTCTTGCACCTGCCTGCGCCTCCGCTCCGGACCTGTGGGGCAGCAGTCCTGCCAGACTCAACTCTGCCTCCCTTCCCGCAGTCAGTCTGACTTTTTCACCTCCAAAGACCCCTTTCATCTTTTTCCCTAATGACCCAGTGTTTTCGGATAACATCCTCCTACCCCACCCACCCAACAACAATGAAAAAGAGTCAAGTGTTTTATTGAGTTCTGACACACTCAACCATTTTTAAAGCAACAAATATAGAAGTGATTTCCCAGGTTTCTAAACAGCAAACTGAGGCACTACAATTAGTACTGGGAACAAATGTTTACTGAGCACTTACTGTGTACCTAGCACTGTGCTTTCCATATATTACTTCACTTAATCCTCACAACAGTCCTAAATCAAGGCTAAGATCACACAAGAGCTAAGTGAGCTAGAAAGAACTCCAATTCAAGTGTGTCTGTATTAACATTCTATAACATATTAACATTATACACTAATATTGCCAAAAGCAAAGAACCTGGTTGTTTCAGAGGGCTCAGGTCACCTAGTCATGGATTAACATCCACAGTGAGACTAGTTCAAGATCCACATCATTCACTCACTCGGCAAATATTTACTGAGCACCAATATTTACTGAGTTACCTTCTTAAGCACTTAGACTCCAGAACCTTGTGCTTCATACTGCCTTTACTGACCAGAATTCCAGTAGTTCTCCATCTCCTTATTCACTTCCAACTTCCTCTTCACCCAGAAAGCCCATGAATTCTGACCCCTTGTAGCCCCGGTCACTGACCCACAGACCCTCAACTCTCTAATGCCCTTGCTTTGACTTCCTCACTGAACACAGACATCCTATAGTGAGAAAAAGGGGTTCCATGAGGATGTGTGCAGCTGCCCTAGACCTCTTCTCAGTGGCATGAGCTCCTGAAAACCCATGAGCTTCCTATTCTGACCCTTCAGCAGTCTGCTAGGGGCCTAAAATTCCAAACTGGCTCTGGTTTCTCAGTGATTTTTTTCGTTGAACCCCACTTGGCGTCACTCCTGCTCAGTACAGCTTACTAGTTAGCACACTGTGGTAGGCGGAGTAACAGTCCCCAAAGGACTTGTTCATCTTAATCCCTGGAACCTGTGACTGTATCACCTTACAACGGCAATGGGGGATTAAGGTTCCAGATGGAATTAGGGTTGCTAATCAGTAGATCTTAAAATAAGGAGATTATCTGGATTATCCAGTGGGCTCAACACAATCACAAGAATCCCTAAAAGTAGAAGAGGGAGGCAGAAGAGTGGAGTCAGAGAACGAGGTTTAATGACAAAAGCAGGGTCTGAGAGATGCTATGTTGCTGGTTCTGACTACAGAGGAAGGGAACTGTGAGCCAAGGAATGCAGGCAGCCTCGTGAAGCTGAAGAAGTTAAGGAAACAGATACTCTCTTAGAGCCTCCAGAAAGAAACACAGCCCTGCCAACACTTTGATTTTAGCACAGTGCAATTTGTGCTGGACTTCTGAACGGCAGAACTGTAAGATGATCAATGTGTGCTGTTTAAGCCAATTAATTTGTGCTCATTTGTTATGGCACCAATAGACACTAATACAGACATTATGGCTTCCTAACTACCAAGACCAGAGTAAACTTGTTACTACCATCCAGGAACCAACCAACCTCTCCATTATCTAACATTTGCTGCTGTTACCTAGCAGCAGATTTAGAATAAACACCTTGCTTTTCCGGGGCCTGATTTACCACTGTGGCAGGCTTCACTGGAAGCCCAGTCTACCCTGCCAAGGCAAACCATGAGCTAAGACAATTATCTACAAGTTCAGAAGGAAGTCCATTTGCAACCTGAATTGTCCCCAGTCCGCCTCAATTCTCTGCTTGGCAGGAAAGTCCCCACCTCTCCTACTGAAGCTCCCCAGTAAAGCTGGTAAGGCCAGGTAAAGAGAATGCTTACGTGTTCCCCAATTTCCACTCAGGGTACGTTTAAGGTCTAGTATGTGTTGGGAGAGGATGGAGGAGTCGGATTGCACACTGCAACACAGTGAGAGGAGAAACTGCTATGGGTGATACTTTTGTTCAGTGACACTCAGCAAACACATACTGACTGCTCCCCATGAACTGATCATGACCTTCAGAAAAGCTGGCCCACTCTCTACGGAGCCATTCATTCACTCACTCGGCAAATATTTACTGAGCACCAACATGGGCCAAGGTCACCGAGCACTAGCATTCAGGTCTCCTTCAGGACTCTTGAGTTTTTCTAGATCCACTTTAAGACGTGAAGTGTGACTCTCTTGCCATCCACCAAGCATCCCAATGATCACCCATTTACCAGGTGTTTGTTGTTCTGAAGATTTCTGCAAAATTTCCTATTCTGAGCAGGCCTGATTCCTATACAAGCCTTGGTAATTGCCCGAATTCACTTGCTCCCCGCTCTGCACCTTCTCTGAACCTCCCTGCAGTTCCCAGCACCACTTGGCTCAATGCTGACTGTTACAATCTCTCCAGCCTTCTCTTCCAGAACTTCTGCTCAGTTCTGAAAGTGTTGGTCAGGAGAAATTTGAAGCTATAAGATGTCCCCAGTTCCAGTCGAAATTAGGGGCCCTCCTTCAAGTTTTCTGATCTTTCTCCTTTACTGCTGTTCCCTTTAAGAGCTCACCGACTCCTAAAATTGCAATAACCACCTCCAGAGACCTTGTCAAAATTCAATAACTCAGGCCTTCATTAACTCATCCTAAATTACACCAACAGCCTCTTAGCTGGCTTCCCTCATTCCAGTCTCTTCCCACTCTAATACATCCTTGTACACTCTGCCACACACATCTTCCCAAACACTTATAAGTCCTCATTCTGAGCCAGGCACTGGCCGAGGTGTCAAAGACACACGCTACATAGTGATTAAGGGCACGTTTTTTGGAGATGGGCAGCTCTGCCATTTACTAGAAGTTACTTAACCTCTACATCTTGGTTTCCTTATTTTTGAAAATAAAGATAATAAGGGCATGTAATTCTCAAGATTACTGAGAGAATTAAAGGAGAAGTGCATGGAAAGCACCTGGCACTGTACCTTGCACATGGCAAGCACTCGATAAAAGTTAGCTCACATAAACCACGTCAAAGGGAGCTGTCAGGTCAACAACAGAGATGAGCATGTATATTCCACAAGTAAGGGGTGGAAGAACTTGGTAGGTGCTGTGAGCAGAAAAGATTGAGTGAAATTTTTTTTATTGAAATACAGTTGACTTGGAATGTTGTGTTAGTTTCTGGGGTACTAAGTGATAAATTCTGATGGTGATATGGAGCCAAACCTTAAAGGTTAAAATGGATATTTTAGGTGGGGAGGAGGGGGAAAGTTTTCCAGTTAGAAGACCTGAGCAAAGGCCCAGTGGTATAGAAGGAAGAGCTTCTGTGTAGTAAAGCAATGGCCATCTGAGGCTCTGTGCTAAAACTGACAAAACCATGAGCTCCTTAAGGAGAGGCACATTGGCTTTGGATACAGGAGAGTCATTCATTCGCTCAGCAACTGAGCACCTCTCCTATACCAGGCACTGTGCTAGAGGACAAGATTTTCTGCCTGGCCCCTGCTTTCTATTTGAAAAGACACTAAACAAGAAATCAAAGCAAGAACACTTCAGATAAGTCATATGCTACGAAGAAAATAAAACAGAATCACATGAAATATAGTGACTGTGAATGAAGGTCAAGGAAGCCACTGAAGAGGTGACATGTGAGTTGAGTCAGGAGAAGGCCTAGGTGGAAAACGCCCATAGGAATGACAAGAACAAGGGTTCTGAGGCATGGAGGAGCCTGCCGTACTGAAGAAACAGGAAGATCACCAGTGCAGGAGTGCGTGGTGAGGGAGTGGAGGAGAGGCCATTGGGGAGGGTGGGCAGGGCCCTGATCACATGAAAGCTTGGCAGGCCACGATAAGGAGTTTGGATTTTATTCTAAAATGTACTGGGAAGCCACTGAATGTTTTCAAGATAGAATATGCCATGATCTGATTTGTGTTTTGAAAAGCTCTCTCTGGCTGCCACGTGGAAAGTGGACTGTAGAAGGAAGAGCAAGAGAGAAAGCGGAGGGAACCGTTAAGAGCTAGCACAGCAGCCCAAACCAGAGAAAACAGCAGAGACTTAGGACATTTAAATGTGATGCCTGGAATCTCTGCATTAAGTTACACAATCTGCTCTGTTTGCAAGGTCCGTCTCCCCTCCACACAGCCCAGTTGGCACATAGGAGGATTAGTTAGTAATTTTCAATGAGATGATTGTGTCTCCCCCAAGTCACCCCTGTCTCACTTCCTCCTTCTACCCTTATTTCTTTTCCTCCCTATATCTCAAGTACCCATTTGCCCATCACCTGACTCAGCCTTTATGTTTCCACTCTCTCCTTTCATCTCTCCTCACCCCACCACCCAAGGAACTTTCATGAACTGGATGTAGAAGAGAGAATTATTTTCTACCCTACTCCAGAAGCACTCAGGAATTATCAGTTTCACAGAGCATTCACAGGAGTCTGGGGGTTATTATGGTCTTGACAATACAACTGGAATACATTCTGCATGTTAAGGACACTGTCTCCTCACATTCATTCCAGCCTGTTCTCCCCACTGCAGCCAGAGAAAGCTTTCAGGAGAGTCTGACCATGATCTCATTGGCTCTCATTCTCTCTCGGTCTCTCTGTCTCTCTCTGCATGTTATAACCCCAGAGCACATCTCACACCATTCCCCTCATTGCTCCCTGTGGCTCCAGCTACACTGGCCTTCTTTCAGGTCTTCTAACCAGATCTGCCTCTCTTCTGCTGTTCTCTTTATCTCCAGGCCCTTTGAGCTCTCTCTTCCTTCAGTTGACATTTATTCTTTAAATCTTGGCCCAAATTTTTTCCTTAGCAAAATCTTCTCTGTTCTGAGACCAAAGCTGGAACCACTGTGATACATACACACAGCACTGCATATCTTTCTTTCTAAGCACTTATCACAGTTTACAATAACACATTTATTTGCATGATTACTTGATCAAAAATGATTATTCACACACACACATGCACACACTGAATGGGAAACTCAGCAGGGTAAGAACATTGTCTATCTTTCTTTGCTCATCATTGTACCACAAATACAGATTGAATACTTAGTAGACCTTAGGAGGATTAGATATGGAAAGATTTTCCAAAATCTTAGATCTGGTTCTTATTTTGATGGAGCAAGCAAAGAAGGAATTATGGATTTTCTAGTAGCAAACTATTACCAGGAAGAAGAGGAGTGACTCAGTGTCTGATACCCATTTTGCTACAAACTCAAGAGTTTTCTCTGCCTCTTTACAGAATCCAGCCTGACGTCAACATGGCACTTGTTTCAAAATCTACCATCCTTCTGAGAAGCTCCACCATTCTTTCACTGCCCACCACTCCAGACTCAACCTCCCTTCAACACCTCTTTCCAGAGCAGCAACTATATCATCATCTGATGGGCACAGAAAAGGGGGAGTGAGAATTCAGTGGGCGACCACATACTGGTTGCCACACAATAAACATCATTTCACAAAGCCCTTTCACAAGAAGCACTTCATTTTGTCCTCAAAATCACCCTATGAGGTAAGCAAAACAGATATGATCATCCCCATTTTACTAGATGGGGAGATCGTAGTTCAAAGAGGCAAGTGACTTAACCTGAGGTCACAAAGCCTGTATGAGGCAGATGTAGGATTTGAACCTACAGTCTCTGACACCTAGTCCAGTGCTTTACCTTACATTAGCCACTCCAACAGCTGGGTTACCAGTTACTTAAACCTGGTTTACGCATTCCTTTAAATAAACACCTGTGACTGACCCCTCGACACTTCCCTACCCCTTTCCACTTTCCTATCCAGAACTTGTCAGTTGTCTGTGTAATGGGATGGACGGAAGCTGATCACACTAACAGGGTTTAGGGTTTGGTCCCAGCCTGCAGTCTTTCCAGCTCTTCCTCTGAGACAGTGAGGAACCAGAAATTCCCAGAAATAAAAACACAAAGAGGAGACCTGCCCCTCCAGAGCAAGGTCCCTGGCTACCCTTTCTCCCACGTTCCAGCAGGACACAGCAAGGCCAGAAGCCAGCCTCTTTCCCAGCAAGGAGGACCCCAGGAGAACAGAGGTCACCGGCCGCGGGCCGTCAGGGCTCCTCAGCCCGCCACGCAAGGGATGCGGCAGTGACCCACCGGCTCTCGGGTTCGGCCCAAGGTCACCCTCTCGCAGCCCCGACCCAATCCCCGACCGCCCGGAGCGCCCCCTGGCGTCCCGGGCTGGCCTCCCCTCGCCCTCAGGGAGTGGCCTGTGGCGCCCCGGCTCGGGGGCAGAGGAAAGAGGGTGGGCAGAGGACGAGAAGGCTGAGCCCCGGGGAGGGGCGGGAGGCGGGGCCCTACCTGATAGCTGAGGACGCCGTCCGGCTCGTTACTCCCGGCCCGCATGGCGGAACCCAGCTAGGTCTCGCCCGCGGGCTCCAGGCCGAGCGTCAGCTGTCCACGCTCTCTGGTCGGGTTTGAGCGAATCGCCCGAGCGGCGACCCCTACCCCGGAGCCAACGGTCAACCATCAACTGCCGCCGCCTCCATAGCCACCGGCGCGCGAGGCTTCGCCGCAGCCAATCGGCGCGCGGCTTGTGCGGCCAATCAGGGCGCGGAGCACGGGAGGACGCTGTCCGGCGGTACCCGGGGCTACCAGGAGGAGGAGGAGGAGGGAGCCGGGGGAGCCAACCGCTCCCGGGCTCGGTTGCCGTGGAAACCGCCTCCCTCCCTTCAGGGGCCTCTGGGCTCGAAGGTCCTTCAAACCGCTTGCTTGAAATTTAAAATCTCGTGCTTCTCTTTGCGGATGCACCTGGCCCTTGAAAACTGAGGAAGTGTCGGTTTTGTCTATCGTGATTTTATTCCTTAGGTAATGATTTTTAAATTCTGGGGAACCGTCCCTTGGTGTTGCAGAAGGAAAGTAACTGAGGATGAGGGGGAAGGGCCTTCTAAAATTGTTAATCCGCGAACTAGTGGACAGATTAAAGAGCATTAAAGAGGAGCAGGCAGGCAGTGATCTGACCCCCTCCACAGACTCACTATAATTTAGGTCTTCTAACTAGGGTTCAGTTTGGCAATGAAAGGCACAGAGTTGAGCTAAGGCTGACTGTTGAAATAATTCTACAAAAAATGCTTCCAACTTTCCTGAGAAATGATCTAAGGCAAATTATTTAACAACAAAAGAACCACTAATCTAAGGCAAGGTTAGAAAACCATAAGTAACACATGCAATTTGATTTGGGTTTAGAAAAAGAGAGACTGGACATAATCCAACCAGTCCTCTGTCCCCAAGAAGAGGAAAGGGGTCTTTTGCTTTATGTCCACTACCATGTCAGACTGTAGGCAAGCCCATATTATTAGAGGAAAAAGAACAACTGCAAATAAGTCTCAGCCTCCAAAGAAGCTACACTTGGGGAACATAGTCTGGTTGAGGCATGTTAGTTTCAACCCCTGTATACCATTCCTTGCATTAGTCCTGAAATTTGAAACAAGGTTGTTCTTCAGTGTCCTTGAGACAGAACCATATTTTTGATCTCCGGTTTAAGAGAGACTTGGTCCCATTTCTGAGCCTTAGTGTTCATTGCCACAGTCTCTACTGATCTCTTCACTAATCCTGTCCCCTGAGCCCCCATTTTTGCCCGTCAAAATCTTAAAAAATCAATCTCAAAGCCCATCTCTTCCAAGAAACCTTTCTTTATCCCGTTCTCCCCAACACCCCTAAGAGCTTTCATCTCTCTGTCCTCTGAATCCTCATAGCACTTCATACCTTTCTTATAGCAGTTACCATGCTGTACTTAAGTACTTTAATTATATGTTGACTTCAACTCACTATAAAATTTTAAGTTTTTGAAGGCAATAAGTATTTCTTTTATGCCCTTTTGTGTACACCACAGAGCCTCAAAGAATGCTGGGCACATAGAACACAGTTATAAATATATAAGTAGAACATAGTTATAAATAAATATAAATATATGTTATATAAGTATATATGAGTTATATAAGTATATATAAATATATATAATTGATAAATATATAAGTAAATATATGTGCTTTTAATTCAGTCTAACCAAAAACATATTGAATACTTACTAAGTACAAACCCAAATGGCACTGAAGATGCAGAGAAATCTAAAATAAAATATATATCTCCAGGGGGGAGGGTATAGCACAAGCGGTAGAGTGCATGCTTAGCATGCACGTCATGCACAGCATGCACAAGGTCCTGGGTTCAATCCCAGTACCTCCTCAAAAAAACAAAACAACAACAACAACAAAATAACAAATAAACCTAATTACCTTCCCCCGCCAAAAAAAAAAAAACCCAACATATCTCCAGGAGTATGGAGAAAAGGGAACCATCCTACACTGTTGGTGGGAATGCAGTTTGGTGCAGCCATTATGAAAAACAGAATGGAGACTCCTCAGAACACTAAAAATAGACTTACCCTATAATCCAGCAATTCCACTTCTGGGCACATATCCAGAGGGAACTTTAATTCAAAAAGATACATGCACTCCAATGTTCATAGCAGCATTATATACAATAGCCAAGACATGGAAACAATCTAAATGTCCATCGATAGATGACTGGATAAAGAAGTTGTGGCATAGTTATACAGTAGAATACTACTGAGCAATAAAAAAGAATAATGCCATTTGCAGTAACATGAATTGACCTAGGGATCATCATTCTAAGTGAAGTAAGCCAGAAAGAGAAAGAAAAATATCATATGATATCACTCATATGTAGAATCTAAACAGAAAGAAAAAAAGAGGACACTAATGAATTCATCTACAAAACAGACTTGCAGACACAGTATCTTATGGTTACCAGGGTGGGGGAAGGGGTGGGAAGGGATAAATTTGGGAGTTTGAGATTTACAAATGTTAGCCACTATATATAAAAATTGATTAAAAAACAAATTCTGTATAGCACAAGATATTACAATATCTTGTAATAACCTTTAATGAAAAAGAATATATGTGTGTATAAGCATGACTAGGCCATTGTGCTGTATACCAGAAATTGACACATTATAACTGACTGTACTTCAATTAAAAAAAAAAGAAATGAATACTAAGTAAAAAAAACATATCTCCAAAGGGCTTACAGTCTAATCAGGGAAACAGGATATATGTTAATATGAAGACAAGATAATAGAACATAAAACAAAAGACATGAGCAATACAGACAACAAAGATTATAAAAATTTAGAAGAGAAAATGATCTTTATGACTTTAAACAATTCAGGAACATAACATGGAGGATGTGGGTTTGGACTATATCTGAAAACAGTCCAGCTAAGGTAAGGAGACCAAGCAGCTCAATTCTTGGGCAAAGACTTCAACACTAGGAATGCACATGACCCATTCAGGATAGCCATGATTTGGACCAAAGCAGAAAGTTACAGAGAAGAGCAGTGGGAAGTAAAAATTGTGGTAATACAAAGCTATGGCCAAATTAGAGACAGCCAGCTAATTAGTTCAGACTTTTTTTTTTTCCCCTCTCTCTCTGATATAATAGTAAGTAGGACACTGCTGAAGACATTGGAGAACACCTCTATGCACCAGGACCTGGGTTTAGTGACGTAAATGCATTGAGTCATTTAATATTCTTAACACTCCATTATTTCTCCATTTCACTGGTAAGAACACTGAGTCTCAGTGAAGTTCATCAGCTTTCTCAAGGTCAAGTGGTCATTAAGTTGGGATTCAGGAATTTATTAATTCAGAACATATTTACTGATAATCTGTGTATTCAGCCCTGTGTTGGATTGTTAGGGAAACAGCAATAAGACCAACTGGGTCATGCCCTCTTGAGCCTTACAATCTAGTGAGGAAAGAGTAAACAAGTAAACAACAAGACAATTACAGGTTATAAGAGCTGCTGTGAAGTAAATTGTAAAGTTATGTGATAAAGTAATGGGCATGGGGGTTAGGAGAGCTACTTTAGATGGGGCCGTCAGGGAGGGCTTCTCGGAGGAGGTGAGGAGAGCCTCGTCTGATGAGATGAGTCAAGGATGAGTATGTCTGATTCGAGAGTTCTTGGCCACTATGCAACACTATATAAGTGGTAGGATTGCCAAAATCTGCCATTGAGGGCAAGATGGATTCGAAGGGAAACTTGAGGCAGGGGGTCATTTACACCGACTCTGGCAATGTGGTAATTCAAGAGGGGCCAAAGGTAATGACCAAAGGGAAGATTCTCCACTCCCTAGAAGCCAGCCCCCATGGCAGCCTCATGGGAGTCAGCTGTGTGGGCAAGGCAGGGAGGGGAATGAGGAGGTAGAGGATTCCTGGGGGCTCTGGTAGGTCTGATTTTCCTCCAGTTCAAATGTGGAAAAAGTCAGTGCTTCTGGCCCTTGACTCCAGGGTCAAGAGCCCCATCTTCTGGTCTTTTGTGCAAATTACAAAAGGAACTAGGCCACAGAGGCAGCCTCTAATGCTGCCTGAGGCAGCTGGTATCTGGGGCGCTGCAGGAGACAGGCTCTCCTTTCCCAGGGCTGTTTTGGTCTCTCCTTCCCAAAGGAGGCTGGCTTACTTGGCTCCAGGCTCTAGGCTCCCAGTCTCTACTGCCCTGCATTGCTTGGAAAAGTACAAATATGCAGTTCTCAGTCTGGCCAGCAAACAGGTGCTGGAGGAGCTGGAAGGAGGATCTTCAGCCAAGGACACCACCTCACACTTATTTTTCCAAAGAAAGCAGAAAGAGGGGAGGGTATAGCTCAGTGGAAGAGTGAGTGCTTAACATGCACAAGGTCCTGGGTTCAATCCCCAGTACCTCCATTAAAAAAGTAAATAAGTAAACCTAATTACCTCCCTCCCAAAAAAAAGAAAGAAGAAAAGAAAAAACAGCAGAACAGAACTCAGAACCTTTTTCTTCTTCTTCTTCTTCTTTTTTTAGTTGAAGTATAGTTGATTTACAATGTTGTTAGTTTCTGATGTAATCAGAACTCAGAACACTGAGAGGCCTGCACAAGATGCTTGGCCTAGGAGGAGGCATAAAGTGGGCAGGAAAATGCAAAATATAAATAGAGACAGAGACCACACACACAGAGAAGTGAGGAGGCGTGCTACATGGATGACCTCAATCCTTGCAACAACTCTATAAGGTAGGTTCTATCATCCCATTTTACAGATGAGAAAACTGAAGACTGAGGCTTAGAGAGATAACTTTCCTCAGTTCACATAGCCAGCCCAGTTCATAAATGGAGACACTGAACTCTAAGCTCAGATGTATCTGCTTTCAGAGTACACACGAACCACCTACTGCCTCCCACGGTGCTGCCTGGGGCTTTTGTCCTTCGCTCATTTTTATAGGTTCCACCTTCTTTTCATGGCTTCCCAATGTGACTATCCTTCCAGGTTTTGCCTCTAGATCCTTCCCTTCTCTAATACCAGTGGTTCTTAAACTTTGGTGGAGAAAGGGTAGCTCTTGAACCCACCAAGGACATGATAAAATCAATGGGACTCTCTTGTCAGGGAGGTAGACAAAGCCCCAGATTTTCCATATCATTGTAGGGATGTGTTTGCAGCCTGCCCAGGGAAGCACTAGGCACCTTACACATATTATTTTTAAATATTGGCTGGAAAACTTTGAAATTCTCTTATTGGGAGACAAAAAGGTGAGGCACAAGAGCCTCAAAATTTCTGAGAAAATATTCTCACATAATTGCAACTAATTTTTCCATCAAAAGCATCTTAATTTCTCCATCAATTTACCATATTTCCTTGCCCTGTTTAAACTGTCAAACCGCTCTGCCAGGGCAGAGGTTCTAGTCTTTAACTGCCATTAGGTAGCTTCCAATTCCCAGCTGCATCTTGTACCTGATTTTGTTTCTCCCCCTTCCTCTTAATTATACATCTCAAACCAAGGAAAGGTTGGAGGAAAAGACGTCAGAATCCGAGGAAAGACTTAATTGGGGCTTGTTGTGCTATATCGTCTGGGAGCATTTCCTGTGAAGGGAGTGGGGAGCGGGAGAGAGACACCATTCTTTGTCATGTTGAAAAGGTTATGCAGGTGCATTATATGCCTTCAGCCCTTGCCAAGTCACCGCATATCTAAAGAGACTACAGAATACAATTTTCTTTGTTCACAGCATGCTGCCAGCCTGGGACACTACACATCATAGAGAAGCACAATGAAATGCCACAAAAACTGGCTCTTGACTGGGAAAATCACTCCCCCTCCATCCGTCACCATCCACTTCCTCCATAGAAACTGCCAGGACTGTACTCATTTACATCTTGCTCCAGACTAAGTATGGCTCTGGTAGATAGAACCCACATAAAATGGCAAAAACCTACTTTCCACTTTCTCTGGAGTCTCAGCTGAGGTATTTGGACAGAGGCAGAGGGAAAGGGCTTATAGAGGAATCAGGACAAAACAGGAAAACAGATCTCTGAGGAAATGAAGCTTTGGGCTTTCCAGATCCAGCTGGAAAACCATTCAGGAATTTAGGAGAAACAGGTGTTAACAAAGGACCACTTGTCAAGTCCTTGATATCAGATTTGAACACATTTGTGTTCATTAAATACATGTATCTTACCCGATTCTAACCGAGCCTAGTCCTGCTTAGAAATCAGGTCTGTTTACAGTGGTTTCACTGCACGTCTTATCTTCTAGGGGATAAGACCTCTTGAGCTTATTATCCTGAGCAGGGACATTCTTACTTCCCCTTGAGCCAGTAGACCCAGGATATCCGTAAGGTGGCAGCAAATTCAATACCTCACATCTGGATAATTCTAGACACTCAACTTTTTTATCACCTTATCTCATTTCTCTCCAGTGGGTCCGTAAATGTACACAGGACATTTCATAGACCAGAAAGCTGAAATGTGCCTCAAATAAGGACTTGCCCAAGCCAGTTAATAGCAGAGCTAGGGCCAGAACCAGTCATGCTTTCCACTTCATTGTGTGGATTTCTAGAAATAAAATTTCCATTCAGCTGCTTCCTGCATAAAGTTGAACTGGCTTCAATTGAACAGTGAATTGTGAATATCCCTTAGAATTGACATGAATTCCCCACAGCAGAAACCAAGGCTTTCTCCTCTGTTACCCTTTCCCATCAGATTACAGTTTCATATAATTTCCACTTTGGAAAGCTTGTCAGTGATACCCATTCATTAGTTTACTGAACAAATGCTTATGAAGTTCTGAAAATAACTATTACTGCTTCTTATCTCTAGAAGCACATTATCTGACATAGATATAAATTCAATCCAAGCTACTCTTATTCCCAGTGAAACACCCCTTGAGGGCTTTTATTTTGCAGTTAATAAAAAAAAAGAAAAGAGATTCAGACATTTGGGCTGAGGCAAAAGGAAATAGACATAGAAACTGAATGTATTTCACAGATTTATCTTTTTCTATCTCTCTTTCACAGATTTGTCTTTTTCTACCTCTATTCTTTTGCCAAATTGAAAAGGCCAACCTCCTTTTTAAAGAAGGCAGAGTTTCTCTGATCCTTTCTTATACATATAAGAAAGAGTATTTGCTGGATTAACCAAGAATAACTGGGGCTATGAGATGGTCAGTCAATGAAGAGCAGAGAAAAAAAATCCTGTCTTAAAACAGATAAGGGAACAATCAGCTTTGCTTGGTGTAGGCAAAATGAATGAGGGCCATTACAGTTTGGTTATAACCTATATATCAGTTGGGGTCTCCCCAGAACTTCTTGTCTGTGTCCTCTAGGAATTGTTGGAAGAGACTTAAAAGTCCTATAAACCAATTTTCTATCCAACACCATTCCCTTCCACAGCATCCCAGAGATGGGGGTCATCTAATTTCCCTGCATATTTCCAATGACATAGAACTTACTGCTGAATAAAGCCAGTAGCCCCGTTCCAGGCTCAGTTTGCCCCCTTGAAACTTCCACTCTTTATTCCAAATGCTTGCCTCTGTATTTCCAAAGGACAAAATCTGCTTATTCTTCCACAAGACGGACCTTCAAATACTTGTAGCCAGTTATGATATCCTCCTTTGCTCTTGTCTTGCTGAGAAGATGGGATTACTGTCTCCAGCAAGTCACCTGCATCGCTGGATCCTAGTGATTCTGAAACCACTAGAACTTCCAGCAGTGAAATACAGAATTTTAAGAGACTCCCACCATGGTTATTAATTTTTGAATGTGATCATGGTTTGTGGTTATATATGAGATAATTCTTAGTCTTAGGAGATGCACACTGCAGTGGTGAGGGGTAGAGTATCATGATGTCCACAATTTACTTTCAAATGATATAACAGTATAGATATGGAAATAAACAGATATGCACTGAGAGAGAAATGACAAGATGTTAACAATCATGGAATCTAGCAGAAGCTTTACAGATGTTCATTGTCCTTCTTTTTCTTTTTTTTTAAATTTTTTTCATTTGTGAATTTTTTGCTGCATTTTTATTTTATTTGGGGAGGTGGGGTAATTAGGTATCTTTATTTATTTATTTGTTTGTTTGTTTGTTTGTTTGTTTTTATTTATTTTTTTAACGGAGGCACTAGGAATTGAACCCAGGACTTCATGCATGCTAAACACAAACTCTACCACTGAGCTATACCTTGCCCCCATTGTCCTTGTTTTTCATCTTCTTTCTATGTTTGAAATTTTTCATAATTAAAAGTTGGGAAATAGAGGGCCAAAAAAGGTGGGAGATGAAACTGAAATAAAGACATTTTCAAAATCACAAATAATCAAACAAAAAAAGACCTCCATCAAACAGGCAAATTTCCAGGCCAGTGGGCACTGCATCAGGGCAACTCCTGCCTCAAACTGGCCAAATGCCAAAAGCAACAATTGTCCCAAAATAAAAGAGTCATACCTGAATAAAGCAAGATGACTCAGAAGGTTTGAAAGATAAAGGGTAGATAAATACTTTTGCAAGAGAGAAGTATGCCAGCTGAAAGAAAGGAACGAAGGCAGGAAAGAAAGAAAGAGAAAATCTGTCATGATCTTACCTCTGGTAATACAGGTTTCAAGGCATAAATTATAGGCACTTTATAACAATAAACATTTACTTTACAATGAAGACATAAGAAATATTTATTCAACCAAATAACATAACAACAAAAATAAAAGTTAACGGGGAACACAAGGAAGAATTGACACACATATTATGAGAAGAGTTTATTTTATCTCTCTCAGCCTGCACCAGAATAAGACAAAAAAGAAGTAGAGATACACACTTGAGTAACATTATTGATATATGATTGATCTAATTGATATATTAAACTCTATAAAAACAAAGAGTATATTTTTTCAAGGGTGTACAGAATATTCATCAAAATTGATACCAAAAGAAAACAGAATAAATTCTACTGAGTAAAAGACATTCTAATATCTTAATATAATAAAACTTGAAATCAGTAACAACAAAAAAATTTTTTTAATTCTACTGAATGGAATTTTTTAAACTCAAGTAATTTATTCATAAGAAAAGGAAATTAAAACTGAAACTGCAGAAGACTGGGACCAAAAATATTTTATAGCTTTAAATAATTACACATAAATACAAAAATTAAAGAATTAAGCATCAAACTCAAGAAGTTAGGAAAAGAGCCACAAAACAACTAGAGGCTTTCTAAAGATAAAAGAAGAAATTATTAAATGAGAAAATAGAAAAACAATAGAACTTACTGCATTTGACAAATTCCAGCATCCATTCATAATAAAAATTTCTCAACAAATTTGGTATGGGGCGAACATACCTCAACATAATAAAGGCCATTTATGACAAACCCACAGCTAACACATACTCAATGGTGAAAAGCTGAAAGATTTTCCTTTAAGATAAAGAGTAAGACAAGGACATCTACTCTTGACATTTCTATTTAACATAGTTTGGGAAGTCCTAGGCACAGCAATCAGACAAGAAAAAGGAATAAAAAACATCCAGATTGGAAGGAAAGAAATAAAACTGTCACTATTTGCAAATGACATAATACTATACATAGAAAATCTTGAAGACGTCACCAAAAAACTATTAGAAACAATAAATTAATTCAGTAAATTTGCAGAATACAAGATTAAGATACAGAAGTCTGTTGCATTTCTATACACTGATAATGAACAATCAGAAAGAGAAGCCAAAATAACAATCCCATTTACAATCACATCAATCAGAATAGAATACCTAGGAATAAATTTAGCCAAGGAGGTGCAAGACCTATACTCTGAAAATCATAAGACACTGATGAAGGAAACCGAAGACAATATAAATAAATCGAATGATAGCGCATGTTCATGGGTTGGAAGAATTAATATTGTTAAAATGTCCATACTACCCAAAGCACCTACAGATTTAATGCAGTCCCTCTCAAAATACCCATGACATTTTTCACAGAACTAAAACAAATAATCCTAAAATGTGCATGGAATCATAAAAGACCCCGAACAGCCAAAGCGATCTTGAGAAACAAGAACAAAGCTGGAGGTATCACGCTCCCTGACTTCAGGCGACACTACAAAGCCACAGTAATCAAAACAGTAGTGGCACAAAAAAAGACACACGGATCAATGGAACAAATTAGAGATCCCAGAAGTAAATCCATGCAATTAATCTATGACAAAGGAGGCAAGAATACACAATGAGGAAAACACAGTCTCTAAAATTAGGAGTATTGGGGAAACTGGACAAGGTACATGTAAAAGAATGAAATTAGAATATTTTCCCACACTATATATAAAAACAAAATAAAAATAGATTAAAGACTTAAATGTAAGACCTGAAACCATAAAACTCCTAGAAGAAAACATAGGCAGTACACACTTTGACATGAGTCTTAGCAATATTTTTTTGGATCTGTCTCTCAGGCAAGAGATGGAAGAGCAAAAATAAACAAATGGGACCCAATCAAACTTAAAATCTTTTGCACAGTTTGAAGGAAACCATCAAGAAAGTGAAAGGGCAACCTACTGAATACGAAAAGATATGTGCAAAAGATATCTGGCAAGGAGTTAATATCCAAAGGGGCATACTGATGGCCAACAAGCGCATAAAAATATGCTCAATATCACTAATCATCAGGGAAACTCAAATCAAAACCACAATGAGATATCACCTCACACCTAGCAGAATGGCTATCATCAAAATGACAAAAAAAAAATAGTAACAAGTAGGGGGGATGGAGAAAAGGGAAGCCTTGGGTACTGTTAATGCGAATGTAAATTCGTGCAGCCACTATGGAAAACAGTATAGAGATTCCTCAAAAAATGAAGAATAAAACTACCATATAGTCCAGCAATTCCACTTCTGGGCATATATTCACTATCTGGAAGAAATATCTGCATCCCATGTTTACTGCAGCATTATTCACAATAGTCAAGACATGGAAACAACCTAAGTGTCCATCAGTAGATGAATGGAAAAGAACAGGTGATGTGTACACCCATGGAAACACACACACACACACACACACACACACACACACACACACAGAGGAATATCATTTAGCCATAAAAAAGAAGGAAATCCTGCCATTTGCAATATGGGTGGACCTTAGGGCATTATGCTAAGTGAAATGGCTTACAGAGAAAGACAAGTTCTGTATAGCATCATTTATAAGTGGAATATAAAAAAGCCAAACTCATAAAAACAGAGAGTAGAACGGTGGTTGCCAAGGGCTGGTGGGTGGGGAAATGGGAACATGTTGGTCAAAAAGTACAGATTTCCAGTCATAAGATAAATGAGTTCTGGGGAATAAGTACAGCATGGTGACTATAGTTAACAATACTGCATTACATACTTGAAAGTTATGTGATATAATGGATACATTATTGTGGTAATCGTTTCACAATATATACATGTATCAAATCATCAGGTTGTATACCTTAAACTTACACTGTGGTATGTCAATTATATCTCAATTAATCTGGGGAAACATATATTCACAACTAAGCCTTTGGGGAAAAAAAAAAGGTAAACCATCAGATAACCAAACCATAGTGTGGGGAGAGGCAGGTAAGGGGAAAAAATCAGAAATGCATTAAAAAGAAAAAATAATAAGAAAGAGAAGGAGGAGGAGCAGGAGAAGGAGGAGAAGGAAGGGGGAGGGGGAGAAGAAGAAGGAGGAGGAGGAGGGAGGAAGAGGAAATAACCTCATTGATGCAAAGAAAATTTACTCAATTCTGCGTAAGTAACTGAAAACTCAATTAAATAGCAATGCTCTATAAAAAGAAAGATTATTAGAAGAGAGAAAATCCAAACCATGGCTCGGGAGAGGAAAGACAGGAAAGTTTCAAAGAAACACCCTCTACTATAAAGATAAATAAATTCAAGCTCAGATGCATTCACCAGAACAAAGCCAGCACTATTCTTAATAGGAAGACAAAGAAGCATTTCCAGTAAAATCAGAAGCTAGTTAAAGATGCCCACAGTCACCACTATTACTTAATGGGTCGAGTAGGGATTAGCCAATGGAACTTGACAACAGAAAAAAGTAAAATACATTTTTTTTTAATCAGAAGAGACTACCTCATCGTAAACCTGGAAAACCTAAGAGAATCAACTGAAAACTTTTGCAACAAAAGACGATTCAGAAAAATGGGTGGGCACAAGGTTATTATGCAAAACTCAATAGCTTTCCCATAACACAGCACAAGTGATTAGATAATAAGAATGAGAGAAAAGATTCCCATTACAGTCATAAGTGAAGAGATGAGAAATCGAGCAAACAAGTAACGTGCAAGAGCTTTATGACCAAATCAACTACAACTGAGTGGCACAAAAAGAGTCGAGTAAATCAAAATGTTCACACTGTCTGGTAGGGAAAACCCAATTTTATTAAAGCTGTTCATTCTCCTTGCATTCATCTAAAAATTTCAGGATATCATAATAAAATTACGAGCAAGATTTTTTTTTATGGGCAAGCAAAAATATCCAGGAAAATTCTGGGGGGAAAAAGAAATTGGGTCACTAGTTCGATCCCTTCTTACTCCTTACCTGTTCTGGAAGGAAGATGCTCCTGAGTGAGCGTTATACTAGGAGCCTCTTTCCCTGAAGAATGGCTGTGAAAGAGTCCCAGAATGGTTCCCTTGATGGGGACTCAGCTCATAATCCCTCCATCATTGCGGTGTGGCAGAGCCCCAGCTCCCTGTAATGCACGTCCTCCTGCAGCCACCAGCCCGGACAGCCCAGGAAGATGGCAACACTGTTCCTGCATTGTCACCCCTGAGCAGTACTTCAGAGCTTTGGGAGCTGCAGTCACTGCCATCTGAAGACTCTGCCACGTGTCCAAGAGGTGCTGTTATGGGTTATATTGTGCCCCCATCCCAACAACAACAAAAAGAGACAGGTGGAAATCCTCACCCCCATACCTCAGAATGTGACTTTATTTGAAAATTGGTGATCACTGCAGGGGTAATTAATTAAGATGAGGTTACACTGGAGTAGAGTAGGCCCCTAATACAATATGACTGGTGTCCTTATAAAGGGATGGCCATGTGAAGACACCGAGAGGGAGACACAGGGAGACACCAAGTGAAGACAGAGGATTGGAGTGATGTGTCTCCAGTCCAGGGAATGACAAAGACGGATGGCAAACCACCAGAAACTAAAAAGAGGCAAGAAAGGTTTCCCCTATAGGTTTTAGAAGGAGCAACAACCTGCAGATTTCTCCAGAACTGTAAGACAATAAATTTCTGTTTTAAGCCACCCAGTTTGTGGTACTTTGTCACAGTAGCCACAGGAAGCAAGCACAGATGTCTACGGTGAGAATCTGTGTACGCCACACCACTAGGGCAGGAGGCTGTGTACCCGCTGGAAGTGGCCTGGTGGAAAAACCGGAAGAGTTTTAAACAAGGACTTCTGACTGGTCCAGCGAGGAGTGCAAGAATTTCATGCTTGAGAGACACACTCTCGGGGCGAGACTTCCCTCCAGCACCCTCATCCTTTCATGTGCCTCCAACGTGGCCCAGCCCCACCCTGAGGACTGGCTGGCGGGGCTGGCTCTTCCTCATTAACTTTGGCCCCCTTCTGCAACGAGCCCCCCCCACCCCCGCCAGGACCAAGCTGGCTCTGCTGCTACTCAACATTAGTAATCGCAGGGATCCTGGGGAGAGAGTGGAGCCTCAGAGGACCCCTGGTTAAACTTCTGAATCTGATACCACATTCTGGGAGACCTGGAGCAGTAAATTCTAAGGACGAGTTGGGGCATATTTTTTGCTCTCCTAACTGTGGAGGGACCGTGCCACCCAGGTCTCGTATGTGCCCCTCCCTCTACCTGCATCTCTCCCACTTGCCCACCTGGCAAACTTCTACTCATTCTTCACAAACCAGGTCACTTCACCTCTTCTTCCAGCAGGTAAATTAAACACTCCCTCCTTTGTGCCATCCTGGACCTCCTCCATACACTCCTCTATTCCAGCTCTTCTCCCATTCTAGAGGATTTGTTCAGTAGACTGGGAGCTCCTGACACATGCAGACTGAGTTTTTCATCTCTGACTCCCTGGTGCCGAGCCTGGACGCCCCACCAACAGTGCTTTCCGGCACCCACAGAGCTCTCATGTGCATTAACCACTCTAACTGTGGACAGAATGTTAGAATGTTCTTGCTGACACCAAGGCAAAATCTCTCTCCTGGGATAACTTTATTTGTGGCTGGTGATCTCTCTCATTAAACAAAGTTCCCTGAGAGAGAAGCGCAAGTTCTTTGCCCTCCTCAGGTCCCAATGCCATTTACAGAGAACCCTCGCCTTTAGTTAACACAACTTCAGCTGCTGCTGCCCCGACAATTCCTACTTTCAAGGAAGCACCCTGATAACCCTATTAGGTCTTTCTGGTGCTTTTTGACCCATGTCTCCTCCAGGGAACCAGACAGTCCAATTTGTTTAATGCTATGTGATCTGCTGCACTCACACCATATTTTATGGTCTTAATTCAATTTGCCATAGACATTGTGACATGGCTCTGTTTTTCTGAAAAACAGGTCACCTCTTATATTAGTTATTTGGCCATCAGCTCTTTCCTAGCTGACAAGGGTGGGGACTTTTTACATCTCTTTTCTAGTAACGGATGATATTGCCTCCTGGAATAAGAATCAAAAACCTTAACAATGTTCATAACCTCTGACCCTGCAAGTTCCTCTTCTAGCAGGTAACCTAGGAGAATTGCCAAGGATGTGCACAAAGGGGGGTTAGAGCAGCACTCTTTATATGCAACAGGGAAGGCCCCACTGGGGAATTTGGTGAAATCTCTCCAGAGCACACATGGGGGCGCTTGGTTGGCCACAGAACATCAACAGGCCTGAAGCTAAGGTTGTAGTGAGGTGGAAAATGGTGATGTTTCCAGCTCACCCAGTACTAACAGGGACTGTGCAGCATGCCCCAAGGGGCTAGGGGATAGGCCAGACCCTGCAACAGCCTCTTGCTTCTCTGGTCTTGGGGACATCTCCCAAGAGGAAGCCCGCCATTTCCCTGGTCTCCCAGCTGTCCCGAAGTCCATCTTGTTCAAGGGTATCTTACCAGATAAAGCCTGGAAGGATGGGTGGTCTATCCCTCCCAATCGAGTGAGCACCCCCCGCCCCCACTCCCACCATGAGTTACTGCTCAATTCTCTTTCTCTGCTCCTTGGAGAGTCAGAAGCATCATTTCTTCAGTTTTTCTTAGGAGTTTCTCCCTGCTTCCTCTCTGCCAGGCCTGGATTTAAATGAACACAGACAGCCTTTTACCGCTCCCCTATTCAGTAAGTTAATTCAGTGTATCATATTATTTATTGGTCAGATTCTTTGGGTTGCAAGTAACAAAAACACACTCAAACAATTTCCAACCTAAACAAGAAAGAAGGAAGGATAGAGAGAAGGAGGAAGGGAGGGAGGAAAAGAAAGGAAAGGAAAGGGGAAGAAGGGAGAAATCTAGGAATAAATGACTTCAGGTATAGCAGGATCCAGGAGTCCAAAGTATATTAGGGTCCTCTCCTGCTTTACCTTTATTCTCTGCTTTCTCAGTGTTGGCTTCATGGCTCAGGCTGACTCTCCCTCCTCACGCAATAGCAAAGATGGCCATTAGGTCTTTAAACTTACATCAGATAGATAGATAGATAGATAGATAGATAACTCATTCTCTTGGTGCTAGGGAGTGAGGTGGGCCTCATCTGAGCTCCGTGGACTAAGAACCAAAGTTAGTTCCCCAAAGACATGCGAAACAAAGAAGAAAGCAGGTCCCTGATATTTGACTGGCCCTGTCCCAATTTCTGTCTGTCTCTGTACATAATCAAGCTCCCCAGTCTCCCTGCATTTGATCAGGAATCAACCTCCCAGACTGACAATTTCAGGTTCAGCAGGCAGCTGGGTTCCAGTGCAGTCATCAGTTTCCTCCATGCAGCCCCTTACATCAGACTCGGGGCTACTCTTACAGTGACTAAGCAGTAAGATTCCTAGAGTTTGCCCCTAAGTCTGGCTTCACCCTGAGTGAAGCCCTATTCCCTTGCCTCTGAGGCAGAGATCACGGAGGCAGGCCCTGGACAGAAATGGGCACCCCAAGACCACCACAGGTGGCTGTGCAGCCAGCGCCCTGCCCAGCCGTGCCCTGCCACAGGTCTGCATCTGCCCAGAGGAAGGGAGGCCTGCTAACAACCCATAAGGCTCTTTATGGGCCATCAACTGCCTACCTGCAGGACAGGAACAGATAAAAGGAGACTAACTTAAGGCTGATCCAGGAAGAACTTCAAGGCTCGGACTTTAGACCTAGATCAAATGGCTTGAGTAACAGAATAATTGCCTATGAAGGAATTTTGTTGTTTCTGGGTGTGCTGGGGCTGGGGTATAAAGGCAGCCAACCTGCAATTCTGCACTCCTCCAGGCTGGCAGACGTCCTCCTCCGTGCAGGCTGCCAACACCCCCAAACTCTGGGGGATGCTTCTCCGGGAACCAACACAAGAAGCCATGCGGAGCAGCAGCCACCCACCTGGCTCTCCCTTTGTCTCATTTCCATTCCTTGAATTGCTTTCAGCTGCCTGGGGAGTAAACCAAAATGAAAGAACTTTGAGCAGGATCCAAATGGTCATTCTTGCCCAGCCCCAAACCCAGAGCAAACTGAGGAGCTCCATGCTGTCGCTCTCCAAGTCTCCTTTGACTTGGGGGTCAGGGGTTCTATCAGGGCCTCCCGGCCCACATGCTGAGATGTGCCTTCCCAGAGCACCTGGCTGCGGGGGAATCCTGTGAAGAACAGCTGAGGTGACCTGGTCCCTCCAGAACATTCCCTGGGCTCCAGTCCCAGAGGTAAGGAGTGCACGAGCCCAGCTCCAGGGCTCCCCTCCTCTGCGAGGCCTCAGAGAAGCTGCCCAAGTGGGCAGCAGGCTAAGGCTCCCATTCGGACATGGCTTCCTCGGCTGTGGGAGTTCAAGATGAGGGTCATATTAGCTCTAAGGTTCTCTGACTCCCCAGATAGAATTGTTTCAACCATTGCATTCCAGGTTCTACAGTAAATTCTAGCTTTTGTACACTCAAAGGAAAATCTGAATGCCCTTGGAGGAGGTCTGGGTCCCTTTGGGCTGGTGCCCCCATGCTCCCCTTGGCTCCAGAACAGCCCACTGAGTTATCTCACGTAACAGATGCCAGGGTGAACCCGTGAGCCGGACAAGCTCCAGCTCAAGTGTCAGTGGTGGCCCAGGCTCTGTTGTCCCTCTGCTCCACCCTGTCACTCCGTGGGCTTTGTTCAGATAGGCTTTTGAGGGGCTGTCTTATTCTTGTATCTGCTTCATTCAAAGGAGTAGAAGCTTTTCCAGAGGCCCCAGCAGACACCCTTCTTTGCCTATCACTGGCAAAGGGATCACCATACTGAGCTTAGACTAACGCGCAAGGGACCAAAAATGCCAGGAAGTCAAATACCCTGGCCACCATAGCCTTCAAATTTGGCACCTGTGGGCTCATCAAGGTACTGAATGCCAGGACAGGATAACACACATGGAACCCATCAGGGTCTGAAAAGTCTATCTCCAGTTCCACATAGTGGGGCTTCTTCTCCTTCTGTTCTTTTTTTTTTTTTTAATATATTGAAGTATGGTTGATTTATAATGTTTCAGGTGTACAGCAAAGTGATTCTGTTATACATACATATATTTTTTCAGATTCTTTCCCATTATAGGTTATCACAAGATATTGAATATAGTGCCCTGTGCTATACAGTAGGTTTCTCCTTCTATTCTTGACGCATCTTTGTTTTGTACCTGTTAAGTCAACTTGGTGGTTTGGCAAGTCTGGAGTAGTTTCCCATAAGCCTCTTATAACAGCTGAACCCCAGGATATTTGAAGTCTTGATAATTAATAAATGAAGCCAATATCTTTTCAGAGTTTGAGCTCACCCCTTGGTGTGACAATATAATGCTGTCCCACCTTACTGCAGTTTGGCAGAATGTACTTATATCAAGGCACCACCTCAGGTCTGTCTTTCTTGGTAGCAAAAGATATGAAGGAGTTCGTTCGTGCTCCACTAAGGTCCTGCTGAAAAAAATTATATCATATAACTAAACTAGATAATGCACATTCCCAGCCACCTTTTCCATGGCGTGGCTAAAGGGATCAGAGGTCCTTGAGATGCTCTGGGGCATCCCTTCAAATTGATAAAACCCCATGAATAAGTAAGAATGTGGGTTTTTTTCTTAGCTAACCATAAGTGTTTCATACCACCATTACTTACCAAATACCACGAGTTCCCTGTCTGGCTTTGTGTCCCAACTTGAGAAAACCCGCACACACACACCCTGTGCCGGACCGCTTCCTTCACCACTACTACAGTGGGTGGGGGGTGCGGGATGAGAGGCCTCGCTGAATATCAGCAGCTCTTTCAAGGCTAATCCCTGATTTCAAACAATAAAATCTATTTTAATCTGCTCTCAGCAAACATAACCCACATTCCATTCATGGAGAAGGAGACGGTTATTCTAGTTTAGGGCTTCCTTTTCAGCCTCTCCTCCTGATCTCTGGGTGTTTAGAATTCCCCAGGATCAATGCCCTCTGGGGTTATTCACAGAGCCAGGTGAAACCAACCCAGGAGAGGGCAGAGGAGGAGGACTTGGCTCTGTGTGGCCTCTGCCCACTCAACCCACCACACCTGGGGAGAAGGACCACTCTGTCCTTACACACCGCCTTTGGAGAGTGCCAACATTTTTTAAAGGCCGGATTTAAGATCAGACAGAGCCAGGAGTCAACCCAGGTCTCACTCCAAAACCATTTTCACTTTGCCAAAATCATATGCCATTGATAGGTCTGTCTACCTAGAAAACCCAAGAGAGGCCATTGCAAATCTATCAGAACCACAAAGAGAGCTCAGTAAGTTGACGGCTTTTAAAATAATTTTAACCATTTCAGACAATATAATGAAAAAACTTACTATTCAAGGTACTTGCTAAAATCAGTGTGATTCCTTCTCTGGACTATGTTTCTAGAAAGAATCAAAAGAAACTGGTAACAAGGGCTGCCCCTGGAGAGGAGAATTCGGTGACCGGGGATAATAGTTCACTGCACCTGTGAACTTTTGATCACTGTGTAATATGCACGTTACCCATTGAAAATAAATAAATAAGCTTCCATGGGAATTAATAAGTAGTGAAGCAAAAAGTTCAGGACATTAAGAGGACACTAAAAATCAGGACATTAGGTAAATCAACTATACTTCAGTTTTTCAAAAAAGTAAACTATCCTTCAAAAAAAAACTAGGACATTAGAACTGCCATTGAGCTATTCCATCACCTCCCCTTTACTTTCAATCTGAAACAATATTAAATGACATTCCAATGCTAGCAGATAGATTTCAACCCTCTATGTGAAAATTTTTTTCAAATATCTAAGAAGATAGGAACCCCCTCTCCTATTTTTTAGGGATAGATAACAGAGGTTTTGCTGTTAGCTGGAGAGAGTTGGCTCTGGGGGAGAGTTTATTACTATATTTTTATCAGGTTGAGATCCAATTACCTCTGTTTCAGAAGGTTCAATGTGCCCATTTCTTTTTTTGAGAGAGCTGTTAAACAATAAGGTATCATAATTTGCGGCAGAAAGAGTTCTCAAAGCAAAATCCTGCAAGCATTCAGATGTTCTGTCTTTAACAATTATTAAATTCCTCTTTTGCAAAAGGTACACACAGATCCTGAGCATCTTGAGTACTTTTAAGAAGAAAATCATGTGTGATTTAAGTAGAAGAGTCCTTAGCCATGGTGTGCCAATCCCACATGTTTCCCAAGAGAGGAAAAACTACTCATTGTATGATGTAAGGAGGCTTCAGTTATATAAAGGAAAAGGGGACCAAGAGTCTCCTGGAATAGATAATATTTACAACAGCAATGAAAATATAAAATACCATGTAATAATTTTAACAAGAACTGAGCAGATTGGAGGGGAGGAGGGGAAGAACACCATAAAACTTTTCAACATAATGACTTGAAGAAAGTTGTGGCAAAGTGCCCAGACGGGGGGATCACAGGGACCTGTTGTGCTTATAAACTGCCGCTTGTGAAAATGGGATGCTCGTGGCACCCACTCCAGCAGACAGCAATAAGGAGATGCCTCCTCCTTCCCAGAGAAGGGGTGCTGCTTCCTGTGATGCTGTCTGGGTTGTACCAGGCCTCACAAAGGATAAAGGTGCCAGCATTTTCTGCAGCAAATAGGACAGAGGCCTGGACAAGCTGGGCCTACACTTGTGATCAGCTGTATTTTCTAGTGGAGTCTCTGCTGTGAGCACTTGTCCCATGTCCACTGTCTTATCTCATGCACAGCCACCACACTAGTCAGGGTTCTCTAGAGAAACAGAACAAGATACACACACAGAGAGAAGGAGATGTATTTTTTTTTTTTACTTGCTATAAGCAGGGGTTTTTTTTCATTCTAATTTTTTTACTGAAGTGTAGTCGATTTACAATGTTATTTTCAGGTGTACAGCAAAATGATTCAGTTATACATATACATACATATATATCTACTTCCAGATTCTTTTCCATTACAGCTCATCACAACAAACTGAATATAGTTCCCTGTGCTGTACAGTAGGTCCAAGTTGTTTATCTATTTTATATGTAGTGATGTGTGAGATGTATTTTAAAGAACTAGCTCAATAACTCTGGGGCCTGCAAGACCAAAATCTGTAGGGCAGGCCAGCAGGCTGGAAACTCAGGCAGGGTTTCTATGCTGTAGTCCTGGGGCAGAACTGATTCATCCTGCGGAAACCTCGGGTTTGTCCTAAAGGCCTTCAACTGATTGGATGAAGCCCACTCACATCATGTAGGGTCATGTAGGGTCATCTGCTTCAATTAAAGTCATTTAAATGAACATCATTAAGAAAGATGTTAGTGACATCCACAAATAGCTTCACAGCAACATCTTAGACTAGTATTTGATCAAATCAATGGGCACCATAGCCTAGTCATGTTGTTGCATAAAACTAAGTATCTCAGCCACCTCCTAGCTGCACGGGGCTTCCTGGACTGCCACACCGGCCATCTTCCCTTCCCTGATTCACCTCCAGGTGGGTTAGCATTTCTACTTTTAGACCCTCCTAACACAAAAGGGCTGATAACATCTCACTTTCTTGTAGGCTATCTGCCTACCTTCAGTGGTCCCCAAGTGCCTCCCAGGGTAGTTACACACACACACACACACACACACACACACACACACACACACACACACACACACACACACACACCACTACTTCCAGGGGGAAAGAGCTACTTCAGAGGACTCCAAAGTGATGTATCCTCCAAACGCCAACCAAAGTGGCTTTCTAGCTCCTCTCTCACTTGAGGAGGGACAGAGAGCAAAAGAAACATGTACACAGATTTAACCTGCAGTGGGACACTCAGCTACCTATAGCAGAAAAACAAAAGAGCAAATAACCTAAATGTCAATTTAAAAAAAGCCTCATCTATATAACAGAGCACTATGCAGTGATTTACGATCTTGTGTGAGATTATTTCTTCACCTTGATTCATAATATACTATATTCATAATACAATAAGTGAAAAAACCAGGTCATAAAACAGTATATTCAATATGATCCCAGTTCTGTAATATACATATAGTAATTACATACATAAGTTCATCTGTATGTGTATATAATTTCATGACTATATATAGTCATCTAACATAGATTGTAAGACAAACATTATTTTATTTACCAGTAAGTGAAATAACACTGCTAATCAAATTATGATACAATCAATTTAAGATTCATCCCGATTTCAGAAATGCTAAAAAGTGAAAAAAGATCTGCATCTTAGAGTTGATAAAATACGTATGTGCATACAAATTACATATGCACAGAAAAAAATAGAACATATTATACCAAAATAGTAACAGTGGTTATCTGTGGGTGCTGTAATTAGGAGAAGATCATTTTCTTCTTTGTGATTTTTCTGTGCTTTCTGAACACAGGCTATTTGGGCAATTAGAAAAAAACAATAAATATATGTCACCCATCCCTCTGACTCATCTAACCGTCCTCCTTTTCTCTTTTTCCCCTTCTGTTCATTTCAGGTTCTTTGTCCAGACCCCAATCCAGGGCCATGCCAGGCCACGCTGGAGCCTGAGGAAAAAGGAAATTGGCTTGAAAGCAAGCAGACACGTCAACGATACTTTCAAAATCCAGTTCTTTGCTTATTTATGTCATTTTCATTGAGAGCCTGCCATGTTTGACAATTTCTCTTGGCCAAGTGATGATCTTAAATACATTTTAATTAACTTAAGCTGAAGTAAAATCATAGCAAATTCTGTTTGGTATAAAGAAAACATTTAAGCCCGAAATAATATTGTGAGTTTTAATATACCTACTTTTCACTTTTTCAATATTTTTTTCAGCTGCTTTTATGTACTAGAAAAAAATTACCATTTAAAAAATACAGAAAAACATGGATATGGGGGGCATAAATTTTCTTTTACCTCAGGCTCCAATATGGCTCAGCAGAGCACTACTCTTTATTTTAAATTGTTGATATTTTGTTTATCATAGTTTTTTCCCATACATTTTGATGTTTTTAAATACTGCATTATAAGTGGGGAGGTATAGTTCAGTGGTAGAACACGTGCTTAGCATGCATGAGGTCCTGGGTTCAATGCCCAGTACCTCCATTTAAAATAAATAAATAAACCTATTTACCCCCTCCTCAAAAAAAATACAATTTTAAAAAAGAAAAAATATTGCATTATATTCTACTTGATTACTGAGTTTTTTTGTTTGCCCCCATCAATTTTCCACCCAATGCACTTGCCTCGCTTTAGAATCCTGGCTCTACCCCAAGACCCTACCCTTCCTGGATTTATCATCCTCCCTTCCTAGATTAAGGGTGTCCCAAGGAGAAAGAAGTGGCTTGTTTAGCTTTGTGTCTCTGTCTCCTACCCAACACGGCACAGAGGCTCACACATGGCAGGCTCCAATGTGGTATTGTTGAAGGTACAAAGGGAAAAAAGAAAACAGCTAGTGATGACTAACATCCTAACATTTATTGAGTGCTTATTGTATACCAGGCACTGGGTTAAACACTTTCCTTACTTAATCTAACAACTCAACCATAAAAATAATATTATACCATGTTATGGATGAGGAGACTGAGGCACACAGAGGCGAGTGAATTGTAATGCATGAGTGATTACAGCAGAACTTGGAACAGCTCTGTTTGGGTTCCTACATCATTTCTTGCTTTGATTGTTTCTCTTCTGAGCACCGGAATGAGATGAGAAAGAGGAAGAGGAAATAAAGAAATAAACAGATGTGATAGAAGAACTGAAATATCACATTTTCACATCAGTTATCTGCTCCAGCTGCACAACCACCCTAAGGCATCACTAGTCCTCACAGATAAGAAACTGAGCCGGAAAGAAGATAAAGGGATGTGTTACGTTCCTTCTGTTGATCAGCCACCGACAAAGAGTGAGGGAGGGGTGGGGGGGCGGCGGGCCTGCCCTCCCTTGGAAGGCTCATGGCAGCTTTTCTGGCAAACTTTCCCTCCTAAGTGGAGCCAGCACCTCCTCCTGATGGGCAGGTCCCCCTCATTCCACCCCACCCAGAGGTGGGCGTCCCCTCTCCTGGGACCCGAGTGCATGAGGAAGAGACTAGATAAGGGCCAAGGCTGGTGTCAGTAGCCACACACAGCTGTTCTGGTCTCACTTGCTTCAACTGATCTCCCTACCACACTTCCTGCCTTAAGCGGGGAACCCCCTGAAGCACACGGCTATGAAAAACAAAACTTCAGAACACCCAAAAACAATCTAAAATGGCCAAGAAATAAGAATAAGATTCGGGGGGGGGGAGTGAAATTCACAGGACTTCCTGAGAAGCAAGGAATCCAGGCATGTCCTGCAGAAGAACTTAGTGATGGGAAGTTTCAGTCATAAGTCTGCAGAGATGATTTCTGGAGAGGAGTAAAGGAAATGTATCTTTCACTGTATAGTTTTTTATAGTACTTGAATTTTTTTTTAACCAGGCACCTTTATGGTGTTTTCAATGAAAGAAAACTATTTTTTCAGTAGCCTGCCATGCAGTCACCATTCTGTGTGGTTCACCTCCAGACCTTCTTGGAGGGGAGGGCAGGGAGCTGGAACTGTTCTTCCTGCGAGGAGAGAATAGCTCAGCGCATGACACATTAGGGGTTGGGTCACACATCCTGTGGAATACATGTGCCTCCAAATTAGACAGCTAATTGTTCTGAGGACTAAGAGTCACGTTTAAAGTCAGAGTCAGCCAAAGTAAAACTGGATGAGTAATTTGCTTCCGGAGTATGGAACACACAACACAGACCGATACTGCTTCCTTAGGGCATCGCTCTCTCAAGAACCCCACGATGGGGTTGGTGGTCTGTCCTGGAGAAGAACTGAGGCTATGAGTCCAGCCTAGCCCATTACCCTCAGGTCTGATTGGACCCTGACCAAGGCTCAAGGGTCAGATCAGGATCACACAACCCAAGACCAAAGTTAGAGGAAGGATGGAGCAAAGACTCTAGGGTCAGACCTGCACAGGAGTGTTGAGCCCCCAGAAAGAGAAATGAGGAGCAGCATCTCACAGTCTTCAACAGAGAATGCCTTCATTCTGAGAAAGACAGCTGTTCGGCAAGTGACAATGGTGGCAGTTAGTGCAGTGGGAGTTAGAATTAGCCCTGAGGGTCTATAAAGGGACCGAAATGGATGATCAAGACAAACTCTGTAACAGAAGCTGACTCATAGACATAGGATACAAACTTGTGGTTGCCAGGGGGGAGGGGATGGGAAGGGACAGACTGGGAGTTCGAAATTTGTAGATACTGACAGGTATATATAGAATAGATAAACAAGATTATACTGTATAGCGCAGGGAAATATATACAAGATCTTGTAGTAGCTCACAGTGAAAAAGAATGCCACAATGAATATATGTATGTTCATGTATAACTGAAAAATTGTGCTGTACACTGGAAATTGACACAACATTGTAAACTGACTATAACTCAATAAAATAAAATAAAATTTAAAAAAGACAAACTCTGTAGAAAGTCTCTCTTTAGGAATTTAAACCCCACATAGTCTCTAATGTGAAAAGAAGGGAGTTGGGGGGTAGGAGAGGGTTACTCAGCTACTTGGTGTTCAGGGAGATAGGTGAGCATGCCAAGAGTGAGGAGACACCTCCCTTTTCTACTCCTTTGGGAATGTCCATCCTTCACCGGCTGCCTGATCTAGTGTATCCAGGCAAGATCTTCTCAATGCTCTGCTGTCCTCTCTCCAGAGTCCGTTACTGGAAAAGCTCTGGCCTCGTTCTGTATAGCTCAATCCTACAGTGGGGTCTCAGGTTAGAAAACAAGATTACTTCTCTCCATTCAACTGTTAATCCCTAGTGGCTTCCCGGGCCCTTCCCTGTTTATGTCACAATTACCTTCTTGCTCAGATCTACCCACCCACAGCCCTGCTCCCAGGTCTTATGGATTTAGAAATACATACTCATTTAAATATCAAACAGAAGAAAAACATAATTAGTGGTCGAACTTCCTGCCACAGAAAATTTTCGAATAATTGGCTTTTGGGAGTGGTCCGGGCTGCTTCTCTATTACTGAGACAAGGACCCCAAAGATTACCAAAGAATCTTAGAGCTGGAGTGAACCGGTGAGCAGCCTGAGGCTCCTGCGGGATGATTCAGAGCGTGGGGTTAGGAATTGAACTTACTTGGATTCTAATTCCAGCCCTGCCACTACTTGTTCAATGGTTCTCAACGTTGAACATGCAACGGAATCACCTGTAAAACTACAACTTGCTGGACCCCATTCCTAGAGTTTCGAACTATGTAGGTCTAGGGTGGGACCCAAGAATCCACATTTCTAAGAAAGTATCAGCTGATGCTTCTTCTGGTCCGGGGACCACATTTTGAGCAGCACTCTCCAGCTGTGTCATCAGCCGCCTCCCGTGTATATTCCAGATAATAATCGTAGGTATTTGCTGGGGTGGGGTTTCCCTGAGACCTGGCACATAAAGACCTTAGCATTGTTCGTGGCACACAGTTAATATCTGCTCTTGTTGATGGAGGGGAGGAGTCATTTGCCCTAGACCACCCCGCCGGTAAGAAGCAAACCTGGGACGGAGCCCCGGGGCGCCTCACAGCCCCGCGGCGTTTCTTCGCTCCAGCGCCGCTGCCTCCGGGCTCCGGGCGCTCGGGCCGCTCAGCCACTGAGCCCGCGCGCCGCACACGCGGCTGCCGCCACCACCGGCGCCTCGGCTCACGCCTGTCTTTGGGATGGCTAGGGCGCTCCAATCTTCATTGGCGCCGAGAGCCTGGCGGCGGAGGCTGCACCCCGGAGTTTGCTGAGATCTGGAGAAGCTGGAGCAGCCGGGCTCCCAGCAGCGGCCGGCGGGTGGGGTGCATGGGGCCGGGGGCGGCCCGGGAGCAGCCTGGCGTCCCGCGGCGCGCAGCAGCCCTCGGGGGCGCGCTGGGTGGCCCCCTGCACCTGGGCCGGGAGGGGCGGGTAGGACGCGCCCCGGCGGCCGGGCAGGGCCCGCCCCGGCCCCGCCCTCCAGGACATCCCGTCGGGAAACCGTCGAGCTGCAAGGCGGCGCGGCTGTGGCTCAGCCTGGACGCGACAGGTAAGAGGCAGAAGCAGCCTGCGACCCTCACATGGCCCCGCCACCCTCTCCCGGACTTGGGAACTCAAAGCTCTTCCGCTTCTTGGGACTTCCTCCCATCAGTCGAGCTCGCTTCTGCCAAGTCCTGGCTCCCCACCTCTCCCCTCCGCCGACCTTCTTCTCTTCCTCCTTCTCCTCACCACCCTCCACAGTAAAATGAAGGGGCAGGACCGGACTGGTCCGTCTGTCGCGGTGGCCTCTAGCGCCTCCCTCGGTGGGACACCCCCCAGCCCTTGCACCTTTGCACCTTACTTAAAGGATGAAAGAAAAGCCCAGGTCTCTGGGACTTGGAGAGATGGAGTGGAAGAAGAACAAGTCACAGCACTCCCTCTTGGGCTCTGCAGCCTCAGCCCTTCACCCAGCCCTGCCCCAGCATCCCTTCTGTGCCCCATCGCCCCCCGCCGGGCCACCCTCCCTACAGAAAATCTTTCAGAGAAGTTCCCTTCTGCCAGTGCCCCGTTGCTCCTGAGGAGAAGGGGCAGGTGGCTAGAAGCCTCCCTGGTGGAGAAGGGTCCTCCTAGAGGCTTGGGCCTTTTGGGGGTGGGAGCTGTGTACCCAGTGTTGTGGGGAGGGAGTTTGATGGTTGTTCATGACTGTGACTGTCATCAACTTCCTGATTTCCTGTCACTTGTTCCAAACCCCAGGCTAACTGAAAGGAGAAACAGTTTGTTACTTACCCCCAGAGCCAGTCATCCCAGACCCTGACCTCTCCAGAGGGTAAGACAGGGCTCTCCTGTATGTATGGGGTGGGGGTCAATTTGCCAGCAAAGCTTGAAGCAGATCCCTCTATTAGCCAATAATCCGTTGCGACATTCTCAGGGAGGAGGGTTCTAATGCTGCACTCTCAGTGCACGGCCAAACCCACAAACGCAATTTACAGACAATGGATGAGGTTAACAGCTCTGACGCACTATGAACCTGGGGCTTTTGCTCATTTTGCCAGAGACATATGTGCACCATCCACACCCTATTCTCCTAACAGATTAACTGTGTCCCTACCCATCCCAGGAGGGGTGAAAAGGATGAGACAGGCAAATGCATGTGATGAATAGTACAAGCTAAGGTAAGGGGTTTGAAATATACTGTGGTTCAAATTAGCCAGCAGAAGCCAGTGTCATTGCAGGTACTTCTCTAGCTCTTGTTCCCCAACAATGCCGTTCACTTTAGGCACCCAAAGGTAACAAGAGAAAATAATTTCAGGGGCATCAGGGCAGTAAGCAGGGTAGGGCTGTCAAAGGGAAGAAGTAGTCTGGAGCTGGTGAAACCATGAAAGATACTGGGCTGCCCGAGACGGCCTCACCCTTGTTAACTGCTGCCCACGGTTAGCAGGACAGCTGACTCCTGCCCGCAGCAGCATAGAACTCAGTCCTGAATAGGGGAAGCCCTGATGCATGTCAGATGCCATCTGAGATCAGAAACATCTTAGCCCAAGTTCAGTTGGGAGAAACCTGAACAGGAGAAATAACCGTGGGCTTAGCCCATGTAGTCATTGCCTAGGACAGAAATCAGGAATAGAGGGACAGCTGGCTAACCCTAGGGCTGGGGCGGTGGGTGTAATGGAGGCAGGCAGCTGCCTCAGCTCTGTCACTAATTTAGCTGTCTAACCTTGGCCAGATCACATAAACACTCCCTGGGTGGGGAGCACTTGGGAAGGTGTATATGAAAATGCTTTGGCAAAGCTCCAAGCACCAGCCAAATGCAAGGCAGTGTGGTATTGTGGTTAAGACAGTGGGCTTTAGACAGACATGGGCCTGAGAGCAAATTCTGCCTCTGCCACTTCCTAGCTGTGTGACCTTGATCAGGTTACTTAACCTCCCTGTGCTTCAGCTTCCTTATATGTAAAATGGAATAGGTAACTGTTTCTTGACTTGATATGGTAAGTAGTAATATTAAAAGTGGTGATGGTGTTGTCTCTGGAAGTGAAGCTGAGGACCAAAGCGAGTGTCTGTGCACCAGCGTGGCCCAGTGACTCTGCCCAAAACTTGGGTGGACTTGGCTCATCAGACAGCCCTCTGCCTCTCTCTGCGAAAACCCCCAAGGTCTATCCTCATTTGATGGGAATGAGAGTGAGGGTTTGAGTAAATGAGAGGTCAAGTGCAGGGCAGTGCCTGTCTCTGTGTCGCGCTCAATGCTGTAATTGTGCTTGTGTAAAAAGGCTTGCCCAGCGAACAAGGATGGGCTCAGTCTGGGGAGAAAAAGGACTGTTAGGAGACTCTTTTGTGGCACCTGACAGCCTTGGGAGGTCAGGTTATTCTCCTGTCCCCTGTGTAACCTGGTCCTGAGGCCTAGGTAGAGATTTGAAGAAAGGAGGAAACCCAATCCTCACCCTCAGCTCTGAAACAGAGAACAAAGAACAGACAGACAGGGGCAGTGGAATAGCATAACCAAATGCCTCAGAATTCAGGGATGCCGTGGGGGTTGGAGGGCTAGGTGGATTGGTCCGGGAAAACATTCTAGAGGCAGAAGATTGGGGACCAGGATTTAAGGATGGGAAAGAGAAAGAAAACAGAACCTAGTGGCCTAATGTCTAGACCTGTTGGTTCTCCTTCCCCTGTGACTTCTCGTGGGGCAGCCCCACAGGGGAAACATTGGGTAGCGAAACTTACAACTTATACACCTGGATACTGAGGGCAGCAAGATGCGCTTTAGTCTAAGAAGGCTTCTTGGAGGAGGGGACTTCCGGGTAAGAATTTGAAAGAGAAAAGGAACATGACTTGCCTAGCAAGAATATAAGGGAAATGCTTTGAAGAGGAAAAGATCACCAGTAAGGGTGAGCAGCAAACAGGAAGCAGGCTGCCCAGGCCATTTCTGCAACAACCAAATGGTGCTAAAGGAAAGGGAATATGGCTGTTCTGATTGTGAAAAGGAGAGAGAGGCCTGGGGCAAAGGAGGCTGGCAGGCAGCTTCTGCTGATCCTCCAGATCTTGGGCGATAAGAGCACAGTCTCAGATGACAGTTTTGAGAGTGGGGAGGAAGAGGAGGATCCAGGAAGCAGAGAATGAATCAGCAGGGCTTGGGAGTGGGCCTGGAGCGACCCTGGCATTGAGAACGGTTTAAAAGCTCCATGCGTGGGAATGGAGCAAGGGCAGGGATTGTTTCGAGGATTTCGATGCTGCTGGCAGCAATGGGGATGTTGGGAAGGCTGGCTAGCTTAAGTGGGCAGCATACAGACCCTGAGTTCACATTGAATACCAGCAATCCTACAGCCAGGAGCACACTGTGCAGTAAGGAGAGAAGGGAAAACTTCAGTTCTGTCCTCTCCCATCACTTACCCCCCAATCTAGAGACCATCGCAAGGCTTCAGGAGTACCCCTCCTTTTAAATCCCCCGTTCCTTTCCCTCTGTCTTCAAGCTGATGGATGATAAGACTCAATTCAAGACCCTTTTTTTGCTTTCTCTCAAACCCAGCCTGATTGTCACCGGTATTCCTAGGTGATTAGGGAATCCCAGCTT